>NC_090728.1:134179857-134184857 GCF_036898095.1 Palaemon carinicauda
CTCTCTTAGGCCGATATTTTTTTTTCTAATGATAACTAACCAACAATCAGTTACAAAATGAAAAAAAAAAAAAATCGTGTCTCCAAAAGCTATTATATATGTACCATTCCAGCATGTTAATGAGAGAGAGAGAGAGAGAGAGAGAGAGAGAGAGAGAGAGAGAGAGAGAGAGAGAGAGAGAGAGAGAGAGAGAGAGAGAGAGAGAGAGAGCAAAATTACACGTAATTTGTTCGTCTGATAAAAGTAGAAGTAATTTACGCAAAGTCAGTTTCAACCTGTTCAAATAGTGTTTTTTTTTGGACAGTGAGAGAGTCATCTAAGCGGATTTTCAAATATACGTTGGAGAAATAATTGCTACTGAATACGTAGACGAAACATATCGCCCGTATTTCAACATCTATATAGAGTATGGGACTTCTTATTCATTCTGACCATATCTTAGACCTCTAGTCACGTGCTTGGTCTTATGATTAACTATGTCCTAGTTTAGAATGTTTGTGTTTGGTCAAGTAGCTGTCAAAATCATATTCATTCAAAACTGTTCAGAGGCGTTTATTTGTGTATGTCTGTAAGATCTGCTATAGATGTTAATCTTCAGAATAACTCAAATTCCATTCCTTTTCTTTGTGTATTAGTCCATAACGTCCTACTCTTTGTCTTGGAGTAATACGATATGTTACGAATGTGTTGGGGCTCATTAATTCAAGGCACGTCCTTGTAGCCATGTTGCGTAAATTCCTTGAAGATTGTTAGTGACAATATTCTTACAAAGGTACTTTCTGTTTTTTTAGCTTGGTCCTTGGACGAGAGACTCAACAATTCCTTGTTTTTTTTATCATGTTACTATGTTTTTGTTTTTTGCATAATTCATCAGTATCCGTGTTTACTCATACTGTTTAATTCGGTAAGTTATTGGTCTCAGTAAAAATCATATGTAAGCTCATGTTTTGGTTTCACATTCAATACAAACATAAACTGTCATTTTGAAGTGGACAGAAACTTGGAAAGTTTATAGGTATAAAATTATGCCATGCCAACAAATTTATGCCATAAATTTTTTTTGATTAACTAAGAGTTTGTATATGGCCTAATAATAAACTCGTGAACTTCTGCTATTGCGGGTCTAGTATTTGAAGATGAATATTCGCTACAGATGGGGATTTGTTGGTAGGGCGAAACCCAAGTATTTAGTTTCAACACTGTTCTCAGAATTTTATCACATTCTATTACGTTAAGGCTTTGTGGTTTATAAAGCTCTTTGCGTTCCTTACCATGAAAAATGCCGACGGTATATTAGATATATCGGAGATTTGAATGAAAACAGTACCGCTAAGTCAAATTAGAATAAACATGAGAACATTATTATTTGCAAAAGAAATCATTAAATATGAGTATGAGTCACTATAAGTGGATTTTCTTTAGTTTTTCTTTTAAATAGAGGCATTTTCTTAGCTTCTTGATCTAAGTTTTCGGAAATCCATAATCATAAAACGAAATGCCCTACTTAAAAGAAGGGGAATGCATGTGTATATTGGAACTGAGTATCCTGGTTATCATGTACTACAATGTATGTGGATGTCATGATTTTCACGCCATAAAATGCTCGGGCGGGCAAAAAAGATTTTAACACTTCCACATATCGAAATCTAAACTTAGATGGTTCTATCATCAATTTTCATCTAATTCCTCTGGTTAAGATAGTAGAAAATTTTAGAAAGGACCCTTTTTGTGGTAAAAGATTTCGAAGATCACCATTTTGAATGGTTAAATTCAGTTTTTTCTGCTGATTGTCAAGTCTTTAAGAGGATTCGACTTTGCTTCTAAATCGCGTTGTGAGCAAAGCATAAATAACGCAACACAAAATTTCAGTAATTGCTTGCACTTGGTACACACTGATTGACCTGATGTTATAACAACTTCGGTTGATGCTCCATTTGGAACTTCTGATAATGCCTTGTCTTTCCTAGTAATTACAACTAAGCAGGCTGTGCCCAATGTGCTATATTATTGTAAATTATATAGGATACAAAATCTCAAGCATATTGGAATGGCAATTGAATTATCTTTTGCAATTTAATTTGTAAAAATATTATTCAGGGGTTGAACTTATTCTTTGAAATGGAGATTCGGTCAATATAATTGCTAGGTGTATTTCTTCGTGTGCGCTGAAATTCCGAAGCAAAGAGTAACTCTGGATGAATGCTGATTGTGAAAGTACTTATTTGGAGAAACCGGATGCTGATCATATTTGGAAAAGTAATAGATCAGATTTAGATAGGAATAACTAGACTCATCTAAGAGCAGTTACTCAAGGAGTTTATGCTTTAGCTGAGAATAAATAGTTTAACAATAAAAGGTACCCTTTCAGGCATATCCAAAGAACATAAATGGTGGGGTACCCTTTAATAGGCCCTTTTTGGTGTAGACTTAACGTGCTCCTTTGTCATGTCTTTTGGCGTAAATAGAAGTAATGAGAGACTTGACCTTCCCCATCCCCGTTTTACTGAAGCTAAATTAACTAGATTAAATTTCGGATCCCTGGAAAATAAAACTCTTTTACTAGTCCTTGATGCTTATGAAGATATTTTCCTTCGTTCTCTACTAAGACAGCTGATTTCTTAGTTCGTAAATTGTCCGTTACTTTTTGCAAGTTGGCAAGATATTCGTTTTCCGCTTGTTCGATAAAATTAATAATTTAGGTAAATTTAAATGTAGTAGTCCTGATTAACAAACCCTTTTTAAAATTCCTATATATCTAATTTTTTTTAATGTATTTTGTCAAAATGTTTAAATAGACATGCTGGAAATAGTCAAGTGTCTTAGTTTGCAGTTTGCCTTTCACAAAGGTCATGGAGCATGTGATGTCTTCTTATAATTTCTAATGCTGTATAGAAATACCTTAATTATGATCAGGAATTTCATGAATGCCTTAGATTTTAGGACTGACTTCAATCGTGTCATTCATGAGGCCCCGTTAATCTTGAAGTAATAGATTAAAAATAATGTTCATATATCGAGAGTGTTTTAAGATTTTTGGTCACCAATATATCCAGAGGAAATGTTTTAGCTCTTTCATTTTTCCATATAATTTGTTGACAATAACTTGGAGTCTATCATATTTCTGATCTTGGATCTGGATATACACCTATGGTGTCATCGTTTAGTTAGACACATGTGTAAAATGTAATTTTCTTTTTCTTAACTCTTACCATCCTTTGCATTCATGAATTTGTAGTCGGTATCAATATTAGATATATAGTTAATTCTAACAGCGCTCTATTCCAGTTTTGGCCAGAATGTTAAATTATCTTCCTAAACTACGAAACTCCAAGAGTTCAAGCTCCTTGCAAATACTTTTCGTTGAATAGGTTAATATAAGACTTTTTTCAGTTTGAATATAACTGATTTGTTTAAAATTGTTCCGATCTTCTTTTTTCATTTTACCCTTACTATTATTATTATTATTATTATTATTATTATTATTATTATTATTATTATTATTATCATTATTATTATTATTATTATGATTTGTTTGATAAAAATACTCATTACGGTAAATGTACAAGTAGGAGTCCTGATTAACAAGCTATCTTCAAAATTCCCATATTATCTAACGTTTTCTAATGTCTTTTGGCAAAATGTTTAAATAGACATGCTGCAGGTACTCATATGCGTGGTTTACAGTTTGGCTTTTGGAGCATGTGACGCCCTCTTATAACCTCTAATGCTGTAAAGAAATCCCGTAATTTTGATCAGGAATTTCCTGTTTGCCCTTGATTTCAGTGCCGACTTCGACCGTGTTATTCATGAGACTTGTGAATTTTGAAGAAATAGATTTAAAAAAAGCTCATATTTAGAAAGAGTTTTAAGATTTTGGGTGACCAATACATCCAGAGGAATTGTTTTATTTCTTTATTTTTTTTATATATCGGATATCTTAATTTATTGGACAATAACTTGTGGTCTGTTAGATTCTTTTTTTTTTTCCTAATTCTTACCATCTTTAACATTTAGATGTTCCTAGACTTTACAAATACCAGATATGTAATTAGTTCTAACAGGATTCTATTCCAGTTTTGGCAAGATTGTTAAATTTTCTTCCTAATCTATCGAACTCCAAAAGTTCAAACTCTCTGCAAATACTTTGTGCTGAACAGGTTAATATAAGGGTTCTAAATAGTTTAAATATAACTGATCTGTTTAAAATTGCTCCTGATCTTAATACATAATATAATCATCATTAATATTATTATTATTATTATTATTATTATTATTCTTTTAATAATAAAAATAATGAAATCACTCTATATCTGCCTAGCTTATCTGTCACTCTTACTATCTGGAATTGCAGATGAAATTTATCCTCGCTTTTATGATTTACCATTATCAAAGTCTGAAAACTTTCTTTCCTCTCTCTGGATAATTATCTTAACTTCAGAGGAGTAATTCTTCCACAATAGATTTAAGAGCTTCTTTGTAATCTTTCTTTTTTAAACAACCGAATTCACAAGTTTGTAAAGCTCTGATTTTTATTTCTCTTTTACTTCTAATATTTTCCTCTCATAGCAATGAACAGATAATCAGTCAGAGAATTAGGAAACGTCTTGTTCATCTGCACGGTGTTATGTTTGCAATATTCCACCACCCAAAATGTGTGAGAGAGAGAGAGAGAGAGAGAGAGAGAGAGAGAGAGAGAGAGAGAGAGAGAGAGATGTGAGGAGGTCGGGAAAGAGATACAAATAGTTTTTCAAGGCAGGGTACTTACATGCGATTGAAGATAATAAAAATTACTCAAACTCTATTTTGGATTTATTCTTGAGGGATTTTTTATAATGCAGAAAGACTCATCCTAATGGTTTTTGGAGTCTGTTTGAGGGAGATAGATGGCCATGACTATGTAACAGAAAAATATTGCCTATATTTAAGTAACCTTGAAGAGAATGATATTCTTATCCCTTCCGGCAATATCTTAACCACCCAGTTGCACAACCTGTCTCATA
>NC_090728.1:134197357-134202357 GCF_036898095.1 Palaemon carinicauda
TGATCCTATGAACCAAACAGAATAAAAGAGCTGAGGTACTATGATGATGCCTTGACTTTTCATTGTGTAAAAATAGGTCACTGGATTAACTGGTCAGAAGTCTATATAGTAATCCATGTTAATAACTTTAC
This sequence comes from Palaemon carinicauda, assembly GCF_036898095.1. NCBI lineage: Eukaryota > Metazoa > Arthropoda > Malacostraca > Decapoda > Palaemonidae > Palaemon > Palaemon carinicauda. The sequence goes on from NC_090728.1 coordinate 134,197,489, forward strand.
CTAATGAACTATCATGCAAATGTTATGATAACCATAAAAAATGTCTAAACATAAGTTCAAGCTTTGGTCTGTCCTCCATCGATCCTGTATCATTCTGTTGTTTTTATTTCACTATGATTCTTACAAAGTTAAAAAGACAAAATTACTCAATCCAATAAAGTTTGTTCTCATTTGATCATAATTTTAACACACAACTATGTTCTTTGCCCATTACTTTTCATACGATATACACATGACATGTGGTTTGGCCTAAAAACAAGCTTGTTGCATATGCAGATGATGCTGCTCTCTTTGCATCAATTCCATCCCCTGAATGTAGATCTGGGGTTGGTGAATCCCTTAATAGAGATTTAGCTAAAACTAGTGCATGGTGCAAATTATGGGGTATGAAGTTAAATCCTAACAAAACTCAAAGTATGATTGTAAGTAGGTCAAGGACGGTGGCTCCTCAACATCCGGATCTCAGTATTGATAATGTTTCTTTAAATTGTATGACTCTTAAAACTTTAGGTGTGAATCTCGACAGCAAATTTACTTTTGAGAAACACATTAGGTCTGTGTCTTCTTCAATTATTAAAGTCTCACAAGATTTTCGGTGATCAATCTATTCTGAAGAAGTGTTTTAATTCTTTCCTTCTACCTTGTTTTGAATATTGTTCTCCTGTCTGGTGTTCAGCTGCTGATTCTCATCTTAATTTGTTAAACAGAAACTTACGGTCTATTAAATTTCTTATTCCTGATCTAGATATTAATCTTTGGCACCGTCGTTCAATTAGTTCATTGTCCATGTTCCATAAGATTTTTCATAACTCGGACCATCCTTTACATTCAGATCTCTCTGGACAATTCTATTCTGTTCGTAATACTAGGCAAGCAGTTGATGATAATAGCCAGGCCTTCTCCTCCATGAGGCTCAATACTACACAGTTTTCTATAAGTTTGATTCCAGCTGTTACCAAGTTATGGAAAGATCTTCCTAATCGGTTAGTTGAATCGGTAAAACTTCAAAAGTTCAAAGTTGGATCAAATGTTTTTATGTTGATCAGGCTGACATGAGTCTTTTTATAGTTTATATATGACATATCTGTTTTTGACGTTGTTAATAGTTTATATAGGGCATATCTGTTTTAACGTTGTTACTGTTTTTAGAATGATTTATTTTTAATCTATTCTCATAATTTATTTATTTCCCTATTTCCTTTCCTCACTGGGCTATTTTCCCTATTGGAGACCTTAAGCTTATAGCATCTTGTTTTTCCCTCTAGTGTTGTAGCTAGGATAATAATAATATTAATAATAATAATAATAATAATAATAATAATAACAAAAATAATAATAATAATAATAATAATAATAATAATAATAATAATAATAATATACGTTAACAAAGTTTTAGCTAAATTCGAGTTGAAAGCTAACAAACTCAAAGTGTGATTTTAAATGGATCAAAGACCATGGCTCTTCAACATCTAAATTTCTTAATTAACATTTTCTACTTGACTAAATACAACATTTTTAAATTATGTTTTTAATTTTTGGTTAAAAAATTTATTTTGAAATACCATTTCGGCGCTTTCCCTGCTCAATTTCCCTAAAACTGGTATATTGAGTCTTTTTAAGGTTTTGGTGACCAATCTATACTGAAAAAAAGTTTTCCATTTTATCTTACACCAATGTTTAGAATAGTGTTCTTTTATCAAGTCTTTACCTGTTAAGTTTTATCTTATCTTGTTTGACAAAACATTACGGGCAGTCTTATCCCTGATCAATATATTATTTTCTGGCAACGTCGTTCAGTTAGTTCTTTGTGTATGTTGCAGTTTTTCACAATTCTAACCATCCTTTGCATTCAGATCTTTCAAGGCTGTATAGTCGTGTACTTAATACTAGGTATACAGTTAGTTCTTACATTCTTGTTCTCTCCATCCTATACACTAATATTAAAAAATTCTAGAAGTTTAATTCAAGCTGTGAACAGAATGTAAAATTATCTTCCTAATCTTATTGTTAAATCGGTCGAACTTCCGTAGTTCAAACTTTGCTAATAAATTTCTTTCGATGATTTTAACACAGCTTTCATAACTTATGCATTTTGTATCTATTTATTGTAGTTACTGCTCATATTATAGGTATCAGAATTATTTTCCATTTATAGTTTGCACATTATTTCTCTATATCCTTTCCGCATTACACTGAATTGACAATGTAATCCCTTGACTTTGTTGAATACCACTTTTCCAATAAGGTTTGAGGTTTAGCTAGTAATATATATATATATATATATATATATATATATATATATATATATAAATATATATATATATATATATATATATATATATATATATATATATATATATATAGGTATATGCATAGATAGATAGATGGGTAGATAGTTAGATAGATAGATAGATATATGTATGTATGCATGTTTGTATACAGATGTTTCACCTTATATAAATAATTGTGAGAAAAAGTAGAAGTTTGAAATTGGACATAATTTTTTTTTTCTAAATAGTCCTTCTGAAAAGACATTGCATTTCTAGTCTTGAAGATAATGCTTGAAAATTATTACCGTATTCTTTTATACATTAAATTTTAAATTACATTGCTCTTGGGGTTTGATGTTAATCATGATCTAAATCGGAATATTTCTCGAGTTGTAATAATACCTTAAGTAAAGTATACCAGATTACGTCATATAAAAAAAATAATATAAGATAAAGTTTTATCCATTAATCTTCATATCTTACATTTTATGCCAGACAATGAGACCGTATTAATATTTATCTTTGTTAAATTACCTTCGTTGTCACTTCAGGGACGATTCCATTATTTCCTTTTTGTGAAATTGTTTCAGGCAGGGAAATTTGATCTCTCTTCGGGTGATATCATTATCAAGAGCTTCGATAACATGAACGGTGACATTAATAAATCATGTTCATCTACCCCTCTCCCTACTTGTTCTGTAATGATACAAAGTGTATTCTATGATCTTGATATTTGATATAAATTTGAGGGTCTTCTAATTGTCCCAATGAAATTTATTAGGTGTAAATGTTTGTCTGGCTCGCACCATGCACATTATCAGAGACTCTCTCTCTCTCTCTCTCTCTCTCTCTCTCTCTCTCTCTCTCTCTCTCTCTCTCTCTCTCTCTCTCTCTCTCTCTAATTATTTCCCCTCTAATAACGATCGAGTATTTGTGTTGGACATTCAGAAGAGTGATTTCACCTGAGGAAACTAATCCAGGACCGTTGAAAAAGGGTGCTGACGAAATTAGTGAAGATGGAATGGACGGCTTCTGAACAGAAGCGTAAACATATTAAATTGTGAAGAGTTAAAAAAAAAAGTTACTCCAAACCCGTAATTATTTTAAAATTTATATTACTGACTTGAAATAACATTATTTTATATTTAGATTTAATTTCTAGGATTAGGAGGTCGTAGAAAGTGGCTTAAAAATCCAGTTAATAATGATTTCCCATTGAGATAATGAAATTAACTCCCTTTAGCATTGGGAAGTATATCAAGATTTTTGTTTAGACGTAATTTATAATGCGTTGGCATCAGAAGTCTGCTTATCATGCTTATGTTAGAAAATAACAATTTGATGTTGGGCTTATAATTCTCGGGGCCGTACCTTGTCTGTATTTTTTTCAAATTTTATAACATATTTTCTAATTTACTCCCTCGTCCTAACTTACTTGAAAGCCACAATGAGCCTCTAATTATTAACACAATTATATTTCTTATCCTTGAATTTTATGTTGCTTTAAGCTTTCTTCTTGTATTATATAAATGTATTTTTCTATTCAGGAGCTAAAATCTAAAATCTATTTCCCCACAATTATTTATTACTTTACTCGTTTATTTCCCTCACCCTCTCTAAAATAGTATTTGGAAATATGATTAGAGGATGATTAAAGGTCCAACGATTCCTACTTTTCTTTTCTTTTTATTTCTCACGTTTTGAAATAAGCCAATGCTATCAACGCCATCGCCAAACTAAAACACACTTAATAGATTTATATATCACACTTTAGCTTGGCCGAATAGTGGCATAATTTGGAAAAGTATGTGAGAGAAGGAAGTTGAGAGTTAATGTGGATAAGAGTAAGGTTATGAGGTATACGAGAAGGGAAGGTGGTGCGAGGTTGAATATCATGTTAAATGGAGAGTTACTTGAGGAGGTGGATCAGTTTAAGTACTTGGGGTCTATTGTTGTAGCTAATGACGGAGTGGAAGCAGATGTACGTCATAGAGTGAATGAAGGATGCAAATTGTTGGGGGCAGTAAAGGGATTGGTAAAGAATAGAGGGCTGGCCATGAATCTAAAGGGTTCTGTATGAGAAAGTGATAGTACCAACTGTGATGTATGGATAGAAGTTGTGGGGAATGAAAGTGACGGAGAGACAGAAATTGAATTTGTTTGAAATGAAGTGTCTAAGGAGTATTGCTGGTGTATCTCTATTACATAGGGTTAGAAACGAAGTAGTGAGGGTGAGAACGGGTGTAAGAAATTAGTTAGAAGCTAGAGTGGATTTAAATGTGTTGAGGTGGTTTGGCAATGCTGAGAGAATGGAAAATTGCTGTTTGCTAAACAAGGTGATGAATGCAAGAGTTGATGGAAGAAGTACAATAGGAAGGCCAAGGTTTGGGTGGATGGATGGAGTGATGGAAGCTCTGGGTGATAGGAGGATAGATGTGAGAGAGGCAAGAGAGCGTGCTAGAAATAAAAATTGATAACGAGCGATTGTAACACAGTTCCGGTGGGCCCTGCTGCTTCCTCCGATCACCTTGGATGACCGCAGAGGTAGCAGCAATAGGAGATTCAGCGTTATGAAGCTTCATCTGTGGTGGATAACGAG
>NC_090728.1:134207357-134209857 GCF_036898095.1 Palaemon carinicauda
TGCAGTTTTTCCATCGCTTTCAGGGGCTTTCTATTTCTTGGATTTCTCTTAGGATAGCTTCGACTTCATATACACTGAATTCATTCATGGGCACATCAAGGTCTTCCTCGGCTTCCAGTATGTTATGAAAATCATTCCCTTCATATCTCCTATTCACAACCTCTCTAAAGTGTTCCATCCAACATTGCCTTTTTTCATTTTTTTTTATTTATTTACTTTTTTTTATTTTATAACAGATGCAGCTCTCTTTTTGATGGGTATATGCATTTTCTTGGCCCCGTAGAGATTTCATAAATAATTCTATGCCAAATTCTTACACCATAGCCACTCCTTGATTTCATAGCTTTGTCAGCCTCGATTGCTTTCTTGTTTTAATATTCTCTCCAGTTATTTCTGGCTTTTCTTTTGACCTCACCATCAATACTGATATATTCAGCATGCTCTACGTTGTAATTTTCATAGTTTTTACAGGAACTTTCAACAACCTATTTTTTTTCTCTTTTATAGTATCTCAATTATTATTTGATATCCATGGTTTTCTACTTGTAACTGCATGTCCTAAAAGAATTGTCTGGTTTTCTTTTCTTAAAGTCTCTAAGACAGCAAATCGATTTTTAAAATCAATTATAAACGATTCGCTGTACTTATTTTCTAGAATCTTAGTAGCATCAAACCTAGGCATTCAGTCTACATTTCTGTTGGTTCATTTCAATTACAATCTGTGGCAATAAGGAACTGATGATCACTACCAATATCATCGCCTGTATAACTTCCTACATTTATCAGTCCTCTTTCTCTCTTCATTAATGTCTATGTGATCTATTAGATTTTCATAATTGCCACATGGTGAAGTCCATGTATATTTGTGGATGTCCTTTAGCTGGAAAAGAGTACCTCCAATAACAAGATTGTTTATTGAAGAAAAACATGTAAAATGTGCTCCATTTTCTTTTGCAAAGCCAAAAACCTCAACACCCATCACACTCTCTATACCTTGATTATTCTTTCTAACTTTAGCATTGTGGTCACCAATCCAAATGTTCATATCTCCCTCTGGGATCTCATATATTACACTCTGCAGTTCTTCATAATATTCATCTTTCCTTTCTTCACATAATATATTTTACTTGTGGTATTGATGTAATCACGGTTGATTCTTAGTTCACAACAATTCTTTTTAGAGAGCAATACTATCTGCTTTCTATTTCTTCTTTGGTCGTTTCAAGTCAAACAAATATAGAACTTAATTTTATTACTGTGACCGAGATGGGTTGAATAACTAATTTCTATATCATCACTTCAAAAGAAACATGCATTGAAGCATGTGGAAATAAGTTACAGGATTTATCCAAAGTAAAAATGTTTCGATGAAATGTAAAAATTATTAGTTCAGGCTTAATAATGTTTCTATTTACGATTATCAAAGCACTAATGTAGCGAAAACATCAATCATCACTATTTTAACCCACTTATATTTGATGAATTGCTGAGATAAAAAAACCTAATGTTTTGAGAACTCTAAAAAAACTATAATACTCTATTTATGTTTCAATGGTACAGGAAAGCATAAGATTAATATATATTTGAGTTCCTTGGTGTCCATCTTTGGAAACTGTACTAAGAAAAAAAAAGTTACATTAAAATCTTGCTTAAAAAATAAATTGAAGTAATCCCTTGATGCTCATAGAATCTGCTAATTGATAAGAAAATTAGATAAAAATTTCATGTCAACTAGAGATTTGTTAAATTTTGCCAATAAACTCGTCAATCATTCAATGTTAAAATTCTTTCATAGATTATTGATATGAGGATATTGTGGTTGTACGATTATAAGATTTCATTCTTAGTTTCTTGATGTTTCATGAATATCTAATTACCGTGAAGAGATAATTCTTTATATATATATATATATATATATATATATATATATATATATATATATATATATATATATATATATATATATAAATGTATATATATATACACACATATATATATATATATATATATATATATATATATATATGTATATATATATATATATATATTTTTATATATATTTATATATATATATATACATATATATATATATGCAAAAGTATATATATACATATATATAAAGTTATATATATATATATATATATATATATATATATATATATATATATGCATATATATATATATATATATATATATATATATATACGTATAGATATAGATATATATACACACATATATATATATATATATGTATATATATATATATATATATATATATATATATATATATATATATATATATATATATATATATATATATATATATATATATATATATATTGCCCTATTAACCTTTATCTATCACTCATGATTGCTCTTCCAGAAGGCGAAAGCTTTTCCTTGTATGTATTCTTCCACCACATCTAACCTTTCGTATTATACCTTCCACTAATCTACCTTCAATCGTCACCTATTTTCCCTACACGGCTTCAGAGTCACA
>NC_090728.1:134214857-134222357 GCF_036898095.1 Palaemon carinicauda
CTTAGGGGAATAGAAACTTAAATACCTTTGTCTACTCCTGGTTACAAAAAAGGTAACAAACCTAGGTGGTATCCGAAAAAAAAATCAATTAGTGACTAGGATGAAGAGAAAAGTTAGATCTACTGTGAATATTTTTATTTATTTATTTACTCCTTTTTTTGTTTGGTAACTAATTTATGTATTTATGTATTCTTCTTTATTCAGTAATTCACTCAGCACAAGAATCAGTGTAAAATGTATACTGTAATTCTGATAACAGTTATTTTCCAAAAGATAAGATACCTCCACTAATCGATATATATTCCTTCTTCTCTTTCTCAATACCAGCATTTATTCATATCTAAGTTCATATATATATATATATTATTATTATTATTACTATCCAAGCTACAACCCTAGTTGGAAAAGCAAGACGCTATAAGCCCAGGGGCTCCAATAGGGAAAAATAGCCCAGTGAGGAAAGGAAATAAGGAAATAAATAACTGAAGAGAACAAATTAACAATAAATCATTCTAAAAAAAGTAATGTCAAAAGAGATATATCATATATAAACTATTAACAACGTCAACAACAAAAATGTCATATATAAACTATAAAAAGACTCATGTCCGTCTGGTCAACAAAAAAGCATTTGCTCCAACTTTGAACTTTTGAAGTTCTACTGATTCAACAACCCGATTAGGAAGATCATTCCACAACTTGGTAACAGCTGGAATAAAACTTCTAGAGTACTGCGTAGTATTGAGTCTTATGATGGAGAAGGCCTGGCTATTAGAATTAACTGCCTGCCTAGTATTACGAACAGGATAGAATTGTCCAGGGAGATCTGAATGTAAAGGATGGTCAGAGTTATTAAAAATCTTATGCAACATGCATAATGAACTAATTGATCGACGGTGCCAGAGATTAATATCTAGATCAGGAATAAGAAATTTAATAGACCGTAAGTTTCTGTCCAACAAATTAAGATGAGAATCAGCAGCTGAAGACCAGACAGGAGAACAATACTCAAAACAAGGTAGAATAAAAGAATTAAAACACTTCTTCAGAATAGATTGATCACCGAATATCTTAAAAGACTTTCTCAATAAGCCAATTTTTTGTGCAATTGAAGAAGACACAGACCTTATATGTTTCTCAAAAGTAAATTTGCTGTCGAGAATCACGCCTAAAATTTTGAAAGAGTCATACAAATTTAAAGAAACATTATCAATACTGAGATCCGGATGTTGAGGAGCCACCGTCCTTGACCTACTTACAATCATACTTTGAGTTTTGTTAGGATTCAACTTCATACCCCATAATTTGCACCATGCACTAATTTTAGCTAAATCTCTATTAAGGGATTCACCAACCCCAGATCTACATTCAGGTGATGGAATTGATGCAAAGAGAGTAGCATCATCTGCATATGCAACAAGCTTATTTTCTAGGCCAAACCACATGTCATGTGTATATAGTATGAAAAGTAATGGGCCAAGAACACTACCCTGTGGAACACCGGATATCACATTCCTATACTCACTATGGTGCCCATCAACAACAACTCTTTGAGATCTACTACTTAAAAAATCAATAATAATGCTAAGAAACGACCCACCCACTCCCAACTGTTTCAGTTTGAAAACAAGGGCCTCATGATTAACACGGTCAAAGGCAGCACTAAAATCAAGGCCAATCATATATATATATATATATATATATATATATATATATATATATATATATATATATATATATATATATATATATATATATATATATATATATATATATAATAATAATAATACTGTAATAATGTGTATATGATACGCACACAAACACACACACATACACGTACACACACACACACACACACATATATATATATATATATATATATATATATATATATATATACTATATTATTTATACTGTATTAATGTGTGTATGATACACACACAAACACACACACATACACACACTCACACACACAGACACACACACACACACACACATATATATATATATATATATATATATATATATATATATATATATATATATATATATATATATATATATATATATATATACATATATATATATATATATATATATATATATATATATATATATATATATATATATATATGTGTGTGTGTGTGTGTGTGTGTGTGTGAGTGCTTACGTATGTTAGCGGAGTAAGAATACTATCACCGTATGTCCTGCATGGCGTAGAAAGCTACTAAAAGAAATAGCTGTGGAAACTGCTGCCTTACAGTTGGATTATTATTATTATTAATATTATTATTATTATTATTATTATTATTATTATTATTATTATTAGCCAAGCTACAACCCTAGTTGGATAATATGATGAGAATAAATTAACAGTAAATCATTCTAAAAATAGTAACAGCGTCAAAACAGATATGTGCTATATAAACTATTAACAACGTCAAAAACAGAAATGTCATATATAAACTATAAAAAGACTATTGTCATCCTGATCAACATAGAAACATTTGCTCCAACTTTGAACTTTTGAAGTTTTACTGATTCAGGAAGATCATTCTACAACTTGGTAACAGCTGGAATAAAACTTCTAGAAAACTGTGTAGTATTGAGCCTCATGATGGAGAAGGCCTGGCTATTAGAATTAATTGCCTGCCTAGTATTACGAACAGGATAGAATTTTCCAGTAAGATCTGAATGTGAAGGATGGTCAGAGTTATGAAAAATCTTATGGAACATGCATAATGAACTAATTGAACGACGGTGCCAAAGATTATCTAGATCAGGAATAAGAAATTTAATAGACTCAAGTTTCTGTCTAACAAATTAAGATAAGAATCAGCAGCTGAACACCAGACAGGAGAACAATACTCAAAACAAGATAGAATGAAAGAATTAAAACACTTCTTCAGAATAGATTGACCACCGAAAATCTTGTAAGACTTTCTCAATAAGCCATTGTTATTGTGCAATTGAAGAAGACACAGACTTAATGTGTTTCTCAAAAGTAAATTTGCTGTCGAGAATCACACCTAAAATTGTATATATATATATATATATATATATATATATATATATATATATATATATATATATATATATATATATATATATATATATATATATATATATAGTCCAACTATCATATATTGACACAAAGACTAGCAAGCTGTTTTCTTTCACAGTTATTCTTGTTTATTTTATTGTTCCAAAACCAGGTGTTTCCAACGATTAAGCCACTTTCCAAACATATTCATGCAAGACTCTCCATTTTAATTTAGTTCAGGAGTAACCTGCCTGAATCAACATCACTTTCATGTTTTCCATAATCAAGAAGTTAATGATTCATGCTTTCTAAAATATACAGTATATCTTTCCATTCCTGTACACTATATACTTCATATAAAAATAGTTTCTTATTCAGTTTTACCTGTACAATTATGCATTTTTGTGGTTATTTCTATAACCCGATTTTCATCTTGAACCAAATAACCTAGCCAGTTTTTTTTCTGCACATTCACGTTGGAGCTCCCCGAGGCGCAATCCTTCTGTAACATTTTTCCTGCATGCACATCCAGGATATTGCACGAAAATATACATATGCTACGTTGGCACCACCTTTGTGAAAGCCCCTCTACTGAATGAATTGATGAACTTCATAGGACCATTAAGGAGTGCAGTTCTCTTATATTTACAACGGAACATCAGGAAAACAGATGCTTTCCCTTCCGGGACATCCTGCTCTCGACTGTAGAACGTAGTTATGATACCACTGTCAACATAAAACCCATGAACCTGGGCCTTCGATGAAAAGATTATAGCAAATGTCTCACTAGGAACAAGACCACTTTCATTTGAGCATACGTTCATCGTTCATCGAGCCCTCTCCCATTGTTCTTTCTAGATGGAGATTCATAAGGAGGTGGATAGCATTACCTAGGTCATCATGAATAACCATTATACTCCAATAGGCCGGTCTATAGAGAGATTTGATGGGCCATGGATAACTGGTAAGAGTAAATGCCAAGCAGTGAGAACAAGCCTTGCAGAGGCGACATGTACTACAAAGACATCATACACAGAAAGTACCAAATGGATGAAAAGGGCATGAACACCTTAACACCCATTCAAGAGCAAACTGATATAAGCCTGATCATCTATTGCCAGACTATTGGGACAAGATCCCTCATTATGAAGAATAATCTGACAACCCCACCCCCCAATAAAGGACTTAATAGAGAAGTTTGACGTTATTCAGTCCAACCAATTATTATGAAGAATAACCTGACACCAACCACCATTAAAGACTTTGTAGAGATGTTTAACGTTGTTTATGGTTACCAATTATTATGTAGAATGAACCGACACCTCCCCATATAGGACTTTCAAGAGAAATTCAACGTTGTTTATTCCTAACAATTAAAAATCTGTGGATGCCATGGCTATTGCCTTGAAATCATGAGGATAAGACTGAAAGATTATCCTGACACTTCCAACAGGGTGCCATCAAAATGCACCAACTCCTCGTGCAAAACAACAACGTGGTATGGGAAGATATCATGAAAAACAGTCAGATTATCAGAAATGACCTGGATGGTAGAGGGCTAAGGATCCTGGAGGCTTTGCTCATCCAGCAAGAAAACCCAAACTTCAAAACAACTTACAAGAGCCTCTCCTCTTCTCCTGTCGTACGAACACCTCCCAGCAACCTGTAAATATGGACAGGATTATGCCAATCAGTAGGCAGGCAACGTGCCTGTGACTAAGACTCTCCCGGCGATGTATCAGCCAACCAGCAAACCGGTTGGAACTCATTGGACCTAGACTCTGAGCGGCCAAACATTGTCTGACTCTAAGTCTTGATCAGGCAGCGTGTTACGCAATCAGAGAGCTGCATCGGGGACTAACTCAAATCCTGACTCCATTCAGCTTCAACAGCCATGGGCAGAGTATAAGCCTTACTGTTATGAAACATCTGCTGGCAAACATCTCAGCGAATATGAGAGCAGCCCAGTCCCAGATTGTTTAATAGACTTCGCCCATGAGGACCAATCAGCAACCAGCACCTGACCTGTAGAGTCACCCTAACCGTATATATACTGTAGAGCCAGCCCAAATCAATTCATTCAGACTCAACCTGAAGATGGGAGGAAACACCCAGCACCCTTTCATAACATGTAGCAGTTGAACTCGATTGTACTTGTTTTCAGTAGTTTACTTTCAGTTAATTATATATTTCTCTTTCTACGTATTTTGCACCTTCCCCACTGATGACGAACAGCACAGTTAGAGGTGAATGCAGTACTGATGAAAGAAGGAAAGTCCGTGCAATAGAAAAGCTCAACTACAAGATAAATGCCACTGATGCCTGAATCAATTTTAATGAATCATTATCCTTATTATTATTATTATTATTATTATTATTATTATTATTATTATTATTATTATTGTTGTTGTTCTTCTTGCTGTTGTTGTTGTTGTTGTTGTTCTTGTTGTAGTTTTTATCATTATTATTATTATTATTATTATTATTATTATTATTATTATTATTATTATTATTATTATCATTATTATTGTTATTATTTGCCATGCTACGACACTGGTTGGAAAAGTAGAATCCTACAATACCAAATGATTCTACAGGGAAAGAAGCCCATCAGGAATAGCAAATAAATAATATATAAGTGATGAATAAAAAGTATGAAATATTTCCAGATCAATAAGAACGTTAACATATATCTTTCATACATAAATTATAATACGACACTTACATCAGATTCTTCAATAGAAACGATACAAATAACAGGGGCACAGATCATCAGTAAATGGATTACCAGTTTGAATATTGAAGATTACGTTGTCAACACAAAAGCCAACTGACATAGGAAGATATGAAACCATTTTATGAAATCATGCTTTTGCATTGCTCCTTTATCAGGTTCATTCGGAAATATCTATTGTATCAAAATCCCCATTTAGTTGACTTACTTTGCTTTTGTGTAGAGAATCTAAAAAAAAAAAATACAGTGCTCTCAGTGTACTATCTCGAAGATATGTTAAATTTGATCCATAAACCCATAAGTGCCAAACCTTTCATAAATACCCTTGTCTATTAAACTTGGAATTGAGCTCTTATGGTGAGATTTATTGAAGGATTTCAGGTATGAGTGAAAATATCCGATTCATCCTGTTTTGCACAGTAGATTCTGAATGGTCTTATATTTAACCTGGTAGATAATTGGTTACTATCTTGATTTGTTTTGACTGAGAGGCAAAACTCTGAATCCTACCCTAACTGAAGTGTTTCCTTCAGGTTTTATTTCGGATGTTCAATTTGATCATGAAATATATATATAACGCAATATTTGAATACAAGAATGCCACGTGTATTAGCAAAACTTCACACAAACATACCACACATACACACACGCACACACACACGTCAGTATAAGCGTAATAGGAATAATGCTCAATATTATTGTAATATATTTCTCAAAGACTTATCTCTTACCTGAGGATTACGTTGACTTACTTTTATTTGACATTTATTTTTTTCAATATCACCTTAGTTAAACAGAATAGAGTTTATGTTAATCTCTTCAGAGTACGATGAAGCTTTTTATTGTTGAAGGTAAATCATTTTTTTTTCTTTTTGTTGGGGGGGGGGGTTGGCTCAAGTGTTCAGTGATGGTTTCTAGTTGTTGAAAAACAAAGCTTAAGCAACATATGACTTATCATAAACCTAAGATATGGAATATCTCGTAATAAATCATTCCTATTATTCATAACAAACTATAGTTGTGTGCCAAACCTTATATTGAGTGAAAGACGACAATTATCATTGCATTACAATACAGTTCGTATCTATTATTTGCCCTCACTGAATCAAAGTAATTAAATTAATAGATTACATGTCGTATTGTTCTTAGACTCTAATGTAAGAAAATGACATCCTCTCCAGTAAATATCCTTAATTTGAAGAAACGTGAATATTATTATTATTATTATTATTATTATTATTATTATTATTATTATTATTATTATTATTATTATTATTATTATTATTATTATTATTACAAACTAGGCTATAACCCTAGTTTGAAAAGAAGGATGATATATGCGCAAGTTCTCCAACAGGCAAAAATAGCCCAATGAGGAAAGGGCACAAGGAAACAAATAAACTACAAGAGAAGTAATAAACAATCAAAATGAGTTATTTATGATAATTTGCAACATTGAATGAGATCTATCATATATATACTATAGGATTTAAAAAAAAAACACCACAAGAGGGTGAGAAATGATATAGAATAGTTTGCCAGAGTGTAGCCTCAAACAATTGAACTCTCATAAGCGGATGATGCTCAACATTTAGCAATATATAGAAATGCTAAAATTATATTGATATGATTTTTGGCGAAACAGCTGTTCCACGGCCTTTCAAAAATAAGTAGAACGACAAAATCTATTACCAAACTGAAGAAACTATTTAGCTTTATATTC
>NC_090728.1:134234857-134237357 GCF_036898095.1 Palaemon carinicauda
ATGTATAATAGATTATAAATGAACATTTGACTTTCCTTACTCCGCTATATTGCCAAGTTTGAGAAAGAGTATGCTATGATTTCGAAATAATATTCTTTGGTTTTTTAAAGAGCTTTCGTTAGACAGAGATACGTTGTTTGGAATTGTATTATATTTCGTCAATACACTGTCCCAACTGAAATAAATTAAACAATTTTCTTAGAAAAGAAAAAGAAAAAAAAAGAAAAAAAAATCTTTCTTTCTGATGTGCGTAAGATATCATGGATTAAAAGAAAGTATATCATGCTGCCACCGTACTGTCCTCATGTATGTTTTAAAATTTTCTCCACCATAGCCTTCATATCTTTATATTAAAATATAATAACTCAGCCATTAAGTCCTGATGAAGTCACGGGGAAAAAAAGAAGAAAAAGGGTGATTTGAAACACGTGTCGACGCTGAATGATTAATGGAGAAACGTAAATACAGTTTTCCTGTTAACTTGAAAACTATCTGGAGCTTAGATTTTTCAGAGAGGCACTCGCATCGATTTTTGTACGGCACAAAGATATTACTTAATCATTATCAATAAATTATAACACACACACACACACACACACACACACACACATATATATATATATATATATATATATATATATATATATATATATATATATATATATATATATATATATAAATATATACATATATATATATATATATATATATATATATATATATATATATATATATATATATATATATATATATATATATATATGTTTGTATGTGTGTATGTGTGTTTGTGTGTGTGTTTGTGTGTGTGCGTTTGAGTATGAATGTATGTTTTTTGTGATTTGTTTTGTATTATAATTATGTATGTGTGATCACTCCTATTGCTTATGGATATAACTGTAATATCGTATATTTATATTGTTGATAGTGAATATATAACAACCAGTAAAACATGATCTGCTTTATCACATCATCTACCTTTTGAAAAAAAAAAATAACATTATTTACATATTTCATCTGTGTCGTTATTTTCATTAGCGGTTATCAGTTATCAATCATTGATTGGAAACGTCTCCTTTCATTTAAAATGTTAAATTACTAAATAACTAAGACACGAAATAGGCCCACATGCGTATCAATACATAAAAAATAATAGGCAAATTCAATATAAACACTATGCCATTAGAATTAGTTTATAATTCTCTGATGTTTTTGAGACATAACAAGTGTAAACATCTTATGATAAAATAAAACTCGATAAAATCTGTAACAAATTCTTCAAAAACATAAACATTTCAGTTATAATCTGAGTGTTTCACTTGTTGTAAATATGCAATGTGCTTATGATTAATACCAATTCGCCCGTAAGGCCTTTCCAGGCACGCCGAGGGATGCTAGCAATAATATTCCTGGCGTGATATTTGGGTGGAAAAACATCTGGGTAGACACGAGGGAAATATGTTGATTCAGGTGCATCCCTTCCATTCCGTAGTATTAGTGATCAGTCCTTTTCTATCTGTTTGGTGGAATCTATTCTTCGTTGATCATATAGGACAAATTATTTTTTTCTTTCTCTTTTCAGAATCTCTTAATGTGTTGGTGCACCATTTTGTGAAGAAAAATTAAGCCTATTGAATAAAACGAATTTCAATAAAATGCTACATCTTACAAACTCTTCTTCTTTCGGTTTTGGTACTGATCTATAGAATGTTATTTTCTTAGATGAACTAATTTGGCAATAGCTTTTACTTCATAATGAGTTTAGTGTTTTAATATTTTAATCCATGTCCTCCCTATAACTGTGCATGGTATTTGCTACTTCAAACGTGGTATAAAATTTACATATTATTATTTTGCAAGAACACTTTAAATTGATGCAATGGATGACAATATTGGTAATAGTGTGAGAAGCGCAATGCAACTTCTGACACTTATGCTCTTTCAACTCTATTTATTCAATTTGTTCAGAACACTTTCTCAATATACAGACAAACATATATACATACATATCTGTACATATATAAACATGAACAGTAAATAAAGACAATAGGAGCATAATTTCCTCTTTAGAGGAGATAAAACTAAATTGCTTAACATATATTGGAAATAAGAATTAAAGTGAAAATAAAATTAAAAGTCAACCCTTCTTCAAATAAGCATAAGTGAACGACAAACTTAAATAGGTCACAGCTATCGCAAACACCCGAATTCCAACGTAAATGTAGCATTCACAATTATTTTTTAGATCTCTAATTCAAGAGACATTGGATATCAAAGGTGATGTGAATTTTGAATATTGTGGCAGAGGGAAAACAGTATTGATAAGAATTATTTGTACATGATTTTAATGTTTTGAAGGTGTATAATACTGGCAAACTTTTTATTACAAATATAAGAAAAAAAAAATATTAAATAAGTGACCATTGCCTTGAGAGCCTAATTTTTTTTTAGTGTAATGGGATTATTGTTTCCGAGTCGCTTTTATAACCGTGGTGGAAGTCAG
>NC_090728.1:134242357-134267357 GCF_036898095.1 Palaemon carinicauda
TTCCGAGTGTAATTAAAATTTTATTGAAGCTTTAGGCTATATTTTATACATTTTAGACTGTGTGGAATATTTCCAAGATTGTATACGTGAGAGTTTCGGTGAATTAGGTAATCGATTCTCTTGGTGCCTAGGCTAATTGCTTATGGAGCCTTAGTATACTTTATTATACTCCCCGGTTGCTTTCTTTTCTTCGGAGAAGGTATGCAATCCCTTTCCCTCTGTTTAAGCCTTGGGCTTATCCCTAAGTGGTTTTTTCCGAATTTATTTTCGATAAAACTATACTAGGGTGTTACTGTACCTTCCTGTTCCAGCAGAGTCTGGTTCAAAGAGGGACAGAACAACAGAGTTTTTAGTCTGAGTCCGTGTTGTTTGGCTTGGGGCAGAGTCTCCCTCGCTGACCTAACACTTACAAAGGGAGCTGAGCTCCCTTAGGTCACTATCGAAGGTTTCTGTAGTTATGATTCCTTCTTGTGTGATCGACCAGACTAAGTCCTGTTGCTGTTCACGGGGAGGATAAATCTTCCCTTGGGAGTAGCAACGCCTTCCTTGCTTTGGTGCTCTGGAAGCTGGCAGGTATTATACTACTGCGCTGGCCCTTTCCCTTAGATCTCCCTTAGGCTAAGACAAGTTCTTGGCTGCGGGTGATCTGTCACTAAAGCAAGGTTGGCAGGACCCTCTTGTCCCTTCCCCCTCTATCTCCGTAATGGCCTAGCCATTACTGTACTGTACCTTGCCGGCCGGCAGAGCTGGCCGGCAGGGGTATTACTGTACCGTATGTCATTCTACTTCTGGACCTAGTATAGGTTGGGATATGGATTGACTAAGCCCATTGCCGGCCGGCAGAGATGCTGGACGGCAAGGGTCTTATGTTTTCGAGTGCTGCCCGGACCTCTCTTGGTCCCTCATCCATGCCTGCCGGCAGAGCCGGACGGCATTGGTCAAGGAAGCCTGAATTAAGTTTCTCCCCTTCCTTATATGCACTCTTTCGGTTGCCGGGCTTGGGGGGTTGTGTACACTCTTATCCCGGCATCCATTCTATTTTCTTCTAGTGCTGTACCTGTCCCGGCTGCCGGCCTATGAGGCCGGCAGCCGGGCAGGTGTAGTCTTCTGGTTCTTTTGCTGCCGGCTGGCATCGGTCTTGTACCTTTGCCGGCCGGCTTATGTCAGTCCTTGTCTGCCGGTCACCAAGAGTGTGGCCGGCAGCTGGGTACTACCTTGTGTAGTTGCTGGCCGGCAATCATTGCCGGCCAACACTGGCTGTTGCTGGCCGGCAGCTGCTGCCGCCGGCACAGGCATTTGAACCAGAGGGCTGCCGCCCTATAGCTGTTAAGTAGTATACTTTAAAGCTAATTGTGGTGTGTGCCGGCCGGCAAAGGCAGGCCGGCACACATCCTCCTATACTGTACTAGTATTCTTCTGTATAGCATATACAGTAAGAAGAAAACTATAGTAAAAGTTTAGGTACAGCACTGTATCTTCTAACACTATTGTGTTTTCTTACACAGCCCTTTGCTGTTGCCCTCAGACAGGAAGCAGAGTTCTTCCCCGTCTATTATCCAGGATTTTTAAAATCATTGCCTAGGTGTGAGCTCCACCTGTTTCCTCTGGAAACCTTGCATTGGTTACTCTAGTAGAGATAAACCATTTTGATTTTATTATCTGGAAGGCTGCAACATTGGGTTGTGAGGGAAACACAAGTGTGTGTCTTTCATTTATTAATTGTTATGCTATACTATGCATATCCAGTGATACATAGTTCACTTGATACTCATGGAAATTTCTTCTCTTTACAGGAGGACCCTCCGAAGTGCGGAAATGTTTTCTGCAATGTCCGCAGCAAGAACCTCTGCGGACATGAGTGTTGTAGGAGACACGCAGCATGCGCTGTCTCCAAGGATGATCTCCAGTATTGGGACCCTCAGGTATGTACTGTATGCACTAACCTGATTACTGAGGCTTTTGATTCCCCTAGAACGGCGGAGTCAAGGGATATAGCTAGGGAAAAGCTTCGTACTTGGGTAAGGGGCTTCAAGAAGAACACCTCTGGCCCTTATCTTCCAAGTGAGAAGATGAGGGCGTATCTTTTTCCCCAGGCATCAGCTGAGGCAGTGATTCCCCAGCCTCAAGAGGAGATCCTTCAAGATCAAGTCCAGGTGGACGAGGAAGTCGCAGATGCGATGCAAGACATCCAGTTGTGTGACAGGATGTCTGACCTGGACGAACGTTTGGAAGAAGACCTCCTGGCAGAAGGTCAGGATCAAGTTCAAACCCCGGATGTCGTAGAGGATGAGGTCGACGAGGTGTCGGCTACTCCGGTTCAGATGCCGGAGCCTATCCCCTCAACATCAGCTGGCCTCCCAGTAGAACTGGGACAGGCCCTCTCTTCGATTGTTGGAATGATCCAACAAATGCAGAAGGAGAATCAGGAGAAGGCGGCTGCAATGGAACTGCGTATGCAGTCCCTGGCAGAATCACATGGGCCCCGGAAAAGGCTCAATGTGAAAGACCTTCCTATATGCTCAGATGCTAACCCATGGAGGTATGCTGAGCACATGCCGATGACGACTGGAAAGATCGTCATCTCGGATAAGCTGGGTTCAGTTCCCCTAGAGGAGGTAGAATTCTGGCCCAGCAAGGCATCATATCCGGACTGCTATGTCCGGCTGAGAAAAGAACCAGCTTCAAGGGAGGAGACAGAGCCGAAGGAGGTCATTGTTATGGACCACGCTAAGGCTCAAGCCCTACTTTCATCCTCGATGAAAGAGAGGGGCTTCTCGAATTCGAAGGTAGCTGCATTGAGCAAGAAGCTCCCTTCGTTTGTGTCCTCTCCTGATAGAGCCTTCCCCTTTTTACAGAAAGGGTTTGCGGCTGTCCTAAAGGCAGTCGAGGCCGGCAAGCCTTGCCCCTCCCTGGAGGAGTGTAAACCCTTGTCGCTGGCTCTACCTATGGACCACAAAGACTGGAAGGATGTCCATCTGACATTCTCAGTGGGAAAGTTGGAGGCTGATATTGCCGGACGGCAATTCGGCGAGGACCTCCCCAAGCTGTCCGAATCTCTTTTACGAAGAGAGTTCGAGACAAAAGAAAGACTGGCTGCCTCAATGTCTCATCAGACTACTCTCGAGACGATGGCAAGTGACCCCAAGGTCCATGAAATGTTCATGGTAGTGGCTAAGTCTCACTTAGCCACAGTGACGAAGGACCTTTATAGCTTCGTCAAGGCAAGGAGAGCTTGCAGGGAGTTCGTGTTCACCGGGGCTTCGGTGAGACACGAGCCAAGGAAGTTAATCTCCTCCAACATTTGGGGAAAAGACCTTTTCCCTACCGATGTGGTCAAAGAGGTTGTTGATAAGGCCGCCGTGGAGAATAGAAATCTTCTCCAGAAGTGGGGCCTGGCTATCAAAAGAAAATCTTCCCCGGATGAGGGTCCTCAACCAAAGAGGAAGAATATGAAGACTAGGCTACCATTTCGGCCAGCCAAGCCTTATAGACAGCAACAGCAACTGCAATTGCCTTTGCCTCCAGTGCCCCAGATGGTGGCACAAACCCCGACTGCCTTTCAGTGGGTACCCCAGGCTGTGCCAGGTCAGTCAACCACATTCGCCCCAACGTTCGAAGGACAGTCTTCTTCCTTTCGTGCAAAACCTAGAGGAGCAGCCAGAGGCTCGTCTAGGCGCCCCTCAAGGGGAAGGGGATTCAGAGGTGGTCGTGGTCAGGGAGGCAAGACCTCAGGACGGCAGTCCAAGTGAAATGGTACAGCACTCCACCCCCATGCCTTCGGTTTTTCCAACACTCCACCCCCATTTTGGAGGAGTACGTTCAAGAACTGTTGGAGAAAAATGTGATCCGAAAGGTGAAGTCCATCAAATTCCAAGGGAGGCTGTTTTGTGTTCCCAAGAAAGACTCGGAAAAGCTCAGAGTCATTCTGGACTTGTCACCACTCAACAAGTTCATAGTGAATTGCAAATTCAAGATGCTAACACTGCAACACATAAGGACCTTACTGCCCAAGAGGGCATACTCAGTCTCTATAGACTTGTCAGACGCCTATTGGCACATTCCAATCAGCCGTCGACTCTCCCCCTACCTAGGGTTCAGGCTACAACGGAAGCTGTACGCCTTCAGAGCCATGCCATTCGGGCTAAACATAGCCCCAAGGATTTTCACGAAGCTTGCGAGCGCAGCTCTCAAACAATTACGCCTAAAGGGAATTCAGGTAGTAGCCTACCTGGACGACTGGCTGGTGTGGGCAGCATCCGAGACCGAATGCTTGCAAGCTTCCAGTCAGGTGATCCAGTTCCTAGAGTACCTAGGCTTCAAGATCAACAAGAAAAAGTCTCGACTTTCTCCATCCCAAAAGTTCCAGTGGCTGGGAATCCACTGGGACCTTTTGTCACACAGTTTCTCCATCCCAATGAAGAAAAGGAAGGAGATAGCGGGCTCTGTCAAGAGACTTCTAGATTCCGAAAGGATATCAAGACGCGAACAGGAGAGGGTACTAGGCTCTCTCCAGTTTGCTTCAGTGACAGACCCAGTGCTAAGAGCACAGCTAAAGGATGCAACCGGAGTTTGGAGAAGGTATGCATCAAACGCGCGAAGAGACCTGAGAAGACCAGTGCCGCCTCGGCTACGTACTCTTCTCAGACCTTGGTTCCAAGCCAGACATCTAAAGAAGTCGGTTCTTCTTCAGCCACCTCCCCCGTCGATGACGATTCACTCAGACGCCTCAAAGGAGGGATGGGGAGGTCACTCTCATCGGAAAAAAGTCCAGGGGACTTGGTCCAAGCTATTCAGGACCTTTCATATAAACTTTCTAGAAGCTATGGCAGTGCTCCTTACCTTAAAGAAAGTCTCCCCGCGTCACTCGATCCACATAAGATTGGTGACAGACAGCGAGGTGGTTGTGAGATGCTTGAATCGACAAGGGTCGAGGTCACCACCTCTCAACCAAGTGATGTTAGCCATTTTCCGATTGGCGGAAAAGAAGAAGTGGTACCTGTCGGCAGTTCACCTTCAAGGAGTCCGCAATGTGACAGCGGACGCTCTATCCAGGTTCACACCGATAGAGTCGGAATGGTCCTTAGACGCAGGATCATTTTCCTTTATTCTGAATCAAGTCCCAGAACTGCAAATAGACCTCTTTGCGACGAAAGACAACAAGAAGTTGCCCCTGTACGTGTCCCCGTACGAGGACCCCTTAGCGGAAGCAGTGGACGCAATGTCCCTCGACTGGAACAGATGGTCCAGGATTTATCTGTTCCCTCCTCACAACCTTCTGTTGAGGGTCCTCAACAAACTGAGATCCTTCAAGGGGGTAGCGGCAATAGTGGCCCACAAGTGGGCGAACAGTATGTGGTTCCCCTTGGCGTTGGAACTACAGATGAAGTTCGTGCCGCTACCACATCCAGTTCTGACCCAGCGAGTCCAGAAGTCGACTGTCTGCGCTTCATTACAGAAAACCCAGACCCTGCAGCTCATGATTTTCTCGCCCTAGCGGTAAGAAAGCGCTTCGGGATTTCGAAAGCCAGCATAGACTTCCTAGAGGAATACAAGTGCAAATCGACTAGAAGGCAATATGAGTCATCTTGGAGAAAATGGGTGGCCTTTGTAAAGGCAAAGAATCCGCAGGAGATCTCAACAGATTTCTGCTTATCTTTCTTCATCCACCTCCATGGCCAAGGATTGGCAGCTAACACGATTTCAGTGTGTAAATCGGCTTTGAAGAGACCCATTTTATTTGCCTTCCAGATCGACCTAGGTAACGAGATCTTTAATAAAGTTCCGAAAGCCTGCGCTAGGCTCAGACCTTCAGCACCTCCAAAGCCCATCTCATGGTCTTTAGACAAAGTTCTTCATTTCGCCTCCTTGTTGAGCAATGAAGAATGTGCGTTAAAGGATTTGACGCAAAAAGTTATTTTCCTATTTGCACTCGCGTCCGGGGCCAGGGTTAGTGAGATCGTAGCCCTCTCGAGAGAGGCAGGTCGTGTTCAGTTCCTGGATGGGGGGGAGCTGAACCTGTTTCCGGATCCTACGTTTCTCGCCAAGAATGAGTTACCCACCAACAGGTGGGGTCCCTGGAGAATCTGCCCTCTGAAAGAAGATGCATCTCTATGTCCAGTAGAATGCCTAAAGGTCTATCTTCGTAGAACTTCAGACTTCAAGGGTAGTCAACTATTCAGGGGAGAAACATCAGGCTCAAATTTATCTCTGAATCAACTCAGAGCGAAAATGACATATTTTATTCGCAGAGCGGATCCTGACAGTACACCCGCAGGTCACGATCCGAGGAAAGTTGCCTCATCCCTAAATTTCTTTAATTGTATGGATTTTGAACATCTCCGTTCATACACGGGCTGGAAGTCTTCCAGGGTGTTCTTTCGCCACTATGCGAAGCAAGTAGAGGAACTTAAGAGATCTGTGGGAGCAGTGGGTCGTGTAGTTAACCCTACTGTTTAACTCTGCGAGGAACAGTGGTCTTAATTGGGACGATTAAGTCCAGGGTGAGTGTGTAGGTACATACTGTACTACAAACTAAATAAGGGCACCAAGTGCCCATATAGACTGTTCCTTCTTTCAAAGGTGAACCTTGCATAAGTTCAGACATGTGTGCCAAGCGTTTCTAACGCTAATGTGATTGATTTGTAATACAGATTTTTTATGACTTGATACCTTGGTATCTCATTAAAGTGGTGTTTAATGGTTTTTCTTTCAGATAAACAAGTTCTGTTTACTATCATACTTATGCTTAAAGTTTTGGGTTACCCTCTTTTATATAAATATATATATTTGTTGTTAACCTGTCTGTTTATTATCTGTCAATAAACTTGTTCTTGAGAACCTTGCGTCTCTTTCACCTGTGTCAATTTATTGGTATAATTGAGCATTTTAATTCTATGTATCTTATCTGGGATAATTCTGATAGAATTGTTCTGTTTTGCAAGCTATGTTGCATTGGTTTATGTAAGTCCCCTAATGGGAGGACTCCGTCCCATAAAGGGACGAGGGCGGTTTTATTAGTTTCTTCCTATGTGGATATAAACCTTTGTCCAATACAAGTATTGTGCGGATTACTGGTCAATATATTGACGCAGTGGTTCTATACAAACTATGCTTTACTTAATACAGGGCGAGACCACTATATTAGCTTGCCTGGTATTCATACATAGATATATGTACTCTTCGAGACTTTCCAGAGTCTAGTAGGACTCTTCCCTGTAGGGGGCAGGAAGCTCTAACGTAGTTTATAGTTAGTTGAAAAGATGTATAACGGTAACATCTTAGGTCTCTAGGTCTAGTCGACCGGGAATAAATATCTCCGGGGAGTACGGCACGTTCTGAGAATCCACAGATACAGTAATGCTCTGGTACACTTCCATCAGGACGACATGGCTTGAGCCCAAAAAACGGATTTTGAGCGAAGCGAAAAATCTATTTTTGGGTGAGATAGCCATGTCGTCCTGATGGACCCGCCCTTGCCTTTCTAAGAAAGGGCTGTAGGACCCCTCCCTACATACAGTATCTGTAGCACCTCGTGTACGCTACAAGGAATACAGATGGCGCCAGAATTGGCGCCAGGCACGCATACGAATCGGGGGATAGGGAAGCCTTGGGAGCGGCTCCCCTTTTTCTTTCCCGAATTCGTATCTCGTCAATCTCCCTCCTACGAGACGAATCTCTGTTCAGGTCGTAGATTGCCATGTGACGTGTCTAGAATACGTCCTCTGATATGTCGCGATATCCCTTTCACGAGGGATACTCGCTCCAGGAGTTAGAATTCTGGTACCTTAAGGTAAATTCTCTGGGAATATCGCCGTAGTTGTAATATACCCTAGGAAGCTACCCTATAGGAACTTCCATCAGGACGACATGGCTATCTCACCCAAAAATAGATTTTTCGCTTCGCTCAAAATCCGTTATATATATATATATATATATATATATATATATATATATATATATATATATATATATATATATATATATATATATATATATATATATATATATATATGTATATGAATATATATATATATATGTATATATATATATATATATATATATATATATATATATATATATATATATATATATATATATATATATATATATATATATATATATATATATATATATATATATATATATATATATATATATATATATATGTGTGTGTGTGTGTGTATTTCAAATAAGCCATATATATTAATACATTAAAGTCTGGATTCTCTTAACGACCTGGGGATCAGAGCCCCAGGCGGAACCGCCCAAAGACTTTGATATTGGACCGGCGGGGATTTGAACCCTCGTCCAGGATATCTGTATGCCAGTGACCATACCACTCGGCCACGAAGAAAGATAAAAGTCAATGACAATTCCTCTCTACATATACCTGTCAAATTCAGGTTTTCTGTACTTAAAATTGAAATCAACCCATCTTCACCATCGTAGCTAATTGGTAGGTTTGGGGCTTGGCATTCAATTAATGATAAATTTTTGCACATTTAAACGTGTTTCTTTCATATTTCAAATAAGCCATATATATCAATACATTAAAGTCTGGATTCTCTTAACGACCTGGGGATCAGAGCCCCGGGAGGAACCGCCCAAAGACTATGATATCGGACCGGCGGGGATTTGAACCCTCGTCCAGATCTGTATGCCAGTGACCATACCACTCGGCCACGAAGAAAGAGAAAAGTCAATGACAATTCCTCTGTATATATACCTGTCAAATTCAGGTTTTCTGTACTTAGAATTGAAATCAACCCATCTTCACCATCGTAGCTAATTGGTAGGTTTGGGACTTGGCATTCAATTAATGATAAATTTTTGCACATTTAAACGTGTTTCTTTCATATTTCAAATAAGCCATATATATTAATACATTAAAGTCTGGATTCTCTTAACGACCTGGGGATCAGAGCCCCAGGCGGAAACGCCCAAAGACTATGATATCGGACCGGCGGGGATTTGAACCCTCGTCCAGGATATCTGTATGCCAGTGACCATACCACCTAGCCACGAAGAAAGATAAAAGTAAATGACAATTCCTCTGTACATATACCTGTCAAATTCAGGTTTTCTGTACTTAGAATTGAAATCAACCTATCTTCATTATCGTAGCTAATTGGTATGTTTGGGACTTGGCATTCAATTAATGATAAATTTTTGCACAATTAAACGTGTTTCTTTCATATTTCAAATAAGCCATATATATCAATACATTAAAGTCTGGATTCTCTTAACGACCTGGGGATCAGAGCCCCAGGCGGAACCACCCAAAGACTATGATATTGGACCGGCGGGGATTTGAACCCTCGTCCAGGATATCTGTATGCCGGTGACCATACCACTCGGCCACGAAGAAAGATAAAAGTCAGTGACAATTCCTCTGTACATATACCTGTCAAATTCAGGTTTTCTGTACTTAGAATTGAAATCAACCCATCTTCACCATCGTAGCTAATTGGTAGGTTTGGGACTTGGCCTTCAATTGTTTAGAGGTATATGTATCTCTCTCTCTCTCTCTCTCTCTCTCTCTCTCTCTCTCTCTCTCTCTCCTCTGAGTTGTATATGTGTGCCGGTGAGTGAATACACTTGTGCGTCCCTAGAAAAATATCCTTATTTAACGCGGATAACAAAAGGCTATCGAGTGCAATATAGCTACAAGTTTTCGTGAATAGTCGGTGATTAGTTTGAGGGCAGAAAAGTGGGATACAACGTCGGCATAGGATAGTTATCTTGTGAATTAATAAGAATCTGATCAAGATGGCACTCTATAACACAGGCAACTCTTGGAGAGACATCGCTGGAGTCAGCAAAAGTAAATTCCATGAGTTGGCAAAACAAGAGCTCGACCCTCTGATAACAGAGGTCACTAGTAACTCCAACCAGTGTGACGGAAAAATATTCGCAGACATATTGAAACAATATGATCCAATAAACTGGAACAAATCTGCGGAAAACATCAGCAAAATAATAGAAGAAATTCCAATGACGATCCAAGTGATAAAGAGACTTATAAAGAAAGTTTACATCAATCAACACATTCCATCAAAGAACAATAAGAAGTCCAATATGGTGAATATGCTGATTGATGCATTGGGAAAAAAGAATGCCAAAATGGTGTAATACATGTAAGATATGGTATTCCATTAATAATCCTCAACAACTGATTAGAAAATGTGATGCCTGCCATGTTCCAACACACCCTACATGTGCTGAAATACAGCAAAAAAATAAAAAATAGAGACACAAAAGTATTCTGCTTAACATGCTTAGTCTGGATAGAAAATACAATTAAGTCGAGACTAAATCTGCAAATAGTTGAAGATAAAGAAGAAGAAGAAGAAGAAGAAGAAGAAGAAGAAGAAAAAGAAGAAGAAGAAGAAGAAGAAGAAGAAGAAGAAGAAGAAGAGAAAAATTAACAGGATATATGTAAGGATGCAGAGGAAATCATTGATATAACTTATGATGCCATCCAACAACATACTTATGAAGAAATAAATTATCAGATGGAAACAAATAATAGACCCAAGAGACTCTACCCGGACCTACATACTCTTAGGGAAGAGCAAGAACAAGAAAAAAGAGAAAAGAAAGATATAGTCTGCAATATGCTGAAAAGAGGGAATTGCAGATTTGGCGAAAGATGCTACTACAAGCATCCAAAAATATGCCTTAATTATGAAATATATGGTAAATGTGCGTATTTAGACGGATATGGAGATGAATGTAGAGATCTCCATCCAAAAATATGCAAAAACCTAAAAGAAGGAAAATGATGCAGTTTCAACAAAAAATGTCGATATATGTATCCTGCAACCATGAATGAGAGTAAGAAAACTCAGCAAACTGAAAAGAAAAATGAAAGCAAAAATGAAACAAAAAAAGAAACAAAAAAGCAGGCTGCGTATGTACCGCGCTATGCACCAAACACCCCAAGATATGAGGCCTTTCAACCCAAATCTGCACATATAGAGCCCAACGACAAAGAATGCATCTATAATGCCAGGGGTTGGTGCAGATATTGGGATAATTGCAGGTATACACACAAAAATAAATATGAAGGCGAAAGAACAAATATGATAGAAGAGTTGGATTTTTTAATGGCAGAATTCCAGGAAATGAAGAAAAGAACATCATATCAGAACAGGAAGGAAGCATGGGAGAATCCATATTATTACCAATATTAAATAATGGGGATGAAACACAAACCATAGTAGTGATGAATGCACAGGGTTTAGTCACGAGTAACTCTAAAAGGAAAATAGAGTTCTTAAAAGAACTAACCCAAATTGAAAAAATAGATTTATTTAATATAAATGAAACATGGTATTCCCAAGAGACTGGCAGTGATGACCAGATAAAGGGTTTCCAACTTATAGATCTGAGAGAACAAATAGGAATCAAGGGGGAACCGCAATATATAGAAGAGACATAAATCAAGGAAAAGTCTGTGAAAAATACAGCAACACAGAATGTGAATTGATTGCGGTAGAATTTGAATCTGAAAAACTAGTGAATATTGTAGTTTACAGACCCCCAAATACTAAGGAGTTTGACATAATAATAGAAAAAATAGATGATATATGTAGAAACCATAAAGACTGGAATATACTCCTATCCGGAGATTTTAACATTCCTTTCGTGGATCGGAAAGAACGGATAGAAGAAAGTGGTTGTATGTATACATATAAAAAAAGAGAGGAATAGTAGCGCAGAAGATAAAAGGCAATTTAAAAAGCTTCAAGATATGTTATTAGAACATGATATGGAACAAATAAACCACATTCCAACAACAAAGGAAAATGTCCTAGACCTAGTATTTGTGAATGAGGTGAATTATGTTAAAAAAATAATAGTGTATAACACGGGAATTTCAGACCATAATGTCATAGAATTAATAGTCAATTCCAAAGCAAGTGATCACAGAATTAATCAAAGCACAAAGCATTGGGAAGGATATGGAAAATATAATATAACTTGTCTTGAACTCGTCGGGACGATGCGGGAGTATGCCTGCCAGTGCGTTGCAATGTGTGCCATGCCACGACTCGGGTAAATGTAGTAAAAATAATGCTGAAACTGCAATAAAATTATAATGACAGCTATACCATCTTTATTCTTGGAATTCGTGGGAACAACGATGAAGTACAACACTCAATAATAATAAAAACAACATTGGTTACAGCGGATATAAGGTTTTGCTTTTTCATGAAATTCGTAGGAACAATGACGATAAGTAATACACGTACTTTCAGCAAAATCAACAATGATTACAGGAAATACTATTTTTCGCCATTATATTTCACAAAGTTTAGCTCATATGGATAGATATATGCCCCACAGAAGCGAAAAACAACAACTAAGAAAGGTAATCTTCCGATTTTTTACCCAAGAAGGGAAAAATGTCTTTGAAATCCTGATTGTCACGGAGAAAATTTTCTTATTCACTGTTCACACTTAAAATGAAATCTTAGATAAGGTAACATTGTTACATTTGATATCTGAATGATATGTGTTCAAAAATCATGTTATTTTGGTGATATAAATCCTGTTTAAATTGGTTGAAACGAATTAAGTATCATGTAGACAACGATTAAGCAACATGATAAAAGGAACACGGTTTCCTTCATCTGCTGTTATTTCCCTTTGAATCAGATAACAGACATTTTGTTAAGATACAATTCTGATTACCATTAAAATCATTTGCATTCCGTCGCTCTTCGTTTTGTCAAAGTCTCCAAGGGGAAGCCACAGGAAGACAGGAAGGTCACAGTCCAATCATATGTACTTACATCGCAAAAGAGTCGAATGATATCTTTAGCGTTTAATCTTGCGGTTCTGAATTATTTGACTGTGGTGTAGAAGAAAAGACAAAAAAGTATGCATAAAGGGTTTTGTTTAGAGGTATATGTATACCTCTCTCTCTCTCTCTCTCTCTCTCTCTCTCTCTCTCTCTCTCTCTCTCTCTCTCTCTCTCTCTCTCTCTCTCTCTCTCTCTCTCTCTTTATATATATATATATATATATATATATATATATATATATATATATATATATATATATATATATATATATATATATATATATATATATATATATATGTATGTATATATATATATATATATATATATATATATATATATATATATATATACATACATATATATATATATATATATATATATATATATATATATATATATATATATATATATATATATATATACATATATATATCGTCTGATTGCCTAAAGCAACCAATTCCAACAAATATCCATTACTTTAATTAAAAGTGAATATTAACAATGCCCCTGAAAATAGATTACAGTTCTGTTTTGGATTATGAAAAGGTATGGCTTGAAATTCTGAAACCAATTACTATCTAAAACTGCCGCAATTTTCCTTACCAAAGTTGAAAAAGACAAGGGTCTTTTTTTGTTCTGACGGCTGTTAAACAATATACGGGTCATCAGATCTCCTCGATATTATTTTCAAATGTATAAAAACTTGATAAACAGAGACAGAATTGTCTTCATCTACATATGAACATTCACTGCCAATTATCTTCCGTAGAATAATGACACATGTAGTAAAAATTAGTAACGTTCTCAAAGAAAAGAAAAACAAAGGATGGCATTGGAACAGATATAAGAAACCAAATGTTGCAGCCTTGGATACCCCCCAAAAAGTTTTCGAATAACAGCTGAGAGAGCTCTCAAGGTGACATATATTTTCGAGATCTTTCAGCCAAGTTTGAAAATGAGCCTTAGGAGCAATATCTAACTAGATCCAGGAAACAATTTTCGACTAAATATGATCCCATTAAAAGATTATTCGTAGCCTCTCAAATCCAGATGTTCGCTTTTATGGAAAAATTTACATTCTTACTCCATACAAAAACTGGCATATTACATTTATTTCAGGGATTTTGCGCATGATATGACTTTCAAAGAGGATATTAAAATTGCATTATTTCTTAACGTGGTTCCGCCGTTTTATTTAACACAACATGTCAGTCTAGAACAGCATTTTCTTTAATGTACGTTTGTCTATTCCTGTATCTACCTACTTTCTTGAATAATCAGAATACTTATTCAGAATAATTTTTTTTATTATTTATGGATATATATATATATATATATATATATATATATATATATATATATATATATATATATATATATATATATATGTAAATAAATAAATATATATATATATATATATATATATATATATATATATATATATATATATATATATATATATATATATATATATATATATATATATGTATATATATATATATATATATATATATATATATATATATATATATATATATATATATATATATATACTGTATATATATACATATTTATAAATAAACATATATATGTATATATATATATATATATATATATATATATATATATATATATATATATATATATATATATATATATATATATATATACATATATATATATATATATATATATATATATATATATATATATATATATATATATATATATATATATATATACATATATATATATATATATATATATATATATATATATATATATATATATATATATATATATATATATATATAAACTGGAACAGAGTCCCCTATTAGGGTGATGGGGAAGGCTTACACCAACCTCTTCATCCCTACACAGAACCCTTTCCCCTCCCCCCTCTGTCCTTTGGTGGTGGCCTAGCCATCACACCCCTGTCCACCGTCCTACAAATCACCGGGTGCCGATGGGTTGTGTGGTTTGCCCGGTCCTTTTGGCCTGCTGGGCCAAGTCGTTCAGCTTCTCTTGCATGATACTGCTATGGGATAGTATGGCGGCAGGTCCTTCTGCCAGCGGGAGACCTCCCTACTGTCTTAGAGCGTTCTTCAGTCCTCCCTTGGATCGCCACCCACAGCCCTAACCGACCGACGGCTGAGCTGTGGCTGGATTGGAGCCTGATCATATTATGCTCGTCCTTCCATTTAAACCCGCCTTCTTGAGGAAGGCGAGGTTAGGATAGTGAGCTGCCGCCCTCCTTTCCCCTTCCTTCACTGCTCTCTCTTCCTCTTCAATCTAGTGCCCGCCTACTGTCGCACAACTCTGCCGGCAACAGCTGACAGTGTAACCTAGGTCTCCTCCCAGTCACATGGAACGATGACAGGGTAGGTGTACCTTCAGCTGGTTGCCTGGAGGCCACCGGCGGTCCCCAGCATATCGGAGGCCGCCGACAATGCTTGAGATGTCTCCCTTTCCCTGCCACATAGAATAATCGCTGGAACGGGTTGCCCTCAACCTGCAGTCCGCTGGTGGCCGGCGTGCTTCCGGCAACCCGGCCGGCCACCGATGCGTCGGCGGACCGCCGTCTCCACCTATTTTCATATTACGACAGTGGACCGTCCTCTTGCACTAACCCTGCCAGCAGCGCGTCGGCAGTTTTTGTTGTATGGCTGTATACATTACCCAGTACATCTGTGGTATAGTACATACCCTAGACAGAAAACCATGGAGTATAGTTATGCAATAGATAATTTTCTAGCATAATCTTTGCATTCATGAGCAGTCCCTTGCCGGGACCAACTCGAATTGGGGATTAATATTCTCCCCTTTTCTTTATGCTGATTGATCATCGGCTATCCCCTTTTACCACTATTAATCCCTCAGAGGAAATGCTGCTTACGCTACCCTATCCCTACGGGCTAGTTTTCTCCTTAGGGCCTACCTGGACGGAAGCCCTAGAATTAGTAGTGGAGAAGGGTCACGGTAATTGGCTGGGCTGGATTCACAAGTATGTGTCTTTCCTGTTTCATTTCCAGCTTACCTATTCTAAGGTTACACTTGGAAAGGAATCGTATGTTATAATTAAGATTATATTAAGATTAATCTTAGATTATTCTAAGTCTATCATTATAGACTCCCGCATACTCATGTACCCTTTCTTTCCTTACAGGAGGAGTACATACGGTATGAGAGCGCCTTCTGCAGCGTTCGGCACCGTGATTTCTATGGCCACCTGGCATGCCGAACCCACGCCAGCTGTTCCGTCACCCAGGGATCTCTGAGGTACTGGGACCCGCAGGTATGCACGACTTGCAATGACTTGCTTAACGAGGCGTTCGAGACTCCTAAGTGTGCGGAGTCAAGGGACATCGCTCGAGAGAAACTGGTTTCCAAAAGAACGCCACGGGGCCTTACCTTCCCATACATATATATATATATATATATATATATATATATATATATATATATATATATATATATATATATATATATATATATATATATATATATATATATGTATGTATGTATATTGTGGAGAAAAATGTAAACAGAAAGAATGCATCCAATTCACTGTTTTTCCTCTTCTTCTGCAGATCACCTATTTTAGTTGGAATTTGACGCTGTGGCCCCTGAAAGAAAAAACCAGAAGCGAATTCCCCCAGAGCCAATTAACCCTGATAGTAAGAGTCCTTTATCGAAGTTCCCTCTCACTAAATAAAATGTTCTGTCAATGTAATAGCGAGAGAGAAAGGGGAGGCTTTAATTATTTTTCTTTTTCCTTTTTTACACAATGGGAAAAATACAATTGTATTGGATTTCCCTTTGATATGAAGGGGAAATCTCTTGAAGTTATGTCTAGATGTCAAATATTTTCTTTAGTTACGCCATATAAATTCTGTTGTTATATGTATTCTCAGATGCTACATAATTTACTTTTTCTTCACCAAAGGAAATTATAGAAACGTAATATATTACCGTATTCCTTATAGGGAGTCTCAGATTCAAAGCCCTAACAATGTTTGGGAACCTTAAGCTTATTGGACGTGATAATCATTGCCAGTTCATCTGAACATGATTAAATGAGCACGCTGGAAATCCTTCATTCCTCTATAAAATACAAAAAGAAAAAAAAATCTTTCTGAGAATCAGTGGATGTTGTTTAATTAATCTTACTCGAATGTAATAGTGAGAGATAATGTCAGAACTACACAATTATAGCTATAACCTACTTAACAACATTTCTTCCTAATCAGCTTCAAAAAGGTTTAATCCATTACTGCTGCATCACTCATACACCAGCACAGGATTTACCACCTGCTCCTATCCCCATCCCATATGCTCCGATCCCCAACCTCATATGCTCCTATCCTAATCCCTTATTTAGTTTGCATCCACCACTGCAGACAAACATGGCCTCGTGTGTATTTTAAATGTTGCAAACCAGTTGCACAACAGGAGTTTGCACATCAACAGAGTCGATCTAATCACTTCCAGAGCCAACAAATCTTGAAGGCGTATTTTGAACGGCTTATGATTATTTTCCGCTGCAGGAAGCGCAAAGGCAAAGCAAAGGAAATAAACAAGATGTGAGTGACTTACAAATGTATCATTAAATTGGAAATGAAAGCTGGTTATTAAATATACCTTGAACAGCTTAATATAAGTATCAGTTTAGACAAAATATGGCCTTAAAATTCGTATACAAATAGGCGAAAGGAGATAATTCCCATTAATTCAATGTAATAGTTTTCATTAGATTATCTAGCCAGCATTTCTCGCAACGAAAAGAAAATCAGTGATTTTGTCGATAGGTATTGTCTACCCAGTGTGTTGCAATAAAGAGGTTTCTCTCTCTCTGCTAAATAATTACATTTGATTAATCAAGATATCCATCAAAAGGAAGTATTGTTCTCCTGTCTGGTCTTCAGCAGCTGATTCTCATCTTAATTTATTGGATAGCATCTTACGGTCTTTTAAATTCCCTATTCCTGATCTTGATATTATTCTTTGGCACCGTCGTTCAATTAGTTCCTTATGCATGTTGCATAAGATTTTTCGTAACTCTGACCATCCTTTACATTCAGATCTCCCTGGACATTTCTATCCTGTTCGTATTACTAGGCAGGCAGTTAATTCTAATAGCCAGGCCTTCTCCATCATCAGGTTCAATATTAAACAGTATTCTAGAAGTTTTATTCCATCTGTTACCAAGTTGTGGAATGATCTTCCTAATCGGGTAGTTGAATCAGTAAAACTTTAAAAGTTCAAAGTTGGTGCAAATGTTTTTATGTTGAAAAGGCTGACATGAGTCTTTTTATAGTTTATATATGACATATCTGCTTTTGACGTTGTTAATAGTTTATATATGACATATGTTTTGACGTTGTTACTGTTTTTAGAATGATTTATTGTTAATTTGTTCTCATCATTTATTCATTTCCTTATTTCCTTTCGTCACTGGGCTACTGTTCCCTATTGGAGCCCTTGGGCTTATAGCATCTTGCTTTTCCAAATAGAGTTGTAGCTTGCCTAGTAATAATAATAATAATAATAACAATAATAATAATAATAATATTAATAATAATAATAATAATAATAATAATAATAAAAATAATTAGGTACTTAAGAATAACTAATATTCACGAGGTACATTGATTTTTATCAACTGTTGAATTATCCGAGAATCCCCTGGAGCAACAATGATTGTGTTAACAAACCAGTTAGGTTATATGTAAGTACATTGTTACATCGTTGTTCTACCCCATGAACTGCATGTTGGTTCCACTGGCTTGGTATCCAGTTTATAAGATAAGGGTTAATAATAATTATTAAATGAGAGTTAAAACTATAAGTAAAAGTAATCAAACCTAATTTTCAAGTCAAGTACATAATGTTATAACATATATTGTATACATACACACACACACTCACACACGCGCACACACACACACACACATATATATATATATGTATATATATATATATATATATATATATATATATATATATATATATATATATATATATATATATATATATATATATATATATATATATAATATACAAATATATACTGTGTACATACACACACACACACACACACACACACACACATATATATATATATATATATATATATATATATATATATATATATATATATATATATATATATATATATATATATATATATATATATAGGTCTGGTGAGGTGTCGGACTCTTTATTCATAAAAGTTACCCAAATCTCAAAACCTTGAAAAGAATTTGTGTAACAACCTTTGAATATATAGAAAAATAAGATTTACGCCAAAAAATACAAGAATATCCTTTGTAACAATCTACAAACCTCCTAGAACAAACTCTAGTATCTTTTTTTGAAGAATTCCGTGCTCTCATTAAGATGATTATCATGAAAAAATTAATGAGTTATCTGTGGAGACTTCAATTTTTGGATGGATGACGCATCCAATCCTGACGCTTTAGCATTTAGAGTTACTAGAATCATATCAACTATTGAATAATGTCGTCTGCACAACTACTTTAACTGGCCATAACTAGACTTAGTTATAAGTGATGACATGAATAATATTGTATATGATATAAAAACTCTAAGAGAAATGTACTATCTCCCTAGTACACAAACTTATTACGCTTAGTCTACCTCTACAGAAATATGCGTTAGTAAAGAAAATAAACTTGAGACAAATCAAATTTTTCTCTACCGTATTTATTGAAGAAGTTACAAAGAAAATTAATGATGCTATCAACATTCCCTGTGATCATGATGATCAACATCTGCTAGGAGTTAAGTGTGCTAATTGTCTTAAGACCACTTACAATAAAGTGAGGTAAAGTGAATATTATACACTGTGCCCACCGATGGAAAAGACTATAAAAGTAAAAGACCAATCTCTTTGGTTTGATGGAGAGACTTTGGTAAAAAAAAAAAGAGAGGAAAAAGACGTAAAGAAAGAAAGTTGAATAGGTTAAAAACTGAAAGTACTTGGGTAGAATGCAAAACTTTTGCGTGTCAATATAAATACCTACTAAGAAGGAAAACAAAAATGAATACTATAAGAGAAAGATCCTCGAATCAGCAACAGACATAAATAAGTTATCTCGTCTCCTGAATGGTATAATGGGAAATGTAAAAGAAAAGAAGCTACCTGATGGATACAGTGACCAGTAACTAGCATATCATTTTCTAGTATTCTTTAAAAACAAAAGTGAAAACATAACCATGTCATTTGTAAATACTCAACATCAGATTAATGACACATCGGGCATACAGGAAAAATTAATACGATTTAACAACATGACACAAGATGGCATCACTAGAACTATCAAAAGAGCAAAGTAAACAAACTGCGCGATCGATTCTATGCCAATATCTGAAGTAATTGGAGAGAGACTTTTCTAGTCTAGCCGAAATAATAATGAGAATAGCAAATACAAGCATTAATGGATGGAAGTTTCCTAAATCTGAGAAAATGACTTTAGTCACACCAGTTCTGAAAAATGAACTGAACTACCAGGAATTAAGCTCATATAGACCTATTTAAAATCTATCCTTTGTCTCAAAAGTGCTTGAATATGCAACTCTTGAACAGCTAGTCAGTCACTTAGAAGTAATAGAAGCTTTGCCTGACAACCAATCTGCTTACAGAAAACTATACTCTACGGAGACAGCCATCTGCTCTGTTGTAAATGGTATGCTAGAAATGATGCATGAAAATAAATGTGGTATTATAATATTGCTCGATCTCAGCGCTGCTTTTAATACAGTTGTGCATGAACTGCTACTAAATTACCTACGGTCCATCGGCGTTGAAGATCAAGCTTTCGAATACCTAAAAGACTACTTGGTTGGTAGAAATTACTGTGTACAAACTAGAAACTCTCATTCTTCATATGAACCCTTAAACTATTGGTCTGTCAAAAATGCTACAAAGGCATGCTTCATATGAACCCTTAAACTATTGGTCTGTAGAAAATGCTACAAAGGCATGGCGTAAAGTTTAAACTATTTGCAGATAACACACAATTTTACTTCTCCATAAATTATATACATGACACTACTGAAACTATAAACCGAATCCTTGATGATGTTAGAGAATGGATGGCATTTAAACAACTAAAATTAAATGAGAACAAAACTGAATTCATGGTGTTGGGCTAGAAAAACAACGTGAGAAACTTAGGTGATATTCAAATGAACATAAATAATGACTCGGTGCCGATATCTAGTAAAGTTCAAGATCTAGGTGTATTTATTGACTGTAACCTGTCTCTAAATCCACAAATGAATAATGTAATAAAAAGTGCTGGTTATCCTCTGAGAAATATTTCGTTTATAAAAAAGTACCTGGACGAAATTTTTTTAAAGAAACTTGTGATAAACTGTGTTATTACCAGAATTGACTACTGCAATTCTATCTACTACAATTTACCAGAAGTGCACCTTAAGAAATTACAAAACATAATAAAAAGAGGAGCAAGGTGTCCCACGTAGAGAAAGGGTCACCCCTATACTAATCGATTTACACTGGCTGCTGATTAAAGCAGGAGTTAAATCTAAAATATGTACAATAACCCACCAAGTTATCAGAACCGGTCGTCCAAAATACTTAAGAGAATTGCTACATATTGAGCTAACAATAAATCTTGTCGACATGAGAATAGTTACAGATGGCTTCAAACTGTTGGAACCTATATTTATGTCATATTTGGGCTCCAGAGCCTTTAAATATGCGGCCCGAGACTATATAATAGGCTCCCACGAAACATTCGAATGATTGAAGACATTAAGTCTTTTAGGAGGAAATTGCAGACTTTCTTATTCCATGAGTGTTTTGACAGTGACAATTTAACATTAAATGAACAATACGTGATCTGGAAAGATAAATACTCTGAACGAACAAGGTAAAACGACAGTGGAGGTCCTGTAGAGAGCGGGGTTCCCCTGCTGTATGTGACCGGAAAAGCAGCCATGAAAGTGAGTAAAGTATATATATATATATATATATATATATATATATATATATATATATATATATATATATATATATACATATAAATTTATCTATCTATCTATCTATATATATATATATATATATATATATATATATATATATATATATATATATATATATATATATATATATGTATATATATATATATATATATATATATATATATATATATATATATATATATATATATATATATATATATATATATATCTTATTATACAGAAACTGGAGAAAAACTGATGAAAAGCTGAGAGATGAACATGCAGTATTTAGAAAAGGTAAAAGATGCACTGACCAAGTTTTCATTTTGAGACATGTTGTACAGCAATGCGTAGAATATAGGAATCCTCTTTTGATGGCATTTGTGGACTATGAAAAAGCCTTTGATAGTGTGCACCGGCTAATTTTGTCGAGAGCCCTGCGTTATTATTGAATTCTTCTCTAATGTGTAAATTTTATTAAGTGTATTCATGAGCATAGCAGGAGCAAAGTTAATGATAATGAGGTCTTATCAAATGAATTTCCATTGAAAAGCGGAGTTCTCCAAGAAAATATGTTACCACCTATGTTGTTTATCCTGCTCATGGATTTTTTAATGAGAAGAACAGTCAGAGATGGTGGAGAAGGGTTGGACTGGATTGGTGATAGGGATTTAGCAGACCTAGAGTATGCTGATGATCCTGTCCTTGTTAGCAGAAAACAACAGGATTTGCAATGCTTGCTTACCAGAATGCATGAAATATCACACTAGGTAAGGTTGAAGATTAATAGAAGAAAGACAGAGATGATAAGAACGGAGAATGCAATGGAAGATGGAATATCATTGGAAGAAGAAAGGATTAATAAGGTAGAATCATTTAAGTATTTAGGAACTATGATATCCAATGCAGGATCTTTAGAATTAGAGTTTAGTGAAAGATTAAGAAAAGGAAATCAGACAATGGCTATATTATGTAAAATTCGGGAATCGAATCGCCTGAAAATACATAGAAAAATAAGACTATATATTAGTTTAGTGATAATGGTGTTACTCTATGGACGGGAGTCATGGTATGACAATGAAAAAATCTCCTATAGATTGAGTAGATGTGAGAACAAAGCCCTCAGAAGAATATTGCGAGTTAAATGGCATGGCAGGATTAAAAATGAAACTATAAGAGAGATTACTCTAGTGCCATATGTGGAAGAGATCATGATGAGGGGAGATGGAGATGGTTTGGGCATGGTCTTAGCACTCCCCAAGAGAGATAAGTTCACCAAACCTTCTGTTGGGCTCCACAAGGCACTACAAGAATTGGAAGACCCAGGCCTACATGGCTGAGGCGTATGAAGTGCGAAGTATTATATTGCAATCTCAATGCAGAGACGACTGGCGAAATCTAACCGAGGCCCTATAGGCGTAGGATGAGATGATGATTAGGTATATATATATATATATATATATATATATATATATATATATATATATATATATATATATATATATATGTTTGTGTGTATACATATACATACATATATATATATATATATATATATATATATATATATATATATATATATATATATATATATATATATATATATATATATATATATATATATATATATATATATATATATATATATATATATATATATATATATATATATATATATATATATATATATATATACATGTGTGTATGTATCCCTCATCATCATCATCATCATCGGCAGCAGCAACAGCCCAAAAGCCTCAGATATATCCTTCCACTCACGTCTGTTTATGGTCTTGCTATGCATCTCTATTACCACAAATCTTCTTAGCTCCTCAATCCACCGTCCTCTGTTTCTTACCATCCTTCGTTTACAATATCTAGAGACATATTCTGGTATTATTTTGGTCCATCTATCACCTATTATTTTCCTCATCTCTCCGATCCTTATCCATTTCTGTTTTTATTACATGTCGTTAGAATATCCTCTACTTTTGTTTGCACCCGTATCCATGTTTCTCTTTTCATATATCTTTGTGTTAATCCCACCATTATTCTTTTTATATCTCTTTGAATTGTAAGTAGTTTATGTTAAAGTCATTAAAAAACCTCCCATTTTTTAATGCATAAGTTAATACTGCTAGGACCATTTGATTCTATATTTTTCTTTTCTGAGTATGTGGAATTTACTTTTAATAATATTATTTTGTTTGTCAAAAACTCTCCATATTATGCTTATCCTTCTTTTTATTTCGGAAAATTTTTACTGTCAGTACTAAGTAGGTATGTTCATTAACAATCGCTAGAGGTTCGTGCAAAACTCTTATTCATAATCTCCGCATTTTTATTGAACATTATCATAGTTATACTTGAATTCATTTTCAGTACGACATTTTTTTCCTTTCTTTATTCACATTTTCTCTCATCTTTTGCAACAACTTCCATGATTCACTAAATAGAGCTGTCATCTGCATGCATATCTTAAGTTGTTAAGGTAGTCCCCATTAATGTTAATTCCTACATTTTCACAAATCAATTTTCAAAACTTCTTCTATGCACGTTATGAATAATCTAGAGTGAGATTCTCCAAGGATAACAGAAAATAAAACTATACTTTTAACACACCCACACACACACACACAAAACACACACACACACACACCCGTACCCGCGCGCGTGCATTCGTTTATGTCATACAGTGGTTTATAGGGTAATATTTATAAATCATGTTCAAGACCTTATTTCAACTATTTTTTTTTTTTGGTTAACACGATGTTTTTATTCGATAGAGTGATAGATAGTTGTATAAGGATGATAAAACAATATACTGGATATAACATGGAACTGCATAGACAAAAAAGAGGCTGAGGTGAGAAAGAAGAGCTTTCTTATCTAATTAACATCTCTAAAAATATTTTCTCTCCAATATGAATACATTTCTAGAAACATTGGTTTAAGGGTGAAGAAAAAAGTCCGAGATTAGCTCTTGAATACCTTTTTGTATCTGTTCTAGTATACCATCAGCCTTTAAAGGAAATACTGACATTACGTACTAAGATTTCCTTCAATGTGTGAGCAAAATTGAAAATTACAAAATCTTATTTTTTTTTTTATTATGTCATATTTGTTTTATTATTTTTTTCTTAACACTGAAAAAGATTACTAAAGACTTGTTGTCTTCGA
>NC_090728.1:134274857-134282357 GCF_036898095.1 Palaemon carinicauda
TCTCTCTCTCTCTCTCTCATCTACTATACACACACACCCATATATATATATATACATATATATATATATATATATATATATATATATATATATATATATATATATATATATATATATATATATATATATATATATATATATATATGTGTGTGTGTGTGTGTGTGTGTGTGTGTGTGTGTTCTCTCTCTCTCTCTCTCTCTCTCTCTCTCTCTCTCTCTCTCTCTCTCTCTCTCTCTCTCTCTCTCTAATACTTTTACTCTTAGGAGTAGCACTAACTTTGAGTAAGTTTACATTAATATTGCGAGGCAACAAAGCCCGGGAGAATTCTCTTGCCTCACTCTTCGATCTTTAATGATCTCTGACTTTTCCTTACTAAGCCTCCAACACAGCCACCGAATACAGGGTCATTTTCTTCATGGAAAATTACTTCTTGTTTATTGAGTTGTGCGATGCAGTCGAAGGAAAAAAAATAACAGCAATGGAAGGGAAATTATAAATCTGATAATTTTCAAAGTTCTTACTGTATCAGTAGCAGACCATATCAAATGTAATCTAATTTATATGTTTGGTTTTAGTAAGAATATAAACAAATCAAGCAAAAGAAATAATACAGATGGCTACATTCTACCGCTCATAGACGCCGCGGACCCTAGGACGCACGTCATGGACGGAGAGGTACCATGGAAACAAGGTCTTCGTAAGCGTTTGCTGGAATCCTCAATACTACTACCGAACAAAAGACGCTTTGTGAGTATGACAATTATGGGCAACTACAATGTGCGAAGTTTATGAAGTGAATAATTTTTCTTTGAAAATATGTTCGACAAGTTCTCTCTCTCTCTCTCTCTCTCTCTCTCTCTCTCTCTCTCTCTCTCTCTCTCTCTCTCTCTCTCTCTCTCTCTCTTCAAAGGCAACTGATCAATTTTACCACACATACACAACAAGATTCTCTAGGGTTTAGGTTGCCATCTGCTGAGGAAAAGGAGGATCACTTAGAGAGATATACTATGGAAATCGAAGTTCAAGGTAGAAGAAGAATAAGAAGACCAAGTAGGAGATCGAGATGTGTCCAGGAGGACTTGAGAGAGAAGGCAATTAATGAAGCATTGATGCAAAATAGAAATAGAAGGAAAAGTCCCATTCTAAACAGCAGTCACGCATAGAAACTGGAATAGCCGAGGAAGACAAATTGTAGATTAGATGATGGTAATTATTATTATTATTATTATTATTATTATTATTATTATTATTATTATTATTATTAAATGCTAAGCTACAACCCTAGTTGGAGAAGCAGGATGCTATAAGGCTAGGGGCCCCAACAGGGAAAATAGCCCAATGAGGAAAGGGAACAAGTAAAGATGAATTATTTTATGAATAGTAACAACATTGAAATAAATATTTCCTATATAAACAATAAAAACTTCAGCAAAACAAGAGGAAGAGAAACTTGATAGAACAGTGTGCCCGAGTGTACCCTCAAGCAAGATAACTCTAAACCAAGACAGTGGAAGACAATAGGACAGAGGCTATAGCACTACTACCCAAGACTAGAGAACAATGGTTTGATTTTGTAGTGTATTTCTCTTAGAAGAGCTGATTACCATAGCTAAAGAGTCTTTTCTACCCTTACCAAGAGGAAAGTAGCCACTGAGCAATTGCATTGCCGTAATTAACCCCATAGGTGAAGAAGAACTGTTTGGTAATCTCAAAGTTGTCAGGTGAATGAGGACAGAGGAGAATCTGTAAGGAATAGGCCAGACTATTCGGTGTCTGTGTAGGCAAAGGGAAAGAACCGTGACCAGAGAGGAGGATCCAATTTAGTACTGTCTGGCCAGTCAAAGGAACCCCAACTCTCTAGCGGTAGTATCTCAACGGGCGGCTGGTGCCCTGGCCAACCTAGTACCTAATTGGAACTGTCTTTCTTCGGGTTAATATACTTTTTGTGAAAATTCAATGCTATTTCTTTGATATGATATACTCTAAATTCTATATTTGTAAGTATGAACGAAATTTTTCACCTTACACAAATGAA
This sequence comes from Palaemon carinicauda, assembly GCF_036898095.1. Classification (NCBI taxonomy): domain Eukaryota; kingdom Metazoa; phylum Arthropoda; class Malacostraca; order Decapoda; family Palaemonidae; genus Palaemon; species Palaemon carinicauda. The sequence continues at coordinate 134,276,893 of NC_090728.1, forward strand.
TTAGAACAATAATATCCTGAATTAGGCTACTGAAGAATGACCTCCTTAGTTTTTTGATAAAATATTGGATTATTTTTTTTCGCTTTCATTATCAAGTAGTCGTCAATTTGTCCTTTATATCGAAAGACTTGAATTATAAAACACTAAAATGGATTTTTTCTCATCATTAATCATCAATTCATAGAAAAATATGTAATTAGCATCGAAATGAGTTTTGATATTTTATTACAAATTCCTAAGGCAATTTCACTGAACATTACTACTTGAATACCTTTAAATCCTTTTTTTTTTCTTTCTTTTTTGCCAGATGACTTTTCGGAAGTGTTCATTTATAATATGCTCTAAAGTATTTTGCATATTCAACATTCTCTCTCTCTCTCTCTCTCTCTCTCTCTCTCTCTCTCTCTCCTCTCTCTCTCTCTCTCTCCTCTCCTCTCTCTCTCTCCTCAATACAATATACGCTTGTAATTCCAAATTACAAAATAAGAATATTTCGAAAAAATAACTTAAACTCTAAAATTTTCTTATCATTTACCTTGTTGATAAAAAGAATGAAATATGAATAAAGATTGATGAAAGACTTAACTCACTGGATATGAAATAAAAAAACTAAACCGACCAAACAGAGATAATGTAGAAGGATCTATCAAATGCATTTTTTTTCCTTTTAAAGATGAAAGTTCCTATCAAGGAAGAAATCCTCGATCATTTCTTACGACTTTTCCACTTCAGCTTCATTGCTTTCGCGTCAGGATCATCTAACACTTTTTTTCCTCATTCCAGCGGGGATTTAATTTTACCTTCAGTTTTACAAAGCTAAATTAGTAAGGATCAATATACTACTGTATTCATGTATCGTCTATTCATAATATCTTTAGTCAATCAAATAATCCACGTATTTAGACAAATAACAAACTCGGGTCTATTATAAGAACTAATGAAATCCAATCAATTAACTCCGTATTTCAAGGATAAGTAATACTTAACATGGTCCCAAAATGTTAATTATCCTTATTATCACCATAGCAATCAGGTTATTTTCAACAGTGCCCGGCTAAAGAATAATTACAGAACAGAAAAAATAGATTACAATTTGAATACGGCTTAGAAGGAGAGAGAGAGAGAGAGAGAGAGAGAGAGAGAGAGAGAGAGAGAGAGAGAGAGAGAGAGAGAGAGAGAGAGTTGGAGAGATCATAAAGGATTTCAATCTGTACAGTTTCAATTATTTCCTTAATCTTCTTTGCTATTGCTTTATGTTATATTTCAATATGGAGACATAATGCTGGTATTAGACTATGAATAAAAGTTTTGTTCAAAGCTTTCCATTACCTCTTTTCAATGGGCTGTGAGAGCTAAAGGGTAATCAAGGTGATCAAAGATTTATCTGAATTTCATTCTAAAATGTTTAACGTTTAAAGGCCACCCATGAATGGCAGAGGCAGGGGCCAGCGACATTGCCCTAGCTAACAGGATAATGCCGTATACTAAGACTGACCATATATACGTGTGAGCAACGCCCAAGACCTCTCCCTATCCAACTATGACCAAAGAGGGCCAGGAATGGCTGCTATTGACTCTTGGGTAGACCTATAGGTTCCCTCAAACACCCCAATCTTGCCTCACAAGGAAACTTGCACGGACTACAAGAAACTATCGAGCTTGAAGTGAACTCGAACCGCAGGGTGGCGGAACGCCAGACAAGGACGTCTCCACTTGGCCAATACAGCTTTCTGTTACTCAAAATCTCAAAATAGAGACTAGAATAAAAAAAAAAAAAATAAAAAATAAAAAATAAAAAAAACTTTCACTCGACACTATCATTGCTGTGACACTTTTAAGCCTTTGTTTTTGAGCTTTGGCTTAAAGAGAGAAACTTCAGTAATGTCAAATGAGAAACGTTCTCATCCTCCATGATAATAAGAACAGGTTTTAGTGCAAGTGAATTCCCTAAAGGGAATAATACACTCTTAGTTCGCAAAATAGGATCGCTCCTTCAGGGGTAGGAGTTCATGGTGTGATTGCGGTATGAGGTAAATGTAACACTTGAAAAAAAAATCCATCTCTCTAGAATAATTTGTGTATCGTAAGATACTTTTTATAGTAACATGTCTTTTTCATATATATATATATATATATATATATATATATATATATATATATATATATATACATATATATATATATATATATGTGTGTGTGTGTGTGTGTGTGTGCGTGCGTGTGTGTGTGCGTGTGTGCGTGTGTGTGTGTACATATATAGGAACATGTCTCTTTCATATATATATATAAATATATAATATATATATATATATATATATATATATATTATATATATATATATATAATATATATATAGATATATATATGTATATATATACATATATATATATATATATATATATATATATATATATTATATATTATATATACATATATATATATATATATATATATATATATATATATATATATATATATAATATATATATATATATCTGTGTGTGTGTGTTTGTGTGTGTGTTTCAAAGAGGCCCATCAAAAGAACAAAAGAAATATAATAAATCACTTTATTTCGACAAATGCATTAGAACAAAATAACAGTAAAAATCCGCTTCCTAGAAGGTTTCATAAAACATTTTTTTCATTATGCAAAACTGATAATATCATTATCACAAAATCGGAAAAAGACGGCAAAATAGTTGTTTTCGATAAAGTTCAAGAAATTTCAACAGCTCCTAGACGTTGACACTACGTATGAAAAACTAACCAAAGACCTCCGTAACTCTATTGCTCCGGAATTTTTCAAATACGTAAGAAAAATCGGAAATAATAAGAAAAGACATCGAGGTCTTGGATAAGTTCAAAGTTACGAACCCTTCATTGCCCTATTTTTACGGACACCCAAAAACTCACAAGGACTGTATTTCCTTGCGCAAAATTGTCTCATGCAGAGGATCAGGTTAGCAGCCTTGCTGTCTCTCTTTCTAGGGAGCTTTTCTTCTGCTCATATCAAGCATGCAGAAGACTTTATCCAGATACTCAACAATGAAAAACTCTTAAGCCTTTTCGTAGAATCAATATTTACAAAGGTCACGATCAATGATGTACTAGGTATATTGGGGGAAAAATTAATCCCCTATGAAGATCATATCCCCTTGGTATTGAAAAAACGATTGAGTTAATTAATCTATATGTGTCAATTAACATATTCTCTTTCAATGGCAATTTTTAAACACAAAAATTTATTTGTACTATGGGCAGCCCCTTATCTCTAATTTTAGTCAATCTCTGCATGGAGTACTTTGAAAAGGAAACTTTAACAACGATTAAACCTATGAAAATGGTTAGTCAACCCTATGTTGATGACATTTTCACATATTGGGATGATAGCTGGGAAGATTTAATATATTTTTAAATAATCTAAATTTCCTAGTCCATAGCATAAAATTTAAAACTGAATGGGAAAAAGATGCAAAATTGGCCTTTTTGGAAATAATAATTATACGGGAATCGTCAGGGTACAAATTCACTCCCTACAGAAAACAATCTTTTTCTATGTTTTACATTATTTTTTTTAATTATCACACCATTTCTGTAAAAATTGCAGTAGCCTGTGATCCATTTCTTGGAGATTTGAAAAGCTGTTCCCAAGCCTACTCAAGTAAAGAATTTGAAATCATTCATAAACAACACACCCACCTATTCTATTTGACATAATGTCATAGAAAAAGCCGGAAGGTAGAAGGTATTAAAAATATAACAAGTAATATCAAAACTGAGAACCCCTTTGTTTTTCATGTCCCTGGACCATAGGACGCTCCCTTATTAATGTTTATCAAAATAAAAGCGAAATAGAATCCGGCGGTTATAAGGTACCATGTGGAGATCGTGAAAAAGTCTACATTGGGCAAACAGGCCATTCTCTATATCAAAGATTATCGAACATAAAAGATCTGTTTGGTATGGCGATGGAAACTCGGAGATTTTCGTTCACCTTAGAGATTTAGGACACCAGATTAACTAGAGTGAGTCGTCTTTGCTTTTTAAGAGTACCTGTCCGTACAAAAGGAAGATCCTAGTATCAGCCATCATAAATCAATCAAACACAATGAACTTATCCGGGGGCCAGTGGAAAACTGACACAGAGGACAATACTCTTCTCAACCATATCATTAGGAAGATAATCCACAGAAACCGACCACCATATATGCATCAGAGGTCAAGACATCCTTCGAGAGGCTCAACAACACGAACACGCACATGGATGTGATATAACAACTTTAGAACAATTGGAAACACCCTTTTGCTTTCCTATATAAACCGTCACTGTCCACTGTACTCCTCAATTTTACTTTACATCCTGAAGATGGCCAATATGTATTGGTCCCAATATAGCGACTAATTATATTTCCTTTGTTTGATTTATGGGATTTAAAAAGAAAAACATGTTAAACTGTTTGATAACAGTTAAAATAAGGCACATATATAAATTATATATATATATATATATATATATATATATATATATATATATATATATATATATATATATATATATATATATATATATATATATAGGGACCGGACGAGGAGCTGGGAACCCCCTCTCCTATATTTCAATCCAGTGAGACATCAAAGAGGTGGAGCTGCGGGGAGGGTGACTGCTCCCCACACTCTAGTTTTGGGGTGTTTGATTGCGCGTGGATGTAGTATGATAGAGAGTAAAAGATGTGAGATTGGAAGTATGTTTAGGAATAGAAGGAGGGATATATTGGTTTTGTGTGAGACAAATATAAAAGGGAAATGTTAAGTGATGATTGGTGAAATGTGTGGTAGAGTGTCTGGGATTGAAAGTGAAAGAGCAATAAAAGGTGTGGCTTTATTACTGAGTGAATAAATGACAGATAAAGTAATGGAATGGAAGGAGATATCATCTAGGTTAATGTGGGTAGGGTTAGTTTGGGTAGGGAATGTTAGGCTTTTGTCAGTGTGTACGGGCCAGGTTGTGAGAAAAGTGAAGAAGAGCGGAATGAGTTCTGGAATGAATTAACTAGGTGTTTAAAAAGGACTGTGTAGAAGGAATTATGTAGTTGTCATGGGTGACTTGAATGCTAGAGTGGGCGCTGGAGAGGCCAAAGGTGTTATTGGGAAGTATGGTGAACCAGGTGAAAATGAGAGTGGTGAGAGACTCGTAGATATGTGTGTTCAGCAAGAGACGTTAATATGTTCTAGCTTTTTAAAAAAGAAAGATAAAGACAAGTATACATGGGTAAGAATGGCAAATGGAAGAGTGGTAGATAGGGCGTTAATGGATTATGTGTTGATAATTAAAAGAATGTTTGGAAGATTTAAAGACTTGCACGTGTTTAGGGGTTGGCTAACGGTATGTCTGATCATTTTTTAGTAGAAGGAGAATTAGTTGTAGCAAAAGAGTGGGGGCATAGAGTAGGTGGATATACTGAGGG
>NC_090728.1:134289857-134294857 GCF_036898095.1 Palaemon carinicauda
AAATTCCTCGTGTTTTACCAAGTAATCATGTCGTAGTTACTGATCCATTGATATAATGATTTGAATTGAACACACACACACATACACATTCTAAATGCTCTATGAATTGACCGGAATAAAGAGTATGAATAAAACCATTTATGCATATTTACATGTTACATGATGATAAAATGAAGGTTCCTCAACTCAAAAACATTTCTGCGAGCTTCAACTGTAACATGTTGCTGTATTAAGCGACTATTAAAATGAAATAGAATATTTGGTAAACGGTATAAAACATCAATCAGTATTGAAAGCACGTTAGGAGATGATCTGCTGTTATTCCTGGACATACTCCTTTTCATCAAAATTAAGTGGCATTGGCTGGAACAATCAACTGAGAATTTGAGAAGTTGCACACAAGTGTTGTAACATCTGACCTTTAACTGCATCCTGCAATCAAATCTTAACCTGCGATAAACCCTTTCAGAGGCATTATTGAAATCATGCATGCTGCTGACTCTTTACAGACACAGATTGTTACTAATGCTTGCACATTGATTTAGCAGGCAAATTGAGGGTTTAAAACCGGAAGACTTAAAAAGAAATCAGAATCTGTTTTTCTCCTGTTAAGAGTTCCCACCGAACACGATACCATAACGAATTTTTTTTTCTTTTTCTTTTTTTTTGGGGGAGACCTAATCTATACGTAGAGACGTAGACATGAATAGACACACGCATACTCAAAGAGACAGACACACACACATATATGTGTGTGTGTAAGTGTGTGTGTGCGTGTTCATGTGCGGGGCTTGTATTCAATAATCATGAACAATTCATTTTTGTATGTTAACTGACTGTCCAAAAAAAACGGGGGGGGGGGGGGGGACTGCTTTAGGCAATAAGAGGCGATGTCTATTTATTTATTTATTTTTTATTTTTTTTTTATCTTATAGTCTACTTATTAGGCTTTCAAATGGTTGCTTTTGTGTTCGTGATTTTCTTAATATCATATTCCAAGCATTTATAAATCAATTTAATATTACAAAAAGGTGTAATAAGAATATCTAGAATCAGATTAAAAATGAAATATGAATAGATCATTTCATGATCCATTTTAAGGATATAACGCTTAAAATAGTATTGTCAATATCAACCCATTTTGGATGATTTTAACTTAAATAGAGGTTCTAAAAGCTTGAAGAGAATTGAAATGATCAGATTTTTTTATTTTTCTTGGATCAAAGTTGACATCATCAGCAAGGTATCCAGTAATCTTTAGGACTTACTTCCTATGATGATTTCTATCAATAACTCGGTAAGTTGTCCACCATCCTGTGATCCCTGTCTTGCCATGATTGCTTTTCAAACTAAGGCTTAGAACACCGCGCGTAAATATAACTTTTGCACTCGGTATTATGATTAAAACTACTGATTTTACAAGAAAATTTATTAGCTGCTGATTATTCTGCAAAGTCTCTTTAAACTTTATGCAAGACGTATTTTCGCCATCCTGAAATGTAGTGTTTAAACAAATGGGTCATAAAATTCCTTTTTCCTGTCATCATTCTAAAAATCATGTAAATATAATTTAGAGAATCTTTCGTATATATCAGATTTTTACTTTCCTACATTATAAAGAAATATTTGTAATTTCCTTTGGGTATCTACTTTTAGCTGGTTAAAAGTTATGCTAGATAATCCCAAACTCAATATTGCAATTTAATTTTTGAATATTGACGCTGTATGAAAACGGATCCTCGAGAATGAATCACTATTTCATATTTTTAGTTTTCAGCCTTCAACATTTGAACGTGATAGTATTATAAAGTCTCTGCGGCTTAAAGGTCAATCATGAATGTCAGAGGTAAGGGACAGTGACAACGTGCAAGTAGGTAATGCCCTATAGACTTACTACATATACATTTGATTAGCAGGCATGCCCCCTCTCCACCAAAGCTAGGACCAGGGAGGGCCAGGCAATAGCTGCTAGTGACTCAACAGGTAGATATTTAGGCTCTACTTACCTCACAAGGAAGGTGAAGGTACGGAAATTATAAGAAACTATAGAGTGTGAGCGGATCAAGAACATCAGTCCAACAGGTCACCATGCAGGGACGTTTCCAATAGGCTACCACAATCCTTTCAATGAAATAAGCATAATTACAGTTAATTTTTTTTTTTTTTTTTTTTTTTTTAGGTTTCTTGCAATGAAAGGTTATATCGTTGAAATGTTATGTAACTATGTTATTAAGCTTTAGGTAAAAACATTTTTTTTTTTACTTTTTACCATGTTTTTATAAATATTTTATGAGCATTCATTAACGCTAGCAAATAATGAGGATACTGGCTTTGAAAAGACAACTGATAAAGGATTATGTTCTTGGGTACATGTAGGACCTGTGATTAATGAAATAGGTATATGTTACATAAATGGATGAGATGAAGAAGGTTCATAAACTTTATTGTGTTCATAATTATATCCAAGTCTGTAAGGGACTTTTTTCAGCGACAGAAATGTATCAATGACATACATCCCTACCCTTGCACAACTGATGGAATTTTTTTTTGTTACATTTTTTTTTCTTTGGTAATGCATTCAAACTTTTGATGTGAAAATTGAATAGGGAATTTGTAATTATGTAAAATGATTTTAAAAAATTAATCCTTAAATGAAGAACGTGAAAATTATACATTCTCCTTTTTTTTATATTTAGAATTATTTTTCTTTCACAGTGGAATGCACACCTGCTGAAATATACCCCCTGTAATGAACTCGTAACGATGTAGTAAATAATATTTGTTCGAATCAGCATTTCAAGGAAACTCCCCTGTAAAAAAGAATAATTTAAGAAACATAATGAATACTTTCTAGTTTAATGTTGTTCTTTGGTCTCTCCTCATAATGATGGTGAAGGTACCAGGCGTGTTCTGCAAAAGGGCCCAAAATTATAATTAATGTGAAATCTTTTTCTTTAGATATTTCTCTTCGGTTCAAGTTAGTTCTCTTTGATTACTCATGAAGGCTATAACAAGGAATCGTTTGCTTGATCACATTTAAAGTTAGATAAAATGCAAAAAGGAGGGTGTAAGAAACTAATGTAAAAGAAAGGTAATAATATTGTTTGGAAGATGGAACAGATGATCCTGACGTTACTGTTGAAGCAAAAGTGTTTTTAAGAACATGTGTATACATTTTTTAGTCTCTTGATTTTTTTTTTAATCATCAATCATATTTCTAATTTTAAAAATTTTGGAGTAATCCGACTGTATCACGTCTAACATACCATTAGAATTTTAAAAGGAAAATATTTAAATTTTTCCATTCTCCGCGTCTTTTTACATCATGTTTAGGGCCAAGTACACTGGTATTGTGAACTACTTTATTCATCGTTAAAAGGATTGAAGGTCATTCATGGAGGGCAGAGACATGGGCCAGTGACACTGCCCTAGCAATTAGGACAGTGCCCTAGAGACTGGCCATATATTATATGATCAGCGCCTAAGCCTCCTCTCCACCCAAGCTAGGACCAAGGAGAGCCAGGCAGTTGCTGCTGATGATTCAGCAGATAGACCTATAGGCTCCCCCTCACCCCCCAACCGTAGCTCACAAGGATGGTCAGGTTGCAGACGCTAATGGCACTAACGAGTCTGAGCGGGACTCGAACCCCGTATGGCAAATACCAGACAGAGACGTTACCACAGGGTTTTTGTATATATTACTTTGTTAACCTTTACTTAAACATAAAAAGCATTTCTGACTACACTAAGTATTTAACAACGACACGCAATGGGACTTGAAGACATATAATTCCATTCCATCTTATTCGACCTTTGCAACGGTTCCAATTTATCTAGACAAAGTCTATTACTACAGCTCTTTTGAACGTTTCTATTTTTATGTAAATTGTTAAAAGATTGTTGTCTGAGGTAAAATATTTCAATGGCAGAAAAATATTTGTTGGAGCTTTAGAAAGGATTTGAGGCAAATAATGAAAGTCAGAAAAAAGAGCAGCATTCAGAAAAACTATTTAAGTTTTCGAAGAAGATATTGAGAAATATTTTCTAATGCATTTTTTGATAAGTATAATGAAACACTTCTTAAAACGAAAGAAATTCATGCATTTTGTATAGTATTTCTGAAACCGACTGTTGTCTAAGCAAATTTCCAAAGATATTCATTCTTTGAAATACCTATCAAAATGTTTTAGTAAACACAGCATACTACATTCTCCCAATTTAATGCTCAAAACTTCTTCTATGTACGTTGTGAACAGTATAGAATGATATTCTCGAAGTTAACAGAAAATAAAACTAGTTTTTACATACACACACAAACACACACATACACACACACCCACACACTCGTGAGCGCGTTCATTTATATTATACAGTGGTTTACATGATAATATTTATAATGATTAATACCTAATTTTAACTATTTCTTTGGTTAACAAAATGTTTTAATTCGATATTAAAAAAAAATATCGCGTAGTTTTGGCTTAGTTTCTCGACTGAAACTTCACTATTGAAAAATTGTAATACAAGATAAACAGAGTGATAGATAGTTGCATAAGGATAATAAAACAATATATTGAGATGAGTCATTTCTAGAAACATTGGTTTATGGGTAAAGACAAAAGACCGAGACCAGATCTTGAATACTATTTTGTATCTGTTATTGTATACCATCAACATTTAAATGAAATACTGACGTTACGTACTAAAATTTCCATCAATATGGGACCAAAATTGGAAATTAAAAAATCTGATTTTTTTATCATGTCAGACTCGTTTTATTATCTTTTTTGATGCTGAGAAAGATCGTTGAAGACTTTTCGTCTCTAAAAGTATTTAGTTTTACTCTTTTACTAGATGGTTACCCAACATAGCACGACTACTTTTATTAATCAAATCAGGAAGAATAGTAAGAAAACTATATTCACAGCAGAATGACAGAAATAGTCCATAAATAAGAAAAAACCACTCAACAAATCAGGAGAATTTTGCTATACGGTAAA
>NC_090728.1:134302357-134304857 GCF_036898095.1 Palaemon carinicauda
TACCATAAATACACAATACGATTCCGTAGGGTTTAGGTTGCCATAGACTTCACGACCTGTGCACCCAACCCTAGAAGGTGAAATCAATGAGAGTGACTCTACGGCTGAGTGATACAATTCTTGAACCACGAACGATAACACTGTTGAGTGTGTTTAGTGATGAATTATCATATATATATATATATATATATATATATATATATATATATATATATATATATATATATATATATATATATATATATATATATATATACATATATATATATATATATATATATATATATATATATATATATATATATATATACATATATACATATATATATATATATATATATATATATATATATATATATATATATATATATATATATATATATATATATATTACACCTAGTTATTGAGGTCCCTTATTCATTATCAATTACAGTAATCTAATCCATTGATGGTAAGTAAAAAGGTTGTTCTGTTTTGGTAAACCCATCGTAAGTTGGATTGATGTATCAGAAAAGAAAATGCTTTGGTGGATGTATGGAGTGACAAGAAACTATGAGGAATGACTATATAAGAGAATCAACAAAAGTTCTGGAAATATGACCCGAAGTCGATGAAGGAAGATTGAGATGGTATGGTCATCTACTGAGGAGCGAGGAATATCATTTAGAGAGACCTACTATGGAAATCAAAGTTCAAGGTAGGAGAAGAATTAGGGATAGACCAAGAAAGAGATTGAGGAGATAATTTATGTCCGTGAGGACTTGAGAGATAGGGGATTTAATGAAGCTGAGACAATATAGAAATAGAAGGAAAAGGCGCATTCGAAAAAGAGCCACATATGGAAATTGCAATAAGCCGAAGAAGAAGACAAATTGTAGGATAGATGATGGTAACGTGAACTGTCTTTCTTGTGGTAATTTACTTTCTGTAAACATTCAATGTTATTTCTTTAATATAATATATTCTAAATTCCTTTTTTGTAAATATAAGCAACATTTACCACCTTACGTAGAAAAAATTAGAAGAATAATATTTTGAATTACAGGGGAATCCCCTCCTTAGTTTTTAATAAAAAAAAATAATTTGACATTTTTCGCTTTCATAATCAATTAGTCGTTAATTTTGTCTTTTTTATTGAAGGAATTGAATAATAATACACTGAATTTCCTTTTTTCTCATCATTAACCACCAATTTAAGGGGCATTACGAAATTAGCCTGGATATGAATCTAACAATTCCGAAGACAATATCTCCTAACATTGCTCCCTGACTTACTTTTTATCTTCTCTTTTTATTTTTTTTTTCTGGCAGATGACTTTTCAGTATTGTTCATTTATAATATGTTCTAACGGTATTTTGTATATGCAACATTCTCTCTCTCTCTCTCTCTCTCTCTCTCTCTCTCTCTCTCTCTCTCTCTCTCTCTCTCTCTCTCTCTCTCTCTCTCTCTCTCTCTCTCTCAATATAATTGAAGCTTGAAAAGCCGAATTATAAAAAATGAATATGTCAAAACAAAGATTAATGAAATGCTTAACTTTCTGGATAAAAATAGAAAAACTAAACCGATCATATATGAATAAATTGGAGGATGTATCAAATGCGTTTTTTTCTCTAAAAGAGGAAAGTTCCAACCTTAAAAGAAATTCTCTATCATATTCCTGCGTCTTTTCTACTTCAGCTTCATTGTTTTCTCTTCGTGATCAATCACTTTATTCTCTCTCATTCTACTGTGGATTTAAATTTTACCTTCAGTATTACAAGGTAAATTACTAAAGTCCAATATCCTACTGTATTCATGTATCATCTATTCAGAATATTTTGTAGTCAATCATATATTCCACGTATTTAGACATCAAACTAGTCGAGGTATTTTGTTTAAGCACTGATGAATTCCAGTTGATTAACTTCACGTATTTCAGTGGTAAGTAATAGTCATCATAGTCCCAATATTTTAATTGTCCTTATTATCACCACAGGAATCAGGTTATTTTCAAGAGTATCAGGCAAAGGCATAATTACAGACCAGAAAAACTGGTTACCGTTTGACTATGACTAAGTCGAGAGAGAGAGAGAGAGAGAGAGAGAGAGAGAGAGAGAGAGAGAGAGAGAGAGAGAGAGAGAGAGAGAGAGAGGGCGGGGCGAGGACCATAAAGGATTTCATTCTCTACACCTCCAATTATTTCATTAATCATCTTTGCTATTGCTTTATGTCATATTTCATAATGTTTGTATCAAACAATTTATTACCTGTTTTCAATGAGCTGCGAGAGCTAGAGGGCAATCAAGGTGGTCAAAGAGTTATCTGAATTTCATTCTAAATGGCAGAGGCAGCTGCCAACGACTTTGCCCTAGCCAACAGGATAATGCCTTATACTAACACTGATCATATATACATGTGAGCAACGCCCAAGGCCTCTCCCCATCCATCTATGATAAAAAAGGGCCAGGCAATAGCTGCCGATGACTCTGCAGGTAGTCCTATAGGTTCCCTCAAACACCC
>NC_090728.1:134314857-134319857 GCF_036898095.1 Palaemon carinicauda
GAAGTCTGAAGTTCTATGAAGATAGACCTTTAGGCATTCTACTGGACATAGAGATGCATCTTCTTTCAGAGGGCAGATTCTTCAGGGACCCCACCTGTTGGTGGGTAACTCATTCTTGGCGAGAAACGTAGGATCCGGAAACAGGTTCAGTTCTTCCCCATCCAGGAACTGAACACGACTTGCCTCTCTCGAGAGGCTACAATTTCACTAACCCTGGCCCCGGACGCGAGTGCAAATTAGGAAAATAACTTTTTGTGTCAAATCCTTTAACGCACATTCTTCATTGCTCAACAGAGAAGCGAAATGAAGAACTTGTCTAAAGACCATGAAATGGGCTTTGGAGGTGCTGAAGGTCTGAGCCTAGCACAGGCTTTCGGGACTTTATTAAAGATCTCGTTACCTAGGTCGACCTGGAAGGCATATAGAATGGGTCTTGTCAAAGCAGACTTACACGCTGAAATCGTGTTCGCTGCCAACCCTTGACCATGGAGGTGGGGAAAAAAGATAAGCAGAAGTCTGTCAAGATCTCCTGCGGAATCTTCGCCTTGACAAAAGGCCACCCATTTTCTCCAAGATGACTCATATTGCCTTCTAGTAGATTTGCATATATATTCCTCAATGAAGTCTATACTGGCTTTCGAAATCCCGAAACGCTTTCTCACCGCTAGGGAGAGAAAATCATGAACTGCAGGGTCCGGGTTTTCTGTAATGAAGCGCAGACAGTTGACTTCTGGACTCGCTGGGTCAGAACTGGATCTGGTAGTGGTACAAACTTCAGCTACAGTTCCAATGCCAGGAGGAACCACACGCTGTTCGGCCACTTGTGGGCCACTATTGCCGCTACCCTTTGAAGGATCTCAGTTTGTTGAGGACCCTCAACAGAAGGTTGTGAGGAGGGAACAGATAAATCTTGGACCATCTGTTCCAGTCGAGGGACATCGCGTCCACTGCTTCCGCTAAGGGGTCCTCGTACGGGGCACGTACAGGGGCAACTTCTTGTTGTCTTTCGTCGCAAAGAGGTCTATCTGCAGTTCTGGGACTGATTCAGAATGAAGGAGAATGATCCTGCGTCTAAGGACCATTCCGACTCTATCGGTGTGAACCTGGATAGAGCGTCCGCTGTCACATTGCGGACTCCTTGAAGGTGAACTGCCGACAGGTACCACTTCTTCTTTTCCGCCAATCGGAAGACGGCCAACATCACCTGGTTGAGAGGTGGTGACCTCGATCCTTGTCAATTCAAGTATCTTACAACTACCTCGCTGTCTATTACCACTTTATGTGGAACGAATGACGCGGGGAGACTTTCTTTAAGGTAAGGAGCACTGCCCTAGCTTCTAGAAAGTTTTATGAGAAAGGTCTTGAATAGCCTGGACCAAGTCCCCTGGACTTTTTTCCGATGAGAGTGACCTCCCCATCCCTCCTTTGAGGCGTCTGAGTGAATCGTCACCGACGGGGGAGGTGGCTGAAGAAGAACCTGACTTCTTTAGATGTCTGGCTTGGGACCAAGGCCTGAGAAGAGTACTTAGCCGAAGCGGCTGGTCTTCTCAGATCTCTTCACGCGTTTGATGCATAACTTCTCCAAACTCCGATTGCATCCTTTAGCTGTGCTCTTAGCACTGGGTCTGTCACCGAAGCAAACTGGAGAGAGCGCAGTACTCTCTCCTGCTCGTGTCTTGATATCCTTTCGGAATCTTGAAGTCTCTTGACAGAACCCGCTATCTCCTTCCTTTTCTTCGCTGGGGTGGAGAAACGGTGTGACAAAAGGTCCCAGTGGATCTTAGCCACTGGAACTTTTGAGATGGAGAAAGTCGAGATTTTTTCTGTTGATCTTGAAGCCTAGGTACTCTAGGAACTGGATCACTGACTGGAAGCTTGCAAGCATTCTGTCTCGGATGCTGCCCACACCAACCAGTCATCCAGGTAGGCTACTACCTGAATTCCCTTTAGGCGAAATTGTTTGAGAGCTACGCTCGCAAGCTTCGTAAAAATCCTTGGGGCTATGTTTAGCCCGAATGGCATGGCTCCGAAGGCGTATAGTCTTCGCTGTAGCCGGAACCCTAGGTAGGGGGAGAGTCGATGGCTAATTGGAATGTGCCAGTAGGCATCTGACAAGTCTATAGAGACGGAATATGCCCTCTTGGGCAGTAAGGTCCTTATGTGTTGCAGTGTTAGCATTTTGAATTTGCAATTCACTATGAACTTGTTAAGTGGCGACAAGTCCAGAATGACTCTGAGCTTTTCCGAGTCTTTCTTGGGAACACAAAACAGCCTCCCTTAGAAATTGATGGGCTTCACCCTTTTTCTCCAACCGTTCTTGAACGTACTCCTCCATAACGGGGGTGGAGTGTTGGAAAAACCGAAGGTACGGGGATGGAGTGCTGTACCAGCTCCCGCCCAATCCATTCTTGAGTAGGCTGTGGGCCCAGGGATCGAAGGTCCACCGATCCTGAAATTTCAGAAGTCTCCCTCCTACCGGTATCACCTCACTTGGACTGCCGTCCTGAGGTCTTGCCTTCCTGACCACGACCACCCCTGAATCCCCTTCCCCTTGAGGGGCGTCTAGACGAGCCTCTGGCTGCTCCTCTAGGCTTTGCTCGGAAGGAAGTAGACTGCCCTTCGAACGCTGGGGTGAAAGCCGTGGACTGTGTCGACACGGCCTGGGGTACCCACTGAAAGGTGGTCGGGGTTTGTGCCACGATCTGGGGCACTGGGGGCAATGGCAATTGCAGTTGCTGTTGCTGTCTAAGAGGCTTGGCTGGCCGAGACGGTAGCCTAGTCCTCATAGTCTTCCTCTTTGGTTGAGGACCCTCATCCGGGGAAGACTTTCTTTTGATAGCCAGGTCCCACTTCTGGAGAAGGTTTCTATTCTCCAAGGTGGCTTTATCAAAAACTTCTTTGACCAAGTCGGTAGGGAAAAAGGTCTTTTCCCCAAATGTTGGAGGAGATTAGTTTCTTTAGCTCGTGCCTCACTGTAGCCGAGGTAAACACGAACTCCCTACAAGCTCTCCTTGCCTTGACGAAGCCATAAAGGTCCTTCGTCACTGTGGCCAGATGAGGCTTGGCCACTACCATGAACATTTCATGGACCTTGGGGTCACTTGCCATCGTCTCGAGAGTAGTCTGAAGAGACATTGAGGCAGTCAGTCTTTCTTTTGTATCGAACTCACTTCGCAAAAGAAAGTCAGACAGCTTAGGGAGGTCCTTGCCGAACTGACGTCCGGCAATATCAGCCTCCAACTTTCCCACTTAGAACGTAAGATGGACGTCCTTCCAATCTTTGTGGTCCATAGGCAGGGCCAGCGACAAGGGTTTACACTCCTCTAGGGAGGGGCAAGACTTGCCGGCCTCGATTGCTTTTAGTACAGCCAGAAACCCTTTCTGTAAAAGGGGGAAGGCTCTAGTAGGCGAGGACACAAAGGAAGGGAGCTTCCTATTCAATGCAGCTACCTTTGAGTTAGAGAAGCCCCTCTCTTTCATCGAAGATGAAAGTAGAGCTTGAGCCTTAGCATGGTCATCACTATGACCTCCTTCGGCTCTGCCTCCTCCTTTGAAGCTGGTTCCTTCCTCAGCCGGACATAACAGTCCGGATATGGTGCCTTGCTGGGCCAGAATTCCACCCTCCAGGGGAACTGAGCCCAGCATATCCGAGATGACGATCTTTCCAGTCGTCATCGACATGTGCTCAGCATACCTCCATGGGTTAGCATCCGAGCACAAAGGAAGGTCTTTCACATTGAGCTTTTCTGGGGCCCATGTGATTCTGCAAGGCACTGCATTCGCAGTTCCATTGCAGCCGCCTTCTCCTGATTCTCCTTCTGCATTTGTTGGATCATTCCAACAATAGAAGAGAGGGCCTGTCCCAGCTCTACTGGGAGACCGGCCGATGTAGAGGGACTTGAACTTCATCCTGGGCTTCTGCAAGGAGGTCTTCCTCCTGACACCCGTCCACATCAGATATCCTGTCATTTAGCTGGATGTCTTGCATCGCGACCGCGACTTCAGCATCCACCTGGATCTGAACTTAGGGGATCTCCTCTTGAGGCTGGGGAATCACTGCATCAGCTGATGCCTTAGGGAAAAGATACGCCCTCATCTTCTCACTTGGAAGATAAGGGCCAGAAGTGTACTTTTGGAAGCCCCTTACCCAGGTACGAAGCTTCTTCCTAGCTATTTAAATGTCTCATTAATCAGGTTAGTGCACACAGTACATACCTGAGGGTCCCAATACCGGAGATCATCCTTGGAGACAGCGTATGCTGCGTGTCTCCTACAAAACTCATGTCCGCAGAGGTTCTTGCTGCTGACATTGCAGAAAGCACTTCCCCACTTCGGAGTGTCCTTCTGTAAAGAGAAGAAATTTCCATGAGTATCAAGTGAACTATGTATCACTGGATATGCATAGTATAGCATAACAATTCAGAAATTAAAGACACACACTTGTGTTTCATTCACAACCCATTGCTGCAGCCTTCCAGATAATAAAATCAAAATGGTTTATCTCTACTAGAGTAACCAGTGCAAAGTTTCCAGAGGAAACAGGTGGAGCTCACACCTAGGCAATGATTTTAAAATCCGGGATAATAGACAGGGAAGAACTCTGCTTCTTGTCTGAAGGCAACAGCAAAGGGCCGTGCAAGAAAACACAATAGTGTTAGAAGATACAGTGCTGTACCTAAACTTTTACTATAGTTTTCTTCTTACTGTATATGCTATACAGAAGAATACTAGTACAGTATAGGAGGATGTGTGCCGGCCTGCCTTTGCCGGCCGGCACACACCACAATTAGCTTTAAAGTATACTACTTAACAGCTATAGGGCGGCAGCCCTCTGGTTCAAATGCCTGTGCTGGCGGCAGCAGCTGCCGGCCAGCAACAGCCAGTGTTGGCCGGCAATGATTGCCGGCCAGCAACTACACAAGGTAGTACCCAGCTGCCAGCCACACTCTTGGTGACCGGCAGACAAGGACTGACATAAGCCGGCCGGCAAAGGTACAAGA
>NC_090728.1:134329857-134334857 GCF_036898095.1 Palaemon carinicauda
GGCGAAGCTGCTGATATGGATTTTTGCTTTGTATATTATTGAATATGAAATAATGATGAGGTGGAAAATGTGAAAATGCAGAGAATTGTTATAAAGGATAGCAGAGTTGAAAGGAACGGTCAAAGTGTATCGAATTGGACAGCTTAAGTTATTGAGGAAAATATAGCGTGAATGAGGTATCGAAAAGGAATGTTCTTAATATACTTGAAGCGTACGAACAGATGCAAGGTTAGGGCAAATGGTACTGTGTGCAGGGAGTATTCTATAATTTGCTGGTGAGGCCTTTATTTAGATGTATAATAGTGAATAATTTTATTGAAGTTTTTACTGCACAATGGGATAATTCATAACTCAGCAGTTTAGTCATAAATAAAGCTGTGACTTTAGTTTCATACATATAATGGTCGGAAAACTACTCAATGTCAGATTATATATATATATATATATATATATATATATATATATATATATATATATATATATATATATATATATATATATATATATATATTTATATATAAATATATATATATATATATATATATATATATATATATATTTATATATATATATATATATATAAATAAATAAATAAATAAATAAATAAATAAATATATATATATATATATATATATATATATATATATATATATATATATATATATATTTATATATATGTGTGTGTGTGTGTGTACGTAGAAATACATATTATATACGCGTGTAAAAATAAATATATATATACATATATATATATATATATATATATATATATATATATATATATATATATATATATATATATATATATATGTATATATATATATAAAGGCCTCAGACATGTCCTTCCACACCCGTCTGTTTATAGTCTTTTTATGCCGGTCTATACGAGCAAATTTTCTTGGTTGGTCAATCCATTGCCCTTTCTTCCTTCCCTTGATTCATTCGCAATCTCTAAATTCCCATTCTGTTATTCTTCTTGCTGATCTATTATCTGTCATTCCTATCCTATGTCCTGCCCAAGTCATTTCTTTCTCTTATATGTTGTTAGAATATCCTCTACTTTAGTTAGCTTTTGCACTCATGTTGCCCTCTATATATATAAATATATATATATATATATATATATATATATATATATATATATATATATATATATATATATATATATATATATATTCTAATTTATTTAATTTGTATTTGCCGTAAAACATTTTGAATATCTGTTTGGATTTTGTGTAAGGCTAGCTCATGAATAATGGCACTGAATGCTTTTACGTTTCCTAAGTAGTTTTTTTTTTTCTTGTATTTTATCACCAACATAAAACTCTCTAATACATTTTGATAACGGATTGTCTCACACTATTATGGCTGCAGAGCGTAAACTCTTTCCTCTCGTAAACTAGATTTTATGTGAATTAAAGTAATATACAGTTTTCACAGTTTTCAGGATAAAACTGAATTGGAGGGTTTGTTCCTTTTTCTAAAATACTTTCCATATGGATATGATTTTACTGTTATTTTCTGAAGATTGAGAATTTAGATACCGAAGGTAGAAGAGCTCTTTCATTTATTAATATGAAGATTTTTTTTTTTCGTTTTATATGTGATTACCATCTTGAGTAGAACGTACTTCAGAATTATATTGAAAATATAGCCTACTCTTTTGGAGGCTTTCTAATTCCCGTGTATGTGCTGAAAATTCGAGACCATTTCCTTTTCCTTCTTCGCTTATGTCAAAGGATTTCTATAGCGAACTCTTGGCCTTCACAAGTGCAACATACATGAGTAAATAGCGATGCACATTTATTGCTTCAAACATATTGCCCTCATATTTCGACAGAATTTTAAGAGTAGAAAACAAGTTTTCTTGAATGTAAATAAAAGTAACATGAATATCCTAGTATCGTGATGTTATAATATTATTATTATTATTATTATTATTATTATTATTATTATTATTATTTGTCAAGGTACAACCCTACTTGGAAAAGCAAAATGCTATAAGCCCAAGGGCCCCAACATGGAAAATAGCTCAGTGACGAAAGAAAAAAAAAAAAAAAAAAAAAACTTTCAGAACGATAACAACATTAAAATAAATCTTTCGTATATAAACTATAAAAGCTTCAAAATAACAAAAGGAAGAGAAACAGAATAAAGAATGATGTGCCTGAGTGTACCCTCAAGCAAGAGAACTCTACCCCAAGACAGTAGACGACCATGTTATACTATAATATACTCTTTTATCAGAAAGGAGAGTAATAATGGGGAAGATCTTTTCCTTAATAAGATTTGAATACCTTCTAATAATATTAATATTAAACTGTAATTTGTGTCTGAGAAATGGTTCCACTATGGTTCCAGTCAGAAATTACTCATCGTCCTCCCGTTTTTAATTATGAAGTGGTGGTATATATTGCTACCATCTTTATGTGTCTCTCGTTCGTTCGTCTATTCGTTCGTTCGTTCGTTCGTTCGTTCGTTTGAGAGAGAGAGAGAGAGAGAGAGAGAGAGAGAGAGAGAGAGAAAGAGAGAGAGAGAGAGAAAGAGAGAGAGAGAGAGAAAGAAGAGAGAGAGAGAGAGAGAGAGAGAGAGAGAGAGAGAGAGAGAGAGAGATTAATATTCATGTACATACGAGGAGCAGTAAATTGTTCGTGATAATATTAAAGGACAATATGGCTTTGTGTCAGAACAATGAACGTGGAGTCATGCACACTCGAAGACTTTTAGTGTGGGGGAATGGAAACGACTATAAATACTGATCTAATGTTTGGTGAAACTTGATATGCATATATTTTCAGCGGTTGTTTTTACAGGACAAAGAGCAAAGTATATGACCTAGTTTCACGCAAAGTAAGTCTATAAATCTGCAGTAAGTTAAGGTATTTTTCACATTAGCTGAATTCTGCCCCCCCCCCCCCCCCTTGTACACAAATTTCAAAAGTCAAGGTCTTCCTTCTATTTTTAACTTCAGGGATATCTGAAACTAATTATAAAATGTACCATTTACTATTTTATAATTTTTTTTATTATTTTTTTTTTCTATTTCAGTACTACTTTTTTTGTATTTTAGTACTATTTCAGCGTTATTTTGTGCTATGCAGTAGTATTAGCTTATATATTATTAATAATCTCATATTTCAGCGCTTTTTCACCCTTTTTCAGTAGTATTTTCTTCGTTTTAGTATAATTTTCCCCTATTTTAAAGGTTTTAGATATTATCCTGTCACACATTACTTTGAATTTATCATTAAGAAAACGTTTTTCTATAAGAATCCTAAAGAAATTAAGTGATTATAAAACTTATAAAAAAAAAGCCACTAGTTCTTGTAAAATGAAAAATCAGAAATATAAGAAATACTGTAAGTCACAGAACTCATGTATTCGATGAGTGCTGATTGTTTTACGGCACATTCTCTTTATCAAACTTATGAGTATTTTCTCAAAATTCACCTCTCGTTGGAGTTTTCAAATAGCAGGTGATTCATTATTATGCTAATACATTTTCACGTCTATTCTTAGTAATTTTTTTTTATATCATCTTTCAGGTCAGATTTTGTTGTGACTGTAAATTAAAGCTCACTCGTTCTTGAATTGTTCACCGTATTTGTTCTCTTTCGTTACACAAGCCATAAATATTTCTCTACTATTCAACAAAATCTTACTTTCTGTTATTTACAAATTCATCCTTTCTCAACAACTATAGCATTCCACTAATAATTTGCACCATTCATATAAAAAAAAGTCATTAATTTCCTTTCAATAATGTTACAAAATCGAATAAAACCTTTCATTGTTCCTGCATTTGAAATTCTAGTTTTCATATGTAATCACCTAAGATGATTTGTTATCGGAAAATACAATTAATTTTATTTTCTTATCGGCCTTTTATCTTCCCCATACAAATGCTTAAATTTCCCGACACATGAAACATTGAAGTATTCGTTTTCTCCTCTTTTACATAAAATCACTATGATTTCATCATAATGCATAGATTTATGGCAAGGGTAACAACGGAGCAGAGAAGAAGAGTTTTTTTTAACAAACAACCGTACTCTTGTGTCAAATTGGTCCTAATTACCTTCAAAAGCTGTACTTAGCAATTTATACCAAATTTCATTTCCATTAGCCTTTCTATGACATTTATCTTCAGTGCATCATGATGGATGCCTCGTGAGGATTTGTAAACCCCTACCAAAGCTTAGTAGAGAAATTTGCATTTGATATTTGTAAAATAAGGTGAATGGATAAATGTTTAATTGATTATGGAGCATTTCCTTACCGATCATTATTTGATTATGTATAATGTGTTAATCCTAGCTTTCAGTAAATACTAAAAAAGAAAATAGATTTTGTTTGTACTTTATAACAATAACGAATTGATAAATGAACAATGAATTTTGCAGCATTGCCTTACCTGTTAATCTTTTATCAAATAATACATTAAGTATAATTTCCCGTAGTTCTAAGAAAATATGCAAATACCTAAAATATGTGAGGTAGGCATTTATGAAAAAGAATGTAAAATTCGGACCGGAGGCAGTTTTCATGTTTCGGAGAAAAACCCAGTAAGCCCGAGACTTGTATCTCAGATCACATGAAGTGTTGTCTAAGGATATTTACCATGAAATGGAATTCCGTTAAAAAACGTTTGAAAACTTGTGTTTTTATTTTATATTTCAAAGCTGTTGCATACGCCTTCAAACTTCATTTACAGTCTCAAAATAGTTTACAAAAAAAAAAAAAAAAAAAAAAAAAAAGACTCGCAGAATCTTTTTTATGGGCCTTTCCTCTGTCATCTCTATGCAGCAACAATTGAACATTTTCTATCAAAGAATAAAAGACTGCATATTTTTCTGAGTAATCAGATGTTCATTTTCTACTTCATAATTCATTAGAATATTTTAGTCTGTTTCTGAGCTCTAAATGGTACAATTGGTTTCATAAATTTAGGTAAACAACCGGCATCTCCATATTATAAAGGGCAACATCATTGAGACAAA
>NC_090728.1:134339857-134344857 GCF_036898095.1 Palaemon carinicauda
TTATGTTCTCGCGACGATTTCCGAGGACACCTTCCCGGAAATATCCGACTGGCGGATACACCCCAATAGTGTATGAAGCCCTCAAAACATACCTTCTGCAGCAGTACTCGCCGTCGCCAGCCGCCCGTATAGCATAGCTTTTTCAGCTCTCGCAACAACCGTTGGGGGACCAAAGGCCTTCGCTCGCCCTCAGGGAAATGACCAGTATCGCTCGCTTGCAACCTGCCGCAGACGGCTCTCCTCGTGAGGGGAATCTACTTTGTGCCCTTTGGATACGCCGTTTACCCAGACCTATACACGCTGCCATACCCGATGTCGATAGTTTACCCATAAAGGACTTGATGACCAAAGCTGATGCCCTTATGGACAGCCACTTCAAGACCTCCATCAACTCCTCCACCCCTGACGAAGAGGACGCCTATTCAACGTCACCCGAAGCTGACGTGAAGGCCGTAGGACATACACGCCTACCCTGTGACGTGCCGAAGCGGCGACAAAGCCACCCACCACTAGCCACTTGCTCGCGCTCCAACCAACGACTTCTACAGCCACTTACTACCTCCCATTCGACGCAGTTTTGCTACTATCACTTCAGATTCAGGGCAACCGCGAAGAAATGTGCCAAGGATTGTCAGTGGCCAAAAAACATATAAGTAGGCCATCGCTCGTGGCGTTGTCCTCCCGTGTTTTTAATCTTTTGTTTTTATATGATGCAGGAACGGGAGTGCGATTTTTGGTTGACACGGGTGCTTGTCGTTCTCTTTTGCCAAGGGAACTCTTCAGGACACGACATAGTCTGTCTACGACTGCCAACGTCCGCTTGGTAGCTGCCAACGGATCTGCGATACCCACCTACGGTTACGGGAACTTCACATCATCATTCAGAAACGGTAAATTTAATTGGAAGTTTCTTGTTGCTGACGTCATATTGCCAATCCTCAGTGCAGATTTCCTCTCCCATTTCCACCTTCTGGTCGATGTCGCCCACCGACGATTGGTCAACGCAGACTTGTACTTGTCGACACCTCTTATACCCACCCCCTCCAACCTCCCTCTCCACATCAGCACACCCACGGATGCCTACGCCCACCTCCTAACGTCGTACCCGAAAGTTTTCCGTCCAGAACTTCGCCAAACGCCCACGGCTCCTGCCAAGCACGGTATATATCACCATATCAAGACGACGGGACCCCCAGTCTTCGCAAAATTTAGACGTCTGGCACCGGAAAGATTGGCAGCCGCCAAACAGACGTTTGCTGAAATGGAGGAAATGGGTCTTTGCCAAAAGTCCTCCAGCCCATGGTCGTCACCCTTACACATCATTCTGAAGAAAGACAGCTCCCTCCATCCGTGCGGGAATTACAGGCGCCTGAACATGCAAACAGAACCGGGTCACTACCCCCTCCCAAACATTGCCAACGTGACCTACTACCTGCACAAAGAGAAGGTTTTCTCTACGGTCGACCTCCTGAAGGGGTATTATCAGGTGCCTATGAACCCAGAAGACATCCCCAAGACCGCCATCACCACTCCGTTTAGTACATACCCCTTCAATTACTCCTGTTTTGGCCTTCGTAATGCTGGGGCCACATTTCAACGTCTCATGGATGGCATCTTAGGGGACCTGCCCTTCTGTGTATGTTATGTGGACGACATAATTGTGTTCTCCTCCTCAAAAGAGGAACACCTCCGTCACCTGCGCATCATGCTCGACCGCCTGCAACAAAACGGCCTTGTAGTCCGGTGCGACAAGTGTACCTTTGGAGCCAACGAAGTGTCGTTTTCAGGGCACCGCATCACTCTCGAAGGAGTCCATCCTTTCCCTGAGAAGGTAGCAGCCGTTCAGGACTTCCCCTGCCCTCGACCGTCAAAGCTCTGGACGAATTTTTGGGCATGATCAACTATTATCACCGTTTTCTGCCAGCCATTGCCGCCACTCTTGCTCCCCTCTACGCCTCCCGCAAGGGCAAGCCAAAGGACCTGAAGTGGGGTCCCCTTCATGAAGCAGCCTTCTGCAATGCAAAGAATGCCCTATCAACTTCTGCGGCTCTCACTTTTCCTATCCCACATGCCCCTCTCCTTCTCTCCACCAATGCCAGCGACGTCGCTATTGGTGCAGTACTCGAGCAGGTGGTCAACTGCTCTCCCCGCCCATTGGCCTTCTTCAGCAGAAAACTGTCCAAGGCAGAATCGGGGTATTCTACCTTCGATCGCGAATTGCTGGCGGTGCACTTGGCTGTCCGTCACTTTCGCCATTTCTTAGAAGATACGCCCTTCGTCATTCGCACAGACCACATGCCTCTGATGCACGCATTCACTCGACAGTCTGACGCCTGGTCCGCCGGTCAACGCCGACATCTCTCCGCCGTGGCTGAATACAATTGCACCCTTCAATACGTCCCTGGGAAAATGAATCCTGTTGCCGATGCCCTGTCAAGAAACACGTTGGCTGCCGTTCAACTGGGATTGGATTACAATGCTCTGGCTGAAGCCCAACAAAAGGATCCAGAGTATCAAGCATGTAGGACATCCTGCACGTCCCTCTGTTGGGAAGACTTCCCCCTCGAAGACTCCAACACCACCCTCCTCTGTGACGTCAGTACTGGTAGACAGCGACCTTGGATCCCTGCTCCCATGCGCCGGCAGGTATTTGATTTCATTCACGGCCTTTCACATCCCTCGTTCCGTTCTACTGCACAGCTACTGAAGACGAAGTTCATTTGGCACGGCATTTCTAAGGATGCTAAGGATTGGGTCCGCGCCTTTACTTCTTGCCAAACTTCCAGAGTACATCGACACACGGATTCGGGAGTGTGCACCTTTCCTCAACCTCAGCGTCTTTTCGCACACATTCACGTCGACGTTGTAGGTCCACGACCCACATCACAAGGACATCGTTACCTGTTTACCGTCATCGACCGCTCCACTCGTTGGCCTGAAGCCATTCCCGTGGAAACTGCAACGTCAGCTTCATGTACATCTGCCTTACTCTCAGGATGGAATGCAAGATTTGTTATCCCTGAGCATATTACTTCTGACAGGGGTACCACTTTCACCTCTCCATTGTGGACATCATTAGCTAATCTCCTGGGCATCACCCTACATCACACAACGGCCTACAACCCCGCTGCCAATGGAATGGTTGAACGTTTTCATCGCACCCTCAAAGCAGCTTTGATGTCCCACTGCAAGGATTGCAACTGGTTCACTCAGTTTCCCTGGGTCCTCCTTGGACTAAGGACCACTCCTAAAGACGCCCTCGACGTCTCGGCAGCTGAAATGGTGCATGGCGATCCGTTGGTCATCCTTTCTGAATTTTTTCCTTCTACAACCTCCTCCGACGATCTCCAGCGGATACGTCACGTCGTGGGAAAATTTACTCCATGCCGCTAGACTTACAAGCCCCCTGCGAAGCATCACATACTGACAGACTTGCACTCTGCAATGCACCTCTTCCTGCGCAACGACACTCGCAAGCCACCGCTAATGCCCTCTTACACGGGCCCTTTCCTTGTGATCCGACGCAGTCCGAAAGCATTCCTACTAAACATTCATGGCAAAGAAGACTGGGTTTCCATTGATCGTCTAAAACCTGCTGATCTCCTGCCAGATGACCCGCCTACAGTTCGCCTCTCTAGATCAGGGCGCCCTATTTAACATGTACAGTATGTAAATTTTAGGGGGGGAGCCATGTACCAACTGTGTGTCGCACGTTCGTACATAGTTAATTTTGTGCTTGTATCTTCGCTCTCCCCTCGCACTAAAAAGAACCTGAAAAAAACATGTCTTGTTTCTCCTCTGTAACATTGCCTGTTTTTTTAACATGAATATTCTTGTTGCTTTGAACTTTTGTATATAAAGGAGAGTGTTCTATAATAAAGTCACTCAGTTGTTTTCAACTTGCCTTTGAGTCACAACTTTCTCTCGGCCCGTCACAGTACTCTCACCTCAAAACCCTCTGTCTCCCCAGCACTGCTCCTCACTCTAGTAAATACATTACGGTACATCTCTTGCATCAGTCGAACGTACATCTCTGGCACCCCCTCTCCCTCAGACTCCTCCATACCTCTTGTCTTGGGATTCGGTCATAAGCCTTTTCAAGGTTAATGAATATCACATGCATGTCTCTTTGCTTTTCCCTGAATTTCTCCATTAGTTGACTCAGACAAAATACCCCATCTGTTTTTCCCCTCTCCCTCATGAATCCCATCTGCTCTTTACCTATTTCTACTTTTTCTCTTAGTCTGGCATCTATCATCCTTTCCAGTATCTTCAAAGTGTGGAACATCAATTTAATACCTCTGTAATACCCACACTCTTGGACATCACCTTTCCCTTTGAAGATTGGGATCAATATACTCATTTAGTATCTTTTCCTGCTCAAAAATCCTTATCATGAGATTGTACAGGATATCTACTCCTTCATCTCTTAATGCTGTCCATGCCTCCACAGGAATCATATCTGGTCCAGTTGCCTTCCCATTCTTCATCTTTCTCAGTGCATTTATTACCTCTTGCCTAGAGAACCTTATTACCATGCCAAAGTTCATCTGCCCATCCTCTCTTAATAATCTATAATTTTCTTCATTTAACAGCTGTTCAAAATATTCTTTCCATCTCTTTACAATATCTTTCTCCTTTCTAAGTTCTACACCATTTTGATCTTTTATTTGTTTGGTGTGTGTAATATGTTTGGGGCTCTTATTTCTAGTCTTTGATAGCTTGATCATCTTGTTTAATCCTTCTTTTGTCACAAGTTCATTATACACATCACAACATGCCTTTTCTTTCGCTTGGGCTACTACCTTCTTCACCACCTTGTTTTTCTCTCTGAACGTCTCTCTGCCTTCCCTTGACTGTGAATCTTCCCATCTCTTCTTTGCATCCTTCTTATCTTTTACAACTTTCTCAATTTCTTCACTCCACCACCAACTCTCCTTTTCTTCTCATGTGGTACCAGATGTCTCTCCTAGCAGCTCTTTTCCGCACCTTCTCATTAC
>NC_090728.1:134352357-134359857 GCF_036898095.1 Palaemon carinicauda
AAACAGCCAATTCCTCTGTCCCCCTCCACATCGCTTAAGCTGGCAAATTTAGAATTTTCTTCCTGAGTACTGTCCTTCAGATAGTCACTCAATACTCTAGTCTGTTCCAGACAGGTTGGTCTCCTTGGACAATTTTGATTTTTTTATATTTAATTTTAAGATACTTTTCTCTTAGTTAATTTTTTATCTCCATATTTTACTTGTAACTGTGTTTATAATTTCAATTTTAATTTTGACTGTCTTTTTTTGTATTTTATATATTTTTACCGAGTTTTGCTTATAATGTTTTATATGTCCATTTTAGCCTTGATAATGGGATGAGTCCTGAAACGTCGGCACCAATAAATTGAAAGATGTTGTCCAGACTATTCGTCCTCCTTTTTATTTTATCTTTGAAGCTCGCTAGGATCAACGACCTACCTCAATATATATATATATATATATATATATATATATATATATATATATATATATATATATATATATATATATATATATATATATATATATATATCTATATCTATATCTATATCTATATCTATATCTATATTTATATCTATATTATATATCTATATCTATATCTATATCTATATCTATATATATATATATATATATATATATATATATATATATATATATATATATATATATATATATATATATATATATATATATAGATAGATAGATAGATATATGTGTGTGTGTGTGTATACAAACGTTTTGTTTAAAAACACATACTCACCTACAAATTGGTCTGCCCCAGTTATTGTTACAAGAAAGAGGCGAGGCACATATAACATCTTGGCAAGCATCTCTGAATTTACATCCCGACTCGACCCCTTTGAATGTTATTATCTCTCCCCAGCTCGTTTTGTTAAATGCCGTCGGCGCCAGGGGATTTGAGTGACCAGATATTCGAAGATCATCGGGACACGCTTTTGTATACAAATGAGTTAAATTCATAAATGTTGCTTTGCATATTTGTTTGAATTTCATTGTATGCTAAATAAGACATTTTCTAAATGAATTGTAGTATTTAGGTAATTAAAACATATCTGAAATCTAAAGAAATATATAAATGTAAATCAAATAACAGTAGATTTACACTGAATAGAAATAACTCCTTTATGGATAATATAGTCTTATTCTTAATTTAATGGAAACATTTAAACTACAATCCATCTAACGATATTAAGACTAAAAAAAATGTATTACTATGTACAGAAAAATAAATTTTCCATGGTTTCCTGTCTTCCAAGTCTTCATCATCAGGTCCAAGTCCTTTATCTTCTTGATCAAGATTTCCTCCAACTGTAACTCTATTGTCATGATCAATTTCAAATGGAAGTAGTAGATTACTTAAACCTGCAAAACCTTGTTGTTCTCTCTCAGCTGCAGAGTGGTGGTTGTAAAGAGACGTCAGAGAATTATTTTGTCTGATCCCATCTCCATCATCCGCACTTAAGAGCGTATTGTGACCATGGCATTCAATTTTGAGGGTGTGACACAATCCATCGCCTAGTGGGCGACCGCTGATGTACGCTGACTTCATTAGTTTTTCTGAATTCATTATGGAGGCACAAGTAATTCCAGACTGTAACTATAATCCATGTGTTTAGCATGGTTACCAATTACCTAGTAAAATATTATCCAAATACTGAATTGTATTTTTCATAATATATGACGATTTCAAGTATTTGTCTAGGTTGATATTCCAGAATTTACTTCGGTCAAAATCTCATGAGAATTTAGAATGTTTTATTTCTTTAATTTTGTCAGTAGTAAGAGCAAAACATATTTTACTCACTCTCAGAGAAATATTTGCTTTGTTATTGCTAGATCTGAGACGAACAATAAGTCCTGACTTTCTGCCCCATGTCCTTATTCGGACTTAAATGGTTACACCCCTTGAGGAAGGAGTAAATGACAAGCCCAATATACGACTTAGAAGTCAACCTTACTAGGAGTGTGTGTTTGTCACACTTCAAGCCAGTCCATCATGGATCACATTGACACCCAGGTTTATTGAGACCCCCAACACAAGTTCCTCTAACTCCACATGCACCCAAGCCACAAACCTCCTGCAACACTGTCTTTACTTAGAGCAGGCTCTCCCAAATCCATTAGCTGTAATAGAAATAAGAAACAGTTAAGTTTTATCCTTTTTTCCTAACCTCCTGAAAAGACACACCAGATATTGGTAGTTATCAGCACTGCATTGAATGCCATAACATTAAAAAAAAAAAAAAATCTGACCAGTTCGCCCTTTGCGATGAAATGACAGTAATTTTCCGTGCAAATATGCTTCATTTGATGAAAGTCTTTTTTATCAATTACATATGTAACAGATTTAAAAAGAAAAAAAAAAAGAAAACAACTGAATTATATTGAGAAAAGATATGAACCGCCAACAAAATTTGGGCATCTCTGTTTTCACACATGTTGAGAATATTATTATTATTAGGTATTCCTAAAGCAGAAAGCCCTTACCTCACCTGACCATTTATAACCAGGTGCGAGAAGCGTGAATTATCTTGAGAAAAGATTGGTACCGCCAACAAAAATGGGGAATCTCTTTTTTCACACATGTTGTGAATATCATTATTATTATTAAGTATTCCTAAAGCAGAAAGCCCTTACCTCACCTGACCATTTATAACCAGGTGCAAGTAGCATCCATCTAGTGGCTGAGAAATAAGAGCCTCCTTCCACCCATGGTCATGAGAGTTGGGACGGTTGTGAGCTAATCCGCCTAGATGAATGGGAGAGCCGTTGAACCACATCACTGCGTCCTTGTGGTCTCTCCATTGTATTCTAGTAACACAATGAGAGTCATTGTGGTTGAGTTTACTATTCCATTCTTCGCTGCAGTGGTCAATCATAAGCGAGGGGTCCTAGTGAGGACTAAGGTACATTACCAGTTGAAATAACTCGATCTTCTAAGGAATCAAAACTGTAATTGGATCTTTTTTCTAAGAAGCCAATATCTTGTTATTGTTGATACTACCACTATTTCTTCAAAAAGTTTCAATCATCAATCAAACGATGTACCCCTTTACTAAACTTATTATCAATTTTTGTGTGTATGCCGTGCCAGTTCCCAACCCTTCTATAATCATTTGTTAATTTTCCTCATTTACTTGCTGTGCAAGTAATGGTGTTGGTACGGAGAGTGAACTTTGGGAATAATGTACAAGTGGACCGGCATAGAGAAGGAAAGCGTCTAGTTTCCGCGTAAGAACTCGAAAAGATACTGTTTTTGGTATGCAAGAAGGCAATAGCTGGATCCATGCAAGTAGAGAGCCTTTGAAGGAACGGGTAAGAATTTTGCACTAGTAACCCCATGAACCACTTGGGCATACGCACCTAGAGGTAAGAAGAACTCATTTGATAACTTATATTTTAATGTATATTCAAGAAATAGTATATTTGCTTAATATCAGATTGATAAAAAAACATTCCTTTCAGAGGGATGATACAAATCTCATCTAAAATTAGCTATATATACTTCAAGTAATATTCAATTGATAAAAAAAAGGTCATATTTTTATTTTGGTAAAATAATCTTGTATAAATGTTCTTGGAAACACATCTCTAAAAAAAAATGTAATATATTTTTTATTTTGGTAAAATAATCTTGTATAGATGTTCTTAGAAGAAATATAACCAGCGAAATGATGAACAAAATAAGTACTAAAATATTGAAATGATTCTAAACACAGTGGAGTTTTTAGTAATTTTATGTTTTACTACTGTTCCTCGTTATATTTACATGATATTAATAGTTTTTTTTATATACGCCACTTACCCTTGTTTTCAAAGTTTTTAGGATAAATTG
This sequence comes from Palaemon carinicauda, assembly GCF_036898095.1. Taxonomy (NCBI): domain Eukaryota; kingdom Metazoa; phylum Arthropoda; class Malacostraca; order Decapoda; family Palaemonidae; genus Palaemon; species Palaemon carinicauda. The sequence continues at coordinate 134,356,196 of NC_090728.1, forward strand.
TAGCAATCAACAAATGTATTTTGAATTAGAGTTACAGAAAAATTTCATGATTTAAATTCTAATTCATGTAATAACACATGCAAATAAGTAACACGCGCTGAGACCTTTTCTTTCAGAATACATCAATAAATAGAATAAAGCATTTTAAAGATTAGTCCCGTATCAAGTCATTGTAAAGTATTAATACGTAACGAGATACGAGGATGAAGAATTTAAACCAATTCTGCACGAAATCTAGTCCAAGTTACATAATGTTAAATGAAGATATAATCAAAGTGCAGATATAATCACAGATAATGCTACTACAATATTAAATGCCATTAGACATGTACTGATAAACGTGTAGCAGTATACATCTCTGCACCATAGAGTCCTAGTAAGATGGAACAAAGAGGGAACTTCAAAATAATGTTTCTATATTTTTACAAGCAAATATCTGGTAAAGGAAGTGTACATGTTATGGTTAGTAGGAAACAAAGTTACTGGTTCTGAGTCAAACCAAGTCCGATTTAATAATGTGTTATATCTCTGGGATTGTTCATCATCTGTAAAAATCAAGCAATGTGGGAAATTTTAAAATTGGCAGTGCGATAGAAAAATTAGTTGTAAATGAGTGAGATGTTGAACGATTAATATATCCAGGGTATAGAATGCTTATTTGGGACAGTAATGATAAATTACAAATACTATTAAAAAAGACTAAAATGATTGCCACAAGGGAACGCCGGGAGAAAACTAAAGTAACAATAAAGTAATGAAGATAAACTGAAAACAGTAAAATGGGGAAAGATTTTTTGTTGAAGAAGGTTGATTACCAGAAGTGGTTGATTCATATAAGTATCTGGGACTAAATATAACGTTTGGTGACAATGTGAGAGACGTGAATTTTAAAAGACTATGTAAGAAACGTATCACGTTATATTAAAAAATAAATGGTATAGCTTGAAATGATTGTATACATTTTTTACAATACAGAATTCAAACGTTAAATGCTAAACTATTACATGAAATAAATAGATTATTTACCTGTTACCATTTTGTGTCTTGATACACCTGTCAACGTTAAGACAAAACGCTGGAGTGCATGTCTCAGTCTCATGAGAGTGGCAGCCAGATGCTCTGGTAAAACGGGTTTTGACTAAGGATGTAGCGTTCGTGTCCACTACCTGTATATTAGTAGTTTTAATAATGCTAATAAAAAATAATAATTTTACCATTATCAGTAATATCAATAATTCTGATATTTATATTAACCCATTAACGCCTGACCTACTATATATAGTAGTACAATTGCTAGGACAAATTACACCCCAATTTTTCACGTTTTTCTTATTGTTTTGCATATTCCTGAGTTCTTTTCAATCAAATCAATAATATAAACAGGAGTTTTTCTTTAAACTATCCATATTTTTCGACTTTTTAACAAAATACCAAAGATATGTAAATGTTTTTATATATTCACATTTTTAATTTGAGCTCATGGTTACACAAGTTCATTAAACATCTTTATACTGATACATATCATGACACTGAAAATCATGAATCAATTCATATATCAGAAATTGAGATAGCAATTGAAGCATAAATATTACAGGCTATTTTTCATTACCTACTATATATAGTAGGTCAGGCAGATATGAAGCCAAAATATGGACCGGACAGGAAAAATCTTAGAAAAGTATCACCCTAAAGCAAATTGGTTGTTTCTTCGTTAGAATAAACTGTTTGTTCGCTATTTTCTGGTCCTTGGATGCATACCTCGTCGCTGGTGAAGTGACTTTCCAGCTAATAATGCCTCGGTAGTTTCAAACTTTCCGGTCCCTGTTACTATCCAAGCATTCTTATACTCTCAGGACACCACACATTACCAAGTCGCCGCTTATACTGGTCTTTGGATGCTGATGTTGGAGTCGAACTCGTTGCTAAGGCAATGTCACGTGATAGATTTGAAGAAATATTACGGTTTCTGCCTTCCACTGATAATCAGGCACTAAACAAGGATGACAAACTGGCAAAAATCCGACCTCTAATGAATCATTTGAACACAAAATTTGCCATGGCTTACCGTATGGATCAACATATATCACTTGATGAAGCAATGATAGAATATTTTGGTAGGCATGGATGCAAACAGTGCATTCGGAATAAACCTGTGAGATTTGCATTTAAAGCTTGGTGCCTAAATTTTCCACTTGGATATTTAGCTACGTTTGATGTATACCAAGGGACAGCCTTCGGGTTGAATCGTCACTATGAAGAAAGGTTTGGAAAAGGTGGGGACGCTTTGATGATTTTATTTGAAAAACTACTAAGTCATATCAAAGATATACCAGTGAGGTTTTACTTCGACAACTACTTCACAAGTTTACCTTTAGTAAATCACCTACAAGAGATAAATTATGGAGCAACTGGAACAATAAGGGACAACAGAATTCCGAAGACTTGTCCTATAAACTCCACAAACGAAATGAAGAAAGTTCCTCGAGGAGATACGGATGTTGTTGTGGATAATATTCACAAAATCTTGTTGGTACGCTGGAAGGATAATGCAGTAGTTTCAGTGGTATCAAATATTTCTCCTGTTTATCCTCTGGAAAGTGTATCTCAATGGTCAACAAAGGACAAAAAGAAAATTAGTGTAAGTCGACCTTATCTCATCGGGGATTACAACAGGCACATGGGTGGCACTGATAGGATGGACCAAAACATCAGTTGTTACCGTATATCCATTAGAATGAAAAAGTGGTGGTGGCCTATATTTTCTTGGGTAATTGATGCAACGATTCAGAACTGCTGGCTTCTCCATCATGTTGATGAAAGCAACCTTCCACTGTTGTCATTCAAGCGCTACATTGCAAGGACATACCCTCAGCAGGCAGAACCACGTGTGGGAATAGGCCGGCCAAGAGAGTCATCTCGGGTTATTCCAGATGTACGTTATGATAATATTGGTCACCTTGTCGAACCCCTTGGAAAACAGGCATGGAAATGTGCTCTATCCTCTTGCAAATCTCGTCCTTCGCAAGGGTGTATGAAGTGTGGAGTTCCATTGTGTGTGAAATGCTTTGTCAAATATCATCGTCGTGCTCTTTAGAATACTGCTAATTATAGTATCTGGTTTGTTATTGTGTGATATCACGGAATTTATCCCAAAATTTAACCAAGAATGAAGTTTCTCTAAAGCATGAACCAGTTTTATTTCTATTTTATTCTACAGTATCAAAATTTTCTGTTAAACATTTCACTTGTAGAAGTAAGAATTATTATCCATTTCACATATTCAAATACTGTCAGCACGTGCAAAAGTAATAGGGCTTACAAATACAACAAATTTTAGCAGTAAACTGCAATATTTCTGTGTGTTATTCCGTAATAAACGCATTATTATTGAGTCTTGTTTCTAATACATCCTCCTTGTAATGAAAAAATACCAATAAAATTTTATTATAGAAAATAGTCTCCTCAATAAAAATGTGTACCCCTTATTCGCCTAACCTACTATATATAGTAGGTCCTGTATATGGACAAATACCATGAAAAAAACATCAAATATATAATAATACCATATAAATATACATATTAAACTTAAATAATGAAAAAAATTAAGAAAAACAATTCAGGCAGTAATGAGTTAATAGTTATTTTAATACAATGACATCAAT
>NC_090728.1:134367357-134372357 GCF_036898095.1 Palaemon carinicauda
CCCCTTCCCTGCTGTCTCTTTTATGTTGGATGAACCATCACCCACCTGGCCGTCATTCTATATTTAACCCTAAGGGTAATCTATAGAACTGGCCTGAGGTTCCCTGTCTGCTGCCGGCAGGTACCCTCATAATCATTAGAGTGTTCTTCAGTCCTCCCTTGGACTGCCTTCCATAGCCCATATGGATGGGATATGGTTGGGTGGAATCCTGAATATAATTCCCCCTTCCACTTGAACCCTTATTCGGGATGTAGGCCGGCAAGACTGAGCCTTTGCCTTCCTCCATCCTCTCTCTTTTTCTCTACCTTTCCTTATACTGGACCGGCTTCCGGCAGCTTATAGCTGTCGGCGGCCATGTTGGTTGTCTGTCGGCCGGCAGTTACTCTGCCACCACTTGCCGGGGGTGTTGCTGAGCGATAACCCAACGACATTAAACATACTATGACCAGTGGCCGGCAACTAAGTTGTCGGCCGGCAGTCGGCCACCCAAAGTATAGATCTGAAGACAGTAACTGCCTTCAATAGCCCAGAATAGGCCGGCATATGTCGGCAAGGCCGGCCTATGCCAGCAGGTTCGGCATATGTCGGCAGGCACGGCATGTCCCGGCGGGCCCGGCATATGCCGACAGGCCCGGCGGGTCTGGCGGCATGCCGCCGCCAGTCAGTGCTGTAGCCCGAAAAAGTTTTTTCCAACCTACAAGGTGCTTCACGGGCAGCCTATTGTGAGACCATCACATATAAGAGAATGATCCTCTCTACCACTTAATGGTTATCAACCATTAATTTACCCCCAATATTGAACCTGGGACATTGTGATAAGAAGACACTTTATATCAAAGGATATTATCTTCCCTATACAAAATTCCTTAAGAATTTATTGTTCAATATTGGAGTAGGTCATGGCAATGGGCTGGACAGGAAACACAAGTAGGTGTCTTTCCTATCTTCTAGCTTACTCTATCCAAGCTGATATTTAAAAAAAAAAAAAAAAATGTATGCTGAAATCTGAGAATTTCACCGAATACTCATATGCTTTCTTTCTTTACAGGAAGAGCATCACGAGTGCGGGAACGTTTTTGCAGGGTCCGTAGCAAGAACTTCTACATCCATGACGTGTGCAGGGCCCATGCTGGCTGCGCAGTCACCCAGGGGGCTCTCAAATACTGGGACCCACAGGTATGTACCGTTTGTGACAAACTGGTAAAAGAGGCTTTTGATGATCAAAAGTCTACTGAGTCAAGGGATACAGCAAGGGACACGCTGCAAAAATGGGTCAGTGGTTTTCAGAAGAATACCTCTGGCCCATACCTTGCTAATGAGAGGATGAGGGACTGTCTTTTCCCTAGGGCATTTGCGGATGCAATCATTCCCCAGGCTCAACCAGAGATTCCCCTAGTATTGGAATCTGTTGTTTCGGACCCCTTGAAGGGCATCCATTTAGATGACATCATGTCAGTTGTCTCAGAGGAGACTGAGAACAATCTCCTACTGGAAGAACTGGAGCAGGAGGATGATGTACCTCCTGAAGCTGAAGTCGATAAGACCGAAACGATTTCTGTATCTTCAGCCACGGTGACTGAGCCGGTGCCTTCGACTTCATCTACTGTACCCCAGCTAGATTCCATCACGAGTACGTTGCACTCGCTACTGTCTATGGTGCAGGACATTCAGAAGAAATCGTCCGAGAAAGAAGCTTCTCTTCGGACGGAAATGCATCAGCTGGTTGCAACACGTTTAGCCCCAAAGAAGCTAAACGTCAAGGATCTCCCCGCTTTCTCTGACATTAACCCTTGGAGATATGCGGAGCATATGCCAATGTTGGGGGGGAAGATCTTCCTCTCGGAGAAACTGGGCACTGTCCCAGTAGAGGAAATTGAGTTTTGGCCCAGCAAAGGGGCCTACCCGGACTGAGGACGGAATCTGCATCCAAGGAGGAAACAGAGCCGAAGGAGACGATTGTCCTTGAACTCTCTAAGGCTCAGGCCTTATATACAACCACCTTGAAAGAGAGGGCCTTTACTTGTTCCAAGGTGCCGGCTCTCAGCAAAAAGCACCCGTCCTTTATTGCTGACCCCAAACGTGCCTTCCCCTTTATGGACAAAGGGTTTAAGGCAGCCTTCAAGGCAGTTGAACCAGGGAAACCTTGCTCTACACTGGAGGAGTGTAGACCCTTTTCCCTTGCTTTTCCATCAGATGATAAAGACTGGAAGGATGTTCATAACACCTTCACAGTTGGGAAGCTGGAGGCAGATATTGCTGGACGACAGTTCAGCGAAAACCTCCCGAAAATGTCAGAGTCTCTCCTGCGCAGGGAACAAGAGACTAAAGAATGTCTTGCTGCTTCCATGTCTCTGTACACTGGCATAGAGACTATGGCAAGCATCCCGGACACCCCAGATATGTACATGGTCTTCGCCAAATCTCATTTGGCGACAGTCACCAAGGAATTGTACAACTTTATCAAAGCCAGAGAGACTTGTAGAGAGTTCGTGTTCGCCTCAGCTGCGGTGAGACACGAACCAAGGAAGCTTATAGCCTCCAATATCTGGGGAAAAGACCTCTTCCCAAGCGAAGTGGGGCTTGTCCTCAAAAAGAAAATCTTCCGCTGACGAGGGTCCCCAGCTGAAGAATAAATCAAAATGACCAAGAGTGCCCTCTCGGCCTAGAAAATCGCAACAGCTTCCCGTGGCCACAGTGCCCCAGACGGTGGCACATCCAACCACCACCTTCCAACTGGTGCCCCAAACGCTGGCGACCCAATCGCCGGTGTTCACCCCAGTCTTTGAAAGCCAATTGATGACTTTTAGGCCAAAGTCTCGAGGTTCCTTTCGAGGGTCCTCTAAACGCCCCTTCAGAGGTAGGGGTAACTAAGGTGGACGTGGCCAAGGAGGCAAGTCCTCCAACCAGCACTCCAAGTGAGATGCTACCGGTAGGAGGGAGACTTCTCCTCTTCCAGGATCGTTGGACCTTCGATCCCTGGGCTCACAGCCTAATCAAGAACGGACTAGGGTGGAGTTGGAGCTCAACTCCACCAAACTTTCCTCAATTCTTCCATCACTCAACCCCCATTCTGGAAGAATATGTTCAGGAACTCCTGAACGAAAGAGTTATATGGAAGACAAAGTCCATCAGATTCCAAGGAATGCTATTTTTTTGTTCCGGAGAATGATTCGGAAAAGCTCAGAGTCATTCTGGATTTATCACCACTCAACAAGTTCATAGTGAACCACAAATTCAGAATGCTGACGCTTCAACACATAAGGACCCTTTTGCCCAAACAGGCATACTCAGTCTCCATAGACATAACGGATGCGTACTGGCATGTTTCAATCAACCGTCAAGTTTCCCCCTACCTAGGGTTCAAACTACAGAAAAGAAAGTACGTTTTCAGAGCCATGCCCTTCAGTCTAAACATAGCCCCAAGGGTATTTACCAAGCTTGCGAATGTAGTAATTCATCAACTACGCCTAAAGGGGATCCAGGTAGTAGCCTACATGGACGACTGGCTGGTGTGGGCAGCATCCGAGGAAGAGTGCAGGCAAGCCTCCAAGCAAGTGATCCAGTTCCTGGAACACTTAGGATTCAAGATCAACTTGGAAAAGTCTCGTCTATCTCCAGCTCAAAAGTTCCAGTGGCTCGGCGTCCACTGGGATTTACAGTCACACTGCCTTTCCATTCCATCAAAGAAGAGGAAAGAGATAGCAGGATCTGTCAAGAGACTTCTTCAATCCTATAGGATATCAAGAAGGCAACAGGAGAGAGTGTTGGGGTCCCTCCAGTTTGCCTCAGTGACAGATCCAATATTGAAAGCTCAATTAAAAGATGCATCTGGAGTTTGGAGAAACTACGCATCAAACGCTCGAAGAGGTTTACAAAGACTGATTCCAAATCGTCTGCGATCACTACTCAAACTATGGTCGGAAGCCAAGAACCCGAAGAGCAAGGTACCCTTGAAACCACATCCACCAGCAGTCACCGTTCACACGGACGCCTCAAAAGAGGGGTGGGTAGGTCACACTCATCATCGAAGAGTCCAGGGAACCTGGTTTCCCCTCTTCAAGACCTTCCACATTAATTTTCTGGAAGCCATGGCGGTTCTTCTCTCTCTGAAGAAACTGGAACTTTGCTGCTCAATCCACATCTGTCTGGTTCTAGACAGCGAAGTTGAAATGAGATGCCTAAATCGACAAGGCTCGAGATCGCCTCACATAAATCAAGTGATACTGGCCATCCTCCGTCTAGCGAAGAAGAAATGGCACTTGTCAGCAGTCCACCTTCAAGGGTTCCGCAATGTGACAGCGGACGCTCTATCCCGGGTCAACCCGATAGAGTCGGAATGGTCCCTAGACGCAAAATGATTCTCCTTCATATTACGCAAAGTCCCAGGACTGCCAATAGATCTCTTCGCAATGAGCGACAACAAGAAGCTACCCCAGTAGGTAGCCCCGTATGAGGATCCTCTAGCGGAAGCGACAGACGCAATGTCCATAGCTTGGAACAGGTGGTCCAAGATCTACCTGTTCCCTCCAACCAACCTTCTGATGAAAGTCCTCTAGAAACTGAGATCCTTTCGAGGGATAGCAGCAATAGTGGCCCACAAGTGGCCCAACAGTCTTTGGTTCCCTTTGATAACGGAACTACGCCTGAAGCTGATCCCGTTGCCGGACCCAGTTCTGACTCAGCAAGTGCAGAAATTGAGTGTCTAAGCTTCATCAAAGAAAACCCAGAACCTTCATCTCATGATTTTCTCGCCCTAGTGGTCAAGAAACAGTTCAGGATTTCTAGGGACAGTATTAACTTCTTAGAAGAATACAAGTCCAAGTCAACAAGAAGACAATATAAGTCTTCCTGGAAGAAATGGGTGGCCTTTGTCAAGGCGAAGAAACCTAAGGAGATTTCTACGGATTTCCGCTTGTCCTTCTTCATCCATCTTCATGAACAAGGTTTAACAGCCAACACGATTACTACATGTAAATCTGCCCTAGCCAGACCAATACTAT
>NC_090728.1:134379857-134384857 GCF_036898095.1 Palaemon carinicauda
CTCTTCTCGTGATATGAACCTACTTCGTATTTACCCGAACCTGTACGTTCTGCCATCCCATTTATCGATAGTTTACCCATAAAGGAGTTGATGACCAAAGCCCACGCCCTTATGGATAGCCACTTCATGGACCTCCATCAACGCCTCCACTCCTGACGAAGAAGCACCTTTTCAATGTCAACCGAAGCTGATGTGAATGTCAGAAGACAAACAAACGCCTACCCCGTGACGTGCCAGAGCGGGCTCAAAGCCACCCATCACCCACCACTCGCTTGAGCCCCAACCAACGATTTCTACAGCCACTTATTGCCGCACATAAGCCGCAGTTTTGCTACTACCACTCAAGATTCAGGGCTACCCCGAAGAAATATGCCAAGGATTGTCATTGGCCAAAAAACCTGTAAGGAGGCCATCACTCATGGCGGTGGCCTCCCATGTTTCCAATCTTTTCTTTTTACATGATGCAGGAACGGGCTTGCGATTTTTAGTAAACACGGGTGTTTGTTGTTCTCTTTTGCTAAGGGAACACTTCAGGACACGACATAGTTTGTGTAAGTCTGCCCACGTCCGTCTGGTAGCTGCCAACGGATTTGTGATATCCACCTACAATTACGAGAACCTCACATTATTGTTTGGAACTGGTAAAATAATTGGAAGCTTCTCGTTTCTGATGTCAAATTGCCAATCCTTGGTGTGGATTTCCTCTCTCTTTTCCAAATTCTGGTCATTGTCTCGCACCGACGATTGGTCAACGTAGATTCGTACTTGTCGACACCTCTTCAACCCGGCCCCTACAACTTCGCTTTCCACACCAGCGCACCCACAGATGCCAACGCCCACCTACTCCGTCATACCAGGAAGTTTTCCGTCCAGAACCTCGATAATACGACCACGGCTCCTGCCAAATACGCTATTTATCACCATATCAAGATTACGGGACCCGCAGTCTTCGAAAAATTCAGACTTCTGGCACCGGATTAATTGGCAGCCGCCAAACAGACGTTCGCCAAAAGGCTTTCAGCCCATGGTCGTCACAATTACACATCCTCCTGAAGAAAGACGACTCCCTCCGTCCATTTGGATTACAGGCGCCTAAACATGCAAACCGAACGGGATCACTACCCCCTCCCAAATATCACCGACGTGACCTCCACGCTAGACCTCATGAAGGGGTATTATCAGGTGCCTATGAACCCAGAAGACATCCCCAAGAACGCCATCACCATGCCATTCGGTACATAAACCTTCAATTACTCCAGTTTTGGCCTTCGTAATGCTGGGGTCACTTTTCAACGTCTCATGGATGGCATTTTAGGGGACCTCCTCCTCTGTGTATGCTACGTGGACGACATACTTGTGTTCTCTTCCTGAAAATAGGAACACCTCCGTCACTTGCGCATTGTGCTCAACCGCCTGCAGCAAAATGGCCTTGTAGTCCGGTATGACAAGTGTACCTTTGGCGCCAATGAAGTGTCGTTCTTATGGCACCACATCACTCCTGAAGGAGTCCATCCCCTCCCTGAGAAGGTAACAGCTGTTCAGAACTTCACCATGCCCTCGACTGTCAAAGCACTGCAGGAATTCTTGGGCATGATCAACTATTATCACCATTTTCTGCCAGCCATTGCCGCCACTCTTTCTCCCCTCTACAATTCCCTCAAGGGAAAGCCAAAAGACCTGAAGTGGGGCTGCCCCCCTTCAAGAAGCGGCCTTCTACAACGCAAAGAATGCCCTATCAACCGCTGCTGCCCTCACTTTTCCCGTCTCACATGCCCCTCTCCTTCTCTCCACCAATGCCAGCGACGTCGCTATTGGTGCAGTACTCGAACAGGGGGTCAACGTCTCGTCCCGCTCATTGGCCTTTTTCAGCAGAAAACTGTCCAAAGCAGAAATGGGTTATTATAGCTTTGATTGCGAATTGCTTGCAGTGCACTTGGCTGTCCGTCACTTTCGCCATTTCTTAGAAGGTATGCCCATCGTCATTCATACAGGCCACATGACTCTGGTGCACACCTTCACTTGACAGTCTGACGCCTGGTCTGCCTGTCAACGCCGACATCTCTCCGCCGTGGCTGAATACAATTGTGCCCTTCAACACGTCCCTGGGAAAATAAATTCCATTGCCGATACCCTATGAAGAAACATGTTGGCCGCCGTTCAACTGGGATTGAATTACAATGCTTTGGCTGAAGCTCAACGACCGGATCTAGAATATCAAACATGTAGGACATCCTTTAAATCCCCCCATTGGGAAGACGTCCCCCTCAACGACTCTGGCACCACCCTCCTCTGTAACGTCAGTACTGGATTCCTGCTCCCATGTGCCGATAGGTATTTGATTTCCTTCACAGCATTTCACATCCCTCGTGCCGTTTTACTGCATAGCTGCTGAAGACGAAGTTCATTTGGCCCTGCATTAATAAGGATGCTAAGGATTGGGTCCGCACGTGTACTTCTTGCTAAACTTCCAAACCTCTCAATTGTGGATATCATTAACGAATCTCCTGGGCATCAACCTACATTAGACAACTGCCTACATCCCCGCTGCCAATAGAATGGTTGAACGTTTTCATCTCACCCTCAAAGCAGATTTGATGTCCTGCTGCAAGGACTCCTACTGGTTTACTCAGTTTCCCTGTGTCCTCCAGGGACTAAGGACCACTCCAAAACACGGCCTGGATGTCTTGGCAGCTGAAATGGTGTATGGCAATCGGTTGTTCATTCTTGCTGTGATTTTTCCTTTTGCAACGTCCTCCGATGATCTCCAATGGATATGTTGGGTCGTGAGAAAATTTACTCCATGCCACCAGACTTACAAGCCCCCAGCAAAACATCATATAACGACAGACTTGCACTCTGCAACACACATCTTCCTATGCAACAACAATAGCATGCCAGGGGGGGAGGGGGGGAGCCATATACCACCTGTGTGTCATACAAGAGTACATAGTAATGACATTTCTCTTTTTTATATATATTATCCACTGTATCTTTGCTATCCCTCGCAATGGCAGTAACTTGTTTTAACATGGCTGCATACTCCATTGTTGACTGTTAACAGAGCTGGTTGCCAGTTTGACAAGAAATACCATGTCTGTAGTTTGTGACCTTTTTTACCGGGACCTTGTGTGTATATATACACTCGATGTGTCGTAATAAAATTACTCAGTTGCTTTCATCTCGCCCTTGAGTCAAAACGTACTCTTGGCTTGTCACACCCTAAATGTTAGTGAGGATTAAAAAAATAATACAAAAATTACTTGTAAGAAAGAATTTTTAACTCAAGACTGGATATTTAATTTTGTTTAAATTACACGGAAATTTTGTTGTCAATCAAAATTTCACTGAATTTGTTAGGTAACATTATTACATTTTCAATGCATTTGCATTAAAAAACATCGAGGTCATACAGAGAGGGATATAGTTCAATGATATAAGTGAATATCATAACGAAAAAATAGTTATGCAAATATGAAAATTTCTTACAACAATATCTTTGCCAACAACAGGCGATGTAAATATTGTTACGCGTAGGGCTATCGGAGAGAATGTGTTGTTTATGTTTTAACAACACCCAAAGTAAATTTTAAGATATTCCATTTGGAAACACCACAAGGATAATTATTAATTCAAAATAGTCATTTGCACCCATGCATAAGCACAGACATAGACACACACACACAATAGTCACTTACCAGAGCGGTCCAACCGGATGTGAGTTTTCTTGGAATTGATGGCGTCAGGACGATGGACGTATAGTAGAATGGGCAAGATCTTCCTGTGTCCGTTGACGAACGATGACTGTAACGTTGGCAGGTACCATACGCTGACCCCTAAAGTTGTTGGAAACTGCAAACTGCAGCTCATATCTAGTCACCGAGAACTTAGTCATATGCACTTGTTAATGTGTGTGGGTGAATGTTTAATCCTATTGTTATCAGTAAGTTATGAATAACAGAGCATGATCCTCTGTTATGTTTGTTTAAGTTTGGTTTTGAATTGTTATCTTGGTTCACAGCGACAATGGACATTCTGTGCCAAATTGATCGAAATAAGTTTTCGAAGTGAAGAGCATAAATAGATCTCTTCGCAATGAGCGACAACAAGAAGCTACCCCAGTAGGTAGCCCCGTATGAGGATCCTCTAGCGGAAGCGACAGACGCAATGTCCATAGCTTGGAACAGGTGGTCCAAGATCTACCTGTTCCCTCCAACCAACCTTCTGATGAAAGTCCTCTAGAAACTGAGATCCTTTCGAGGGATAGCAGCAATAGTGGCCCACAAGTGGCCCAACAGTGTTTGGTTCCCTTTGATAACGGAACTACGCCTGAAGCTGATCCCGTTGCCGGACCCAGTTCTGACTCAGCAAGTGCAGAAATTGAGTGTCTAAGCTTCATCAAAGAAAACCCAGAACCTTCATCTCATGATTTTCTCGCCCTAGTGGTCAAGAAACAGTTCAGGATTTCTAGGGACAGTATTAACTTCTTAGAAGAATACAAGTCCAAGTCAACAAGAAGACAATATAAGTCTTCCTGGAAGAAATGGGTGGCCTTTGTCAAGGCGAAGAAACCTAAGGAGATTTCTACGGATTTCCGCTTGTCCTTCTTCATCCATCTTCATGAACAAGGTTTAACAGCCAACACGATTACTACATGTAAATCTGCCCTAGCCAGACCAATACTATATGCCTTCCAGGTAGACTTTTCTAATGAAATCTTCTACAAGATTCCATAATCCTGCGCTAAACTTCGGCCCGCAGCTCTTTCAAAGCCCATTTCATGGTCTTTGGATAAGGTTCTTCACTTAGCATCAACTCTGAACAATGAGGATTGCTCGCTGAAAGACTTGACTCAAAAGGTGATATTCTTATTTGCACTAGCCTCAGGAGCTAGAGTTAGGGAAATAGTGGCCCTCTCGAGGGATGATGGCCACATTCAGTTCACAGACTCCGGAGAACTGAACCTCTTTCCGGACTCGACGTTTCTTGCCAAGAACAAGCTG
>NC_090728.1:134389857-134394857 GCF_036898095.1 Palaemon carinicauda
TTAGAATTTTAGATTGGGTATCTATGTATCTTTTTAATATTAAAGAGTATACTTGTTTTGTTAAAAGATATATATCATTTCAAAAATGTTACTTACTTGACTGTAATGAAGGCCAAGGATTCGTTGTAGTTTGACAGGGTTTATGAAGTCCCCTCCTTTCTCCTTAACGCTGATCAAGACACATGCTGAAAGGGGGGAAGGGAGCCAAGAGGGGGCCGCCTGCCACGATGAGTATGAAGACAATGATGACGTGAAGGTTTTCCCAGATGTCACAACAATCGTTTGATCGGCGAAGTCGTAAACACTGGTTACTTCTATATTTTCGACTTTTTGTTTGACTGCTACACTCACAGCCTCTATCAGCCTTTCCAAGACACCACTGCCTTTCTATTAAAAAAAAAAAAAGAGAGGAAAAAAAAGAGAAAGGGAAAAAAAAAACTCTTGTCACCAATAAATAATCAATCTTTCGCTCAAGTAAAAAACAATGGTTATTTCTTGATATTTTTGAAAAATCTCGACTTTGATGATTAATAAACCATGATTTTTTTATTGGTAATTGCAAAACTTTGTTAATGTTGGAAAAACAGATGATTCTTTTATTTTTCATTCCTTTGTCCGAGTACATATTAGCTAATTACTGTGAAAATAAATGGACATATAACATCTCCCTCAATTTAACAGTAATACCAAATTGTTATTCAGTCTGCAATTATGAAATTAATACACGTGTGGAGTCAATCTCATTAAATTACTGTTTTACATAAAAATTCAGACGAAGCTAAATTAATGGATATTGTTTAATTTCATAAAGCTTCCTGCCTGAAATCTAAATTATGAAGAAAAGCAAGGTAGCAAAAGGGTTGAAAAATGCTATTTTTGAAAGCAAAGTACTAAATGAAATTAGTAGTTGACATTATATATATATATATATATATATATATATATATATATATATATATATATATATATATATATATATATATATATATATATATATATATATATATATATAATATAATATATATATATATATATATATATATATATATATATATATATATATATATATATATATATATATATATATGTGTGTGTGTGTATATATATATATATATATATATATATATATATATATATATATATATATATATATATATATATATATATATATATATATATATATATATATATATATATATATATATATATATATTTCAAATAAGCCATGTATATTGATACATGGATTCTTTTAACAACCCCTGGATAAGAGCCCCAGGAAAAATCACTCAAAGATTATAGCATATGTCCGGCCAGGATTCGAACCCTGGTCCGGGATACTTGTGTGACATTGACCATACCACTCAGCCAAGAAGAAAGATGAAAGTCAATGACAATTATTCTGTACATATACCTTTCTAATTCAGGTTTTTTGTATTTAGAATTGAAATCCACCCATCTTCACCATCGTAGCTAATTAGTAGGTTTATGACTTGGCATTCGATTAATGATAAATTTTGCACATTTAAAAATGTTTCCCATATTTTAAATAAGCCATATATATGAACACATTAAGGCCTGGATTCTCTTAACAACCTTGCGATCAGAACCCTAGGAGAAATCACTCAAAGATTATAGTATCTATCCGGCCAGGCTTCAAACCCTGGTCGTGGATACTTGTGTGACATTGTCCATACCACTCAGCCACGAAGAAAGATAAAAAGTCAGTGACAATTCTTCTGTATGTATATCTGTCGAATTCAAGTTTTTTGTACTTAGAATTGAAATCAACCCATCTTCACCATCGTAAATTATTAGTAGGTTTGCGACTTGGCATTCAATTAATGATAAATTTAGCACATTTAAACCTATTTTCCATATTTCAAATAAGCTACATATATTAACACATTAAAGTCTGGATTCTCTTAACAACCTCGAGATCAGAGCCCTAAGCAAAACCGCTCAAAGACTATAGTATCTGTCCGGCCGGGCTTCGAACCCTTGCCTGGAACCTGCTGAAGACGGCTCTTCTCGTGATATGAACCTACTTCGTATTTACCCGAACCTGTACGTTCTGCCATCCCATTTATCGATAGTTTACCCATAAAGGAGTTGATGACCAAAGCCCACGCCCTTATGGATAGCCACTTCATGGACCTCCATCAACGCCTCCACTCCTGACGAAGAAGCACCTTTTCAATGTCAACCGAAGCTGATGTGAATGTCAGAAGACAAACAAACGCCTACCCCGTGACGTGCCAGAGCGGGCTCAAAGCCACCCATCACCCACCACTCGCTTGAGCCCCAACCAACGATTTCTACAGCCACTTATTGCCGCACATAAGCCGCAGTTTTGCTACTACCACTCAAGATTCAGGGCTACCCCGAAGAAATATGCCAAGGATTGTCATTGGCCAAAAAACCTGTAAGGAGGCCATCACTCATGGCGGTGGCCTCCCATGTTTCCAATCTTTTCTTTTTACATGATGCAGGAACGGGCTTGCGATTTTTAGTAAACACGGGTGTTTGTTGTTCTCTTTTGCTAAGGGAACACTTCAGGACACGACATAGTTTGTGTAAGTCTGCCCACGTCCGTCTGGTAGCTGCCAACGGATTTGTGATATCCACCTACAATTACGAGAACCTCACATTATTGTTTGGAACTGGTAAAATAATTGGAAGCTTCTCGTTTCTGATGTCAAATTGCCAATCCTTGGTGTGGATTTCCTCTCTCTTTTCCAAATTCTGGTCATTGTCTCGCACCGACGATTGGTCAACGTAGATTCGTACTTGTCGACACCTCTTCAACCCGGCCCCTACAACTTCGCTTTCCACACCAGCGCACCCACAGATGCCAACGCCCACCTACTCCGTCATACCAGGAAGTTTTCCGTCCAGAACCTCGATAATACGACCACGGCTCCTGCCAAATACGCTATTTATCACCATATCAAGATTACGGGACCCGCAGTCTTCGAAAAATTCAGACTTCTGGCACCGGATTAATTGGCAGCCGCCAAACAGACGTTCGCCAAAAGGCTTTCAGCCCATGGTCGTCACAATTACACATCCTCCTGAAGAAAGACGACTCCCTCCGTCCATTTGGATTACAGGCGCCTAAACATGCAAACCGAACGGGATCACTACCCCCTCCCAAATATCACCGACGTGACCTCCACGCTAGACCTCATGAAGGGGTATTATCAGGTGCCTATGAACCCAGAAGACATCCCCAAGAACGCCATCACCATGCCATTCGGTACATAAACCTTCAATTACTCCAGTTTTGGCCTTCGTAATGCTGGGGTCACTTTTCAACGTCTCATGGATGGCATTTTAGGGGACCTCCTCCTCTGTGTATGCTACGTGGACGACATACTTGTGTTCTCTTCCTGAAAATAGGAACACCTCCGTCACTTGCGCATTGTGCTCAACCGCCTGCAGCAAAATGGCCTTGTAGTCCGGTATGACAAGTGTACCTTTGGCGCCAATGAAGTGTCGTTCTTATGGCACCACATCACTCCTGAAGGAGTCCATCCCCTCCCTGAGAAGGTAACAGCTGTTCAGAACTTCACCATGCCCTCGACTGTCAAAGCACTGCAGGAATTCTTGGGCATGATCAACTATTATCACCATTTTCTGCCAGCCATTGCCGCCACTCTTTCTCCCCTCTACAATTCCCTCAAGGGAAAGCCAAAAGACCTGAAGTGGGGCTGCCCCCCTTCAAGAAGCGGCCTTCTACAACGCAAAGAATGCCCTATCAACCGCTGCTGCCCTCACTTTTCCCGTCTCACATGCCCCTCTCCTTCTCTCCACCAATGCCAGCGACGTCGCTATTGGTGCAGTACTCGAACAGGGGGTCAACGTCTCGTCCCGCTCATTGGCCTTTTTCAGCAGAAAACTGTCCAAAGCAGAAATGGGTTATTATAGCTTTGATTGCGAATTGCTTGCAGTGCACTTGGCTGTCCGTCACTTTCGCCATTTCTTAGAAGGTATGCCCATCGTCATTCATACAGGCCACATGACTCTGGTGCACACCTTCACTTGACAGTCTGACGCCTGGTCTGCCTGTCAACGCCGACATCTCTCCGCCGTGGCTGAATACAATTGTGCCCTTCAACACGTCCCTGGGAAAATAAATTCCATTGCCGATACCCTATGAAGAAACATGTTGGCCGCCGTTCAACTGGGATTGAATTACAATGCTTTGGCTGAAGCTCAACGACCGGATCTAGAATATCAAACATGTAGGACATCCTTTAAATCCCCCCATTGGGAAGACGTCCCCCTCAACGACTCTGGCACCACCCTCCTCTGTAACGTCAGTACTGGATTCCTGCTCCCATGTGCCGATAGGTATTTGATTTCCTTCACAGCATTTCACATCCCTCGTGCCGTTTTACTGCATAGCTGCTGAAGACGAAGTTCATTTGGCCCTGCATTAATAAGGATGCTAAGGATTGGGTCCGCACGTGTACTTCTTGCTAAACTTCCAAACCTCTCAATTGTGGATATCATTAACGAATCTCCTGGGCATCAACCTACATTAGACAACTGCCTACATCCCCGCTGCCAATAGAATGGTTGAACGTTTTCATCTCACCCTCAAAGCAGATTTGATGTCCTGCTGCAAGGACTCCTACTGGTTTACTCAGTTTCCCTGTGTCCTCCAGGGACTAAGGACCACTCCAAAACACGGCCTGGATGTCTTGGCAGCTGAAATGGTGTATGGCAATCGGTTGTTCATTCTTGCTGTGATTTTTCCTTTTGCAACGTCCTCCGATGATCTCCAATGGATATGTTGGGTCGTGAGAAAATTTACTCCATGCCACCAGACTTACAAGCCCCCAGCAAAACATCATATAACGACAGACTTGCACTCTGCAACACACATCTTCCTATGCAACAACAATAGCATGCCAGGGGGGGAGGGGGGGAGCCATATACCACCTGTGTGTCATACAAGAGTACATAGTAATGACATTTCTCTTTTTTATATATAT
>NC_090728.1:134404857-134407357 GCF_036898095.1 Palaemon carinicauda
AAATTGAATCAGAAATGAGGAATAACCATTAAAGACGAAATAAGAAGAAAGGACTCCAATCAAGAAAATTAAAACGACTGAAACGAGAAGACGATGGACAGTCTTTTGAAAATCATTGCGAACCGGGAAGTTTTGGGATAGACGTTGGGTGTGATGACGAATATCCTTACAATTCAAAGAACATAACGATTGACCCAAACGATCCATGGGCTAATACAGACATCAGCGCCTACGGCAGCGGAGGAAGGGTAGGCCGGGTTCATCTGGCGGAAGCTATCGTAACAATCGTTGTTAAGGACATTAATGATAATCCTCAAGTTTTTCCGAAAGCTACCATGTTTAGAAAAGTTCAAGAAAATGGACCTGTCAGTGAATAATGAGCCTATGAATATCACTATTTTTTTCTTTATATTTTTCTAACAGTTATTAATACGAAATATATGACGCCACTACAATTTCAACAATTAACTTCTCCAACAATATCTAGGATATTCACTAGAATTAAGTTAGTGGTTCCTCATTTGCAGTGGCATTGACTTTTTTTTATACATTTGAGTTTATGCATGTTGACCTATTATCTATACATTTTCACACATCACATTTTCAAATATAACCTACACCTAGTATAGATTATCCATTGACTTCTTCCGTAGAATTTAGCTCCTGCATTCCTCGATAATAAGGCTAAACACAAACTCTACGGTGTTTTTTTTTTGTTACTCATATATACATCTATGTAAGCCTTCATACTCCCTGCTATCCTTATATACATTAGATGCCAAATACCAGAGAGCCATTCATTTCAAACATCCCCTCTCCGTAATGATGTATTTCCTTAAGTCACCTAGAACTACTCAATACTTTAATTTTCCTGTATAAATAATCTATTCTAGGACCTTAATGCTTATATAAAAACATGTTTTTTTTTTTATCTGGGTAGAGTGATTATTAGTTCGGAACATTGATGTGTAGAGATTGATTGTCTTAATTATTGGGTTAGGATAGTTGAGTATGACACAAGTAAAGCTACTCAGAGTGAGATTATATGGTCAAGAACATAAATGCAAAGGAAAAAAATCGTTTTAATAAGTCTGAATCTGCATCTTGGAAAGTTATGAAGAGCAAGAAAGCGCAGTTATGCTTAGTGATTTGATTACAATGGTAAGTGACACAAAGAGAAAAAAAAATCTTGTCAGGTATAGAATCCTTGAAGGAAACAAGAATAGGAAAAAAATCTTGTGGAAATAAATGTGGGAAAAAACTGAATTAGTGGAAACACATGATTTCTACAGAATAATTATCAGCA
Organism: Palaemon carinicauda; assembly: GCF_036898095.1. Classification (NCBI taxonomy): domain Eukaryota; kingdom Metazoa; phylum Arthropoda; class Malacostraca; order Decapoda; family Palaemonidae; genus Palaemon; species Palaemon carinicauda. Next base: position 134,406,164 of record NC_090728.1, read on the forward strand.
TTCTTAGGATAGAGACCATAGTAAATAGTTGATATAAGTTATCATTTCATTATGCTTTCTCTTATCTTTCCTTTAATTTATAATTTACTTTATTTTCACCGGATATGAAACGTATTCCATTTCTTTATCTTATTTCCCCTATAAGATTTTTCAACTATTATGTATATAAAGAGATTTGGTAGATTTCATACCTATGAATTTTTCGTTTTTTCTTCTATCATGAGGAAACGAAATGAATGGGATTGCAATTTGCTGGAGATATCATTCAGTCATCACCAACTTAAATATGTCTGTCAAACATTTGTCCAGTACTGGTAATGCCTATAGTGTAAAGATTAAATCATATTTTATTGTTGCTCATAAACATATATGTACAATAAGCAAGGGAATGGAAATTGATATTCATCGGATATTTTGCCGTGGGACAAAAATAATGAGTCGAGAATAGTTGATTTTTGAAGGATTGAGTAAATCAATTGCGACGAAAAAAACTAGAAAAGGAAGATAAAGTGACAGTAAAAATATGTTTATGGGTGTATAGAGGGAAACAAAATAGGAGGATAACAATTTCTTTTATCATAAACCTAGTTCAGAATTATAAATAACAAACATGAATACTGAAAAAAGAGAACAAAATGAAGATTAATTGAGTGGTTAAAGTTACTTAGATAATCATAAGGTACTATAGACCTTATCCAGTCAATAATTACTAGGGAGCCAGATTTAAAGGTAAAACATAAAAGGAAAAATAAAAAAACTAGTATTGGTTGGCACTACATGAAGTTTTGGAAAATCTTGCAGCAAAATTCATGGCAATTATGATTGAAAGACGACATATGCCTCTTTAATTTTTGCGTTAAGGGATATATCCAAGAAATACCGTATATAGCAAGGCGATTAAAAATGCCTGAACAAGTGAGAGTTTTGGTAACAAAGGAGAGGAAGGCGTAAAAAACAATGGATGCCTCAATAGCGTTAATTCTACAGTCTATATTCTCGATAGCTCAGATGGTCTTTTTTTTCTGGATTACTACGTTCTGCCAGTAATTGAGTAAAAGTCATTATTCATGGGTGAAAGTCAAATTTAGGATAAGTCTTCGTCGAGTATTTATTTCAAAGTTCACAATTTAGGTAAAAACAGTTATCAGTGATATATTTCGAGAGGATCACCTCTCTTCCTTAGGATGTAGTTGA
>NC_090728.1:134412357-134417357 GCF_036898095.1 Palaemon carinicauda
ATTGCTTATTGTTCAATCGGTGTTCTTAAGTAACGTTGGCTATGGGTAGTGCATAGATCTGTGACCCTTGACAAATGCTAAATACCAAAGAGGAAAACATATTAGGTCAAAACGTTCATGTTGAATGTTTAATGAAAATTAGTTACAGTCCCTCTTCAAGAGAGAGAGAGAGAGAGAGAGAGAGAGAGAGAGAGAGAGAGAGAGAGAGAGAGAGAGAGAGAGAGAGAGAGAGATAATTCTAAGGAAAACTATGTTGTAAGGAAGAAAAGAGATCGTCTCTATTGATGCCATGAGGGTTTCCAGTTAAATTCCAATCCCGTTCCGTTACTCTATGATGTTTTAGATGCTGAAACGAATTAGCGATTGCAGTCTCATAATATATTCCTTTTCTCAAATTCCAGAACCAGAATTATAAGTCAACAAAACACTACGTTCATGATTACGTTAATGGGTCAATAATCTTAAGGTAGCATGTTCAGATTGTTCAGTTTCAACTAGCAATACGAGAGAGAGAGAGAGAGAGAGAGAGAGAGAGAGAGAGAGAGAGAGAGAGAGAGAGAGAGAACCATTCAGTATCGGTATTCATTAATATTGGAATTTAAATTCAGCAGGTCTGAATATTTGCATCTAAATTGAGAAAAATTAATGATAATATCTTTTACCTTGGCACTTATTTTAGTTGCGTCATTCTGGGACACTTGAATCCTCTTTGTTCTTAATCCTGTTTACCTCCAATGTAATAATATAATCATTTTGAAGCCCTTTAGGTCCATAGGCGTAGGAGATAACGATGATGATTTAATATAGAAATTGGAAGAACGAAAGAGGAGACTTGGAACGAGCTGTTTTGATAGGGTATCGATTCAAATCTCATTGTTGGGGTATTATTAATATAGATTGCCAAAGTGTACTTTTGTCTTACACAGATAGTTGGGGAGAGAACAGGTAGGTGTGTCTAAAATTAATCCTGAGTTTTCAATTACATCAACCAAATTTAGGAACTAAGAAATGCTGGTTAAAAAGTAAAAAGAAAAAAAAAAACATTAAAGCTATTGGAACTCGATACGCAACTGAGGGGAATTCTAAATTTAAAGTCAGACGCCTGAGAAGTAATGGTATTGTGTTGCAAAAACATATTGCCGTAATCATTTAGTTGGCCAACAACACTAATACTTATTGTTATGAAGAGAATATACTCACCCTCTGTTGTATGAGTTCCCCTGTGAGGGAGTTGATTGTGAAATGGGCCTCACTTGTTTTGTACCCATCAACGCCATCACCTCGAACTGTATGTAGAAGTCCTTGGTAGTCAAGTTCATCTTCGTCCTCTGCTTCTACCTGTAGTCAGATTGAAAAAAACAAAATACTTCCTTAAGCATTATTTTCACGTAATAACGTTAGCAAGATAAAAAACTCAAATGAAAGTTTGTAAAAATAGTTTTATGTTATAAATAGCCGGTCATTCGCATGATTAAATAACAGATTTTTTCAATGAAAACTTCCTTGTAAAAACTATTGAATAACTGGATCTTACACAAGTTAGGAAAAGATTCCAACACTCATATTCATTGTATTTTTAAATTATGATATTATATCTGTGTACCATAGGTAATTGTAATATAGTTTCTCAGAGTAAAAATCTGGTCAAAGAATAGTTCAATCGAACACTGAAAAAGATATGCTAAAATACAATTAATGACCATAAAACAATATTTTTTTTTATAAATATATGAATGTTCTGGAAGCATAAGATACATTTTAATGTATGTTATTTCAATATGTCTATCGGTTGATAGGTCAATCTTGATCGGCAAAAGTTAGGGAACATTCATTGCATCAGTCGATTTTCACAAATATTCATGATCAAAGATCATTACACCCAAGTTAGAACCAGGTAGTGGTTGTCGATTAATCAGTTGGTGAAACCAGTAACCGGTAAGCCCATCTTCTTCAACTCTTAAGAAATAATTCCTCAAACCCTTAACGCAGATATTACGATTCTTGGATATTTTCACTGTGCTTTCGTTGGACTTTTTGGTTAACACAGCTACTTATTTTTGGAAACCTATCTTAAAAACTACATATAAACAAAGATTATTAGAATGTAATTTTATTGCTTGCAGCCAGATATTGTGATTTTTCTTACGTATTTTCTTTTTCCGTTTTAATTTTTCTTTTCAGTTATTCTTCCAAATGATATCGATATGTATATAAATAAAATCAAATATTAAGTAAATATTACAAGACGTTTGCCAGTATTTGTTTTAGATATACAGACTAGAGATATGAGTGTGGGAAAATCCTTTTACTTATATCAAAGGAAATCAAACTTAAAACTTTCTTTTCATTTCCAATTGTTTTGTAATATTAATGAAAACAGGTGCAGAGGAAATAATTTTCATTGTCTGCAATCCTTAGTAAAATTATATTGTAGTCTACTTAGTATACTATATACAAAAGTCAATTATAGTTTGGCGACCTTCCCAGTGATTTAATATATTAAAACTATGAGGAGTTTCAAAATACATTGGAAATCCCACGAAGATCAAAACAGAAACGAAAATCCATACCTTCAAGAGAACAACCGCAAGATGGCGGTCGTCCTCCTCAGTGACTGTAACCTTCAGATCTTGCCTAATGAAAGTTGGAGGGTTGTCGTTCAAATCTGCTACCCTCACCTGCACTATTGCGTGTACTGTCTGGCCCCTGGCTTTGCCAGAAATCTCCAATTCCTGCTTGAATGCAGGAAAGAAAAAAGACATTAAAAGCTGAGAAATTCGTGCAATAGCAGTTGAGGGGTTTTGATTTTGTTGGTGAGATTGATTGTAGAATTAGTTTCCCTTTTTTTCTTGACGGCAATATTTCTCGTTAGCAGATATTGTTGAAGATTAATTGTAAAGTGTAATGCATACACGTGGAGTTTTTATAGCGATATAGAGAAATACACATACTAACATATTATTATGTATATATATATATATATATATATATATATATATATATATATACATATATATATATATATATATATGTATATATATAGATATAGATATATATATATATACATATATATATATATATATATATATATATATATATATTTATATATATATATATTTATATATATATATATATATATATATATATATATGTATATATATATATATATATATATATATATATATATATATATATATATATATATATTTATATACATATATATATATATATATATATATATATATATATATATATATGTACATATATATATATATATATATATATATATATATATATATATATATATATATATATATACTGTATATGTATATATACATTCATACATACATACATATATATATATATATATATATATATATATATATATATATATATACATATTCATAGATAGATAGAGAGATATGTTTGTGCGTATACTGCATATGTGTATTATGGTGAGGTTATTATTCGAGTGTGCAAATACAACTAATTACATCAAATATATTCCAGATGTTCGTTATCATCTAGGTTATTGACTTTTGTCGCTTTGAAACTGTTAACGCTTTCAGTAATAGCAATCAGCTATCTCTGGCGACGAAACGAAATGACAACTTATTGGGATATTAGGGAAATTAACCCAAGTGAATGACTTGGCTAATTGGATGAAAGGTCGTTTTTGAAAACTTTTTTTAGTGTGAACCATCATTAAGCCATAACATCATTAGCGATATGCGAAAAGGATATTAGATATGGTGGTAAAAATAGGGGTGATTCTAGCGGTTCAAAGCAGAGTTCCATAAATTTGAAATAATCGTTTGAAAAAATACCAAGGATATGGAAATATCTCTGCTATTGGGAAATAGCAATTAGAAAATCGAACATAGTGTCAAGAAACTGATGATGTTACAAAATGATAGAAAACTTGAATTGGAATATGAAGAGGAGAGGAACCAAAGGAAATGACAAATAGGAATAACGAAATCACACTATATAACTAGGCTTGTAGGACTCAAGTATAGGAGAGACCTGAAAATCAAAATTACTAATGGAATTACCATATGGCAGAGTATGATAAAATTAAACGCCTATGAAATTGTTAATGAGAATGCATTAAATTCTTTAGTGATTATTATCATCAAATAATATTTAGAAAAAAAAAAATAATGGAAGATCTTCAATAGAAATAAATTAAAATTATTATTTTTAGAGAAAATTTTATTTTCCTCAAGAAACCTACATTATCAGTTCCACTTGAAGGTTTAGAACGAAGAAACTATAGAAACAAATCACAATGAATATTATGCCCTTAACTAATGAAATTAAAGTATCTGATGTAAATCATAAGCAAAAGATTCTAATATTTAAGAATATGAATTAAAAGTTAGGAAAAGAATATAAGACGTAAGATCGCGTATTTAAGAACCTAGATTGATTTGATAACTAATAGATACTTTTTTTCTGGAATATTATAGTTATCATGGTGAAGATAATAAGCAGTGGTAAAGTTCCACGAATCAGGAGGAGAGAAAAGTTTGTTCTAAATTAATCTTGAAGGATTATATAATCAACTTTAAAGAAAAATACAATTCGAGTTACAAATAGTATGAACAGTATAGGTAAATACGGGATTTTTTGTAAATCAAAAGCAAATTGTATTGTCTTATAGAAGAAAGAAATAACTTTGACAATATAAAGTAATTTAGGTTTTAGAGAACTATTATATTTATGGAAAAAAAATAAATTTAATCATAAAAACTTAATTTTTAAAGAAGGCATATGATGAAAAAGCTATAGGGAAATTAATTGATAAAAATTAATTTTAAAAATTATCAAAATGGAAACCAGAATAATTACAAAACACAGAAAAATTATTTTAAGTTATTTATAAACAATATTACTGAAACTTTAAATTTATCAGACCGCAAGATGATTCAGATGCAAGAAAACTTATTTTTTTCAGCACCCAACTTCAAACTTAGAGTTCAGCTTTTAACCAAGGC
>NC_090728.1:134452357-134469857 GCF_036898095.1 Palaemon carinicauda
AATGGAAAGTCATAGCTATAATCAGCTAAGTCCCTGGAGGAATCTAATCTAAGATGTTCCTCTTCGTAATATCCTTGCCCCATTAATTTATATGTTATGTGTTCCGGGTATATGTAGGCTATTCACTAGCGGAATACAAAGAGAGAGAGAGAGAGAGAGAGAGAGAGAGAGAGAGAGAGAGAGAGAGAGAGAGAGAGAGAGAGAGAGAGAGAGAGAGAGAGAGAGAGAGAGTGAGATAATAATAAAAACTGATTGAATTTAACTTTGAAGTGATGAGTTTTTCCAAGCTTTTCACCATGGACTATGAAATATTCGTTTTTTAAGGGATCGTTTTAATGGAAACATCGGAAAAGAGGAATGGTTTAAAGAAAAAACAAATACAAAAATCGATAAAGTTATATATGAATTGTTGGTAATCTGACCTTTGCAAATATTCACCGTATTTTTTATAAATAAAAATATGAAAAAAAAATCCTGCTTATAAGTTTGTATTGTTCGTTTGTTTCTGTGTTTTATTACTCAATGAAATATGATTGCAAAGCAATTCGGTTTGATAATGACCCTTAACACTACATGTATATGAGACCGAGTAGTGTATGTACAATAGATACAAATGATGATTTGCCAACTTAATTATGATAATTTACATAAAACGTATAACTGTCCATATCATAAATACATGTTTGAATAAAAGAAAACTATATATAACTCATTTCCTTATAAAATGTAAAAAAAAAAAAAAAATAAAAATAAAACATTGTTATTTATGGGATGCTGTGCATATTTCCTGTCTTTTTTCCTTATATTTATTATGAATATCTGAATTAAGGTGAACGAATAAAGTTTTAAATTAGCCCGGGCGCCATCATACTAACTAACTAACCAGGTATTCTCACATATAAATTATATGAATTATCTCTATGCACGTATCATTTTGCTAAGGATTGCAGAACCACCAGAGTCTATAAAAAGTAAAACACTGTCTTAATAATCGAAAAATACGCGCAACCATGCTATGATTAAAATAATGTGATTCATTTCACTACAATTGAAATATAGATTTCAAGATCAAGAAGCTTATCAAACGAAAAAGGCGATCACTGCTTGCTTAAATTCAGCGATATATATATATATATATATATATATATATATATATATATATATATATATATATATATATATATATATATATGTATATATATATATGTATATATATATATATATATATATATATATATATATATATATATATACATATATATACATACATATATATATATATATATATATATATATATATATATATATATATATATATATATATATATATCTAAATATATATATATATATATATATATATATATATATATATATATATATCTAAATATATATATATATATATATATATATATATATATATATATATATATATATTTATATATATATATATATATGTATATATATATATATGTATATATATAATATATATATATATATATATATATATATATATATATATATATATATGTATATATATATATGTATATTTATATATACATATATATATATATATATATATATATATATATATATATATATATATATATATATATATATATATATATATATATATATACTCTTTTCCACATATATGTAGTCGAACTAGATAATTGAACTATTGGTAAGCGAACTTATAATAGCTGTAAGTCGATAATAACTTTAATTCTCGCCTGCCGTAAAGTTGTTTTTTTAAGAAATGGACAAAGAAATTTATGGTTTTGTTGTCATAGGTACGCCCTGCTGTACCTCCGTTTAGAGTCCTTGGCTTTGCATAGCGAAGATATCGTAGGCTGTGTTGCTGTAATCCTAGACACCTGGGTGGTTGGTGGAAGCCGGTATACCAGATAACTCCGCGTTCGGTTACAGTAGATGGTGAGCGAAGAACTGCGTTAAGTTGTACTTTCATTTTTCTAAATTTCAAATAATTTGTTGTCCTTTTGTGTCTATTAGATGTTTGTTTATATGTGTTTATTACTGTATAATCTTGAAGGTTCAAATACGCATGTCTTAACGTTTATATTTTTTCTTTGTATGTTAAAGGTTATTGAGTGCATGTCTTAACATCTTTGTATACTTAGTTATTACCTAACCAGGTTTTACCTTGCTGATTTATCTTCACATTCAGGAAAAAGAAAGTCTGTGATCTTGCAATTACCGTTTCAAGCTGATAATTCCTCTGGGAATTTTTCTTTATTAGAGATGGTGTTACCTGCGTTATAATTACGTACAAACCCATATTAGTTAGAGAGTGAATAGTAACAACACTGATAATTGGTTAAGTATTTTTCAATTTGAACGAAAAGGCAAGTTTTGTTTTGATTTATATTTAATCCAATCTCAAGCAAGGTAGTCCCCCCCCAATTAGGGGCGGCGCCCCTAATCGTGGGACGACGTTCTCTGTGGCACACTGTAGACCTTTATGGTCTACAGTGTGCTACAGGAAGGCTTGCTTTTAAACTACTATCATTTCGGTGAGTGTTCAACCTAAATGTTCTTTATTTAGGTTCTGCAAATTACTTAAAGCTTGTTGATCAAAAAGCTAAAAGTAAAGTTCTCCAAACTACTTGCCTTAAGTTCTATTCACTCTTTCAAGATTGTTGATATTTAAAGTTTTAAGAATGTGCATGTATGCTTTTTCGTTTGAAATTGTTACTTTCATTAAACACTTCCTAGTAATTTTAGTTTATTAGCTTGAGATATGTCCTCTATTTAGGGATCCCGCACTTAAAGAAATATTTCTGATAATTGACACTTTTCAGATTGGATGGATCGACTACGATACAATGTAAACGATATCGACTCGATGAAATATAACTTTGTCCTACTTCTATCAATCTATTTTGGTTAAATTGATACCGGGAATCACGGTAGTATAGTCAATGGATATTTGGAAAAAGATTTCAGTCTTATACAGTATGATTTGGCAAACTATTAAAAACTAACAGCAAATAGGTTAGTGTTGAGTTATAACGAAGAATTTATTGTATATTTTTTTTTACGGTGGGATTTTCGTGGTAAGATTAAAATTAACGCCAGCGATTCCAGTAGATCTATTACTGAATTTTTCCAAATTTTATAATTTTGGCAGTAAAAATCCTGATCTAGCCGTAGCGAAAGATTTTGAGTTTGGTAAAATATTTGTGACTTTAATTGATGACTATGCATTCTTCGTAGACTGGATTTCTAGTTCATATTTAATGAATTGTTATTTGGAAGATTTTTTCATAAAGGTTTCATTGTATTATCTCGTCAAATAAATAATCTCTGCTATTTCGTGGTTGTCCTATTTGTTTGGTCTTTGTGCTATTACCGAAATGTAGGTGTTAAAATTTTAATGCTATATTTTAAACTTTTTTGGTTTGAAATTTATTTTATCATTTAATTTTTTCTGAAACTATAATTCTGGTATTAATAGAGCGATTTGGCCTCTTAATTAAGGAAACCGCATAGTGACCTCAAAACACAGCGGGTATAAGAGAACCGGTATATGAAAAACAGAAAAAGGTAATATCATTGATGATAAAATTTTAATGATTTTAACTGAGAAACCTTGTTGTATATTTGAATAAAAATTCACCGATTGTTTCTTGGAAAGCTTAACTAATAAAATTGTCATTTTCCATAATTAATATAGCTTTCATCTACTAACAGGGAAAGAAAAAAAAATTCTGGAAAATGAAACGGAAGTGTAATGTGGTAATAAGCTACTTCTGTAATCCTTAAACTGGGGGTAGGAAGTTAAATATATTGAACAATAATTACTGATATTGTTTGAGGTAATGCACTGATATTGTCGAAGGTAAACGCAGTATGTTTGCCAAACCTAGGTTGTCAGTAATTATTAATGAGAGGTTGGTTAGACTTGTGACCGTTTCTGTAATCAGCTTAATGCTTAGTCTGAAATCATTTGGCTCTCAATTACAACATAGAAGGTTGAATTAAATGAAGAGGGTTTTAGTACAGGCATTATCACTTCTTAAAAGAAAACTTTTACAATAAAAACGGCTGACGAATCGATAAACTTTTTAGTCCTTTATTCTAAAACGAGAGTTAAAGAACTCCTCGTTTTTCTTAGTTTATTTATATTATATTGGGTTAACCAATTTTTGTGGCAATGACAATTTTATGCCTTCGTAGCATTAGTGTTTAAATACAAACTCTTAAAATAGTGTGGTGGTGTTTGACCATTGGAAATCTTGAGGAATAGATGGGAGTATAACCAATTAGGTTCGTTGTACTGAAATTTGAACTAAGCTAAACTATTTTCTTTTTTCTCGTAAGATATTCAGGAAAACCTAAAACTAATTTTGAGAGAAAATATAATGTCCTGTCCGCACAGTCGAACTCCTGTTTTCAGACTGTCTACAATTCAAATTATGCAAACTCTAACCGAAACTTTGTCCAAACAGCAAAGCTACAGGCAGTATGGTTACGCCGTTTTGGTAATCGCTAATCACGGTATGATAACAGTGGTCGAAGTCTTTAGTGAAAAGATTACGCTCTACATATAATATCTGGTACAACTATAGAGAAGAGAAAAAAAGGAAGTGGATTACAGAGTGGTTGCCACGCTGTCATACATTTGGAAGTTCCATGAATTTGTTGCTGGAATTAAAAGATTAAAGTTAAACGGTTCGCCACTAATTGAAGATGGACGTCAATTCTTTTTATGCTTTCTTCTAAAATAGAAACTTATATAAAGAAACAAGATAAATATGAGAACAGATATATCATCAAATGCACGTCTAGAGGCAACACGGCGATTTCTAGCTCGGCAAAGACTAAATGAGTTGATTAAAAAGGAAAACAATTAGGGGAAAAACGAGAGAGAGAGAGAGAGAGAGAGAGAGAGAGAGAGAGAGAGAGAGAGAGAGAGAGAGAGAGAGAGAGCCAGCCATCTTTTGATAAATTAGGTCATTATAAACCATAACTTTGGCGTATATATAGGATACAAGCTGTTGTACTTCCCGATTTCTTTGACAATATTATTGCCTAATTTCCTTATGATACTGGTTTCTGAAAGTGAATTTATGATAGTCATGAACATAAGTGTCAAAGCCATCCTAATTAAAACTTTTATACTATCATAAATATCCACAGTCGAAGATAAAATGAACTGTTATCCCCCCTTCAATGGACAAGTGGTGTAAGTTTTTCTCTTCGTATCGACTTTCTCTTGTGCCTTTATCCTCGAGAAAGAGTTAATATGAGATCATAAACTATTTGTGGACGAAATCATGAAAGTCATGTGGTTTAGTGATCTAAATAGGCCATTGTTAAAAGTTTTTCCTGAGAGAGAGAGAGAGAGGAGACGAGAGAGAGAGAGAGGAGAGAGGAGAGAGAGAGAGAGAGAGAGAGAGAGAGAGAGTGGGGTAGTCAATTGTCAGTTGTGAGATGAATTATAACTTCATTTATCCTTCGCATATTTCCTTCTACTCTGCAATTGTCGCTTGAAAATTATTAAGGTTATATTTCGTGGTATGGACGGAACTTCTTCGAAGCAATTTCACACGTATTCTGTGATTTGAAGAGATTTTCTCTAGATGACTGCTGAAGTGAGCCTTCCTACTAAAGAAGAAACAATTCTATATAGTTCTATCTACTTTACCATTATTATAATAGTCACCATTATCTTTTCTATATATAGATTATAGTCATATTCTGACATATTATTGTTAATTGAATTCATATTCTATGAAGAAATGACAATTATTTTATGAAACTGCTACTCTTAATTTAGATATAGGGAATGTTAGGGCAGCTCACATGAGTTTTAATTAAAATGTAATCAACCCTGTGAGAGAGAGAGAGAGAGAGAGAGAGAGAGAGAGAGAGAGGAGAGAGAGAGAGAGAGAGAGTGGGGGGGGGGGGCAAACAATCAATAATCCAAAAACATATTCGACGATAAAAATTCATGACTATAAATTCATATGTATTATTACCATGAAGATAGATTGTTATTTTGAATTAAGTGTATTTTCTAATAAATCTATAGAAACAAATATTTTCAATTCAATACTGCAGTATATTTTAACCCCCCCCCCCCCCCCCCCCCGCTCTCTCTCCCTTTATATATCGCTATACGACAGATATAAATGTCGGCATCTGTAACCAACCGTGTGTCACACGATCGTAAATAGTAACGACATTTCATTTTTGTATATATTATGCTTTGTATCTTCGCTCTCCCCCTCACACTGATAGGGACCTGAAATGACATGTCTGTTTTTTCTCACCGTTAACTGTTAAACGGTGGGGTTATCGGTTGAACATAAAATTGCCTGTTATGTTTTTTATGTTTTTTGCCTCTAGTTTATGTATATGTAAAAGGATGGGTAATTGTTTACAAGAACGCGCTCTCCATTTACTCCAAAATAATGCAATTCTGCAGTTCTCATCTTCTTACACAGTAATTTGGTGGTTATTTAAACTCTGGGAAAGCAATAATTAGCAAGATATGTTGAGGAAGGGGGAAGTAGTTATAAAAAGAAAATAGCTAAGTTTCCTCGCCAAACGACTTGGAACTGACATGTCAACATAGTCAACCAAACCGAATTCGTGATGCCCAGCGTACATAAAGAGAAGTTCGTGATGCCAGTGTACATTTGATATACTGTATTTTCAAAATATACGTAATCGAAAATGGATTCATTACTCAAAGGTGTCCATAAAATATGCAATTTACAAATAGCGACACTTTTGAGTAATCACTCAATTTTTTATTAAGTATATTTTGAATATACAGTATATTAAATGTACGCTGGGCATCACGAACTTCTCTTTATGTACGCTGGCATCATGAATTCTGTTGGTTGACTATGTTGACATGTTAGTTTCAAGTCGTTTGGTGAGGAAACCGAGCTATTTTCTTTTTATAACCCCTTCCCCCTTCCTTAACATATCTTGCTAATTATTGCATTCCCAGAATTTAAATAACCACCTAATTACTGTGCAAGAAGATGAGAACTGTAGGATTGCATTATTTTGGAGTAAATTGAGAGCGTGATGTTGTAAATAATTACCAACGGATGTTCTGTAATAAAGTTACTCAGTTGCTTTCATCATGCCTTCTTAGTCACAGCCTCTCTCGGCCCGTCACACATCATTCGTATTTTTCTATTCTTTTTCATGATCTGTTGGTGTGCATATCCTTCTCGGTAAAATTTTTGTTCTTGTTTATTGTGCTAAATTTATTCCGATATGAAATTTTTAAAGAAATTAAAACTATTTCCTGAAACATTTGTCAAGTGGCGATAACATTCTGGAGATCTTCGATACGACTGTTTTAGTCGTTAGCTTTTGTGCTGTTCAGAGTCAGGAGCAATACTTTTATCTATTGGAAGTGGAAATTTGAATGGGATTGCAGTGTACTTTGGTTTTTACGATTTTTGTTCAATGTCATTTATAATATTGAAATGTGTTATGGTTAACAAATCTACGTGTAATGAAAACTCCATAATTCTATAATTATTCCATAAACTTACCGGTTCTAAATGTAATATATGTTTAAAACAATGCTGAAGTTTTATTTTGAGAGGTGACTTGTACCGGGGTCTTTGATGTCTCTATAAAAAATAAAAAAAAAAATAAAAGCATAGTTGATAGAATGAATGAGGATTAAAACGGAAAAAAAGGAAAATTTTCAAAGAAATAAAAATTTTTTTTTCCGGAGAAATCCCTACTACGAAGAAATGAAAAAGGCTTAATGGAATAAAACTTGGATTTAAGGAGAACCTTCAGACCTTCATAAAACTAAAACAAAATAATCAAAATCTTCCCTTTAATATTTGCCATGAGAAGACTGTAGTAAAGGAGATGGGGAAGATGAAATCATCCTTCTCTCTCTCTCTCTCTCTCTCTCTCTCTCTCTCTCTCTCTCTCCTCTCTCTCTCTCTCTCTCTCTCTCACACATACACACTCCTAAGTGGTAAAAATTCCGTATATGAGCAGGATATGGAGAGATTGTGTTCCTGATATGAATCAAGTTGTAATAGTGGGGACGCTAATTATTATTTGACAGGTCGAGAATCAATAGTTGATAGTTGATCGGAAGGATACAGGTACTTGAACAATTATAGATATAACTCAGAGATAGCCCGCTGATGAGGTTTTCCTTGAGTGTATAGTCATGTACCAAAAGTAATTGTAGAGATTGCTAGTGAAATGTTTTGTATAATTTATCGGGATGCTGTTATTTAATAGTACAATTTCACCCTATAATATTCATTGATATGGTGATAATTGTTTCAAAAACATTAAAAATAGCTAAACATTACTTCACTTTCGCCGAAGCTGCTCCGGTCATGTTTTCCTAACCCCCTTTTTTTTAAATAGTTGGATCCGCGCATTGTATTAGCCTTCTAAACAAGTTCGGTGCTTCGGCGAATTGTACTACGTTTATATATATCCCAACTTTAGCTAGGAAACTAAAGCATAGTGAAAATTCCTCGGCGATTAAATTGATCACTAACAGCATATACCATAATTAATAGTTTATCAATAACACTGGGTTCCTTTGCCAAGGTATTTTAATGAACAACGACTCTTCATCTGTACTTCATTCACATTGAAATTTTATGTTTCACTCTATTGCAAATTTGATCAACTTCAGTTGCGCGCGCACACACACAAAAAAAAAAAAAAAAATCAGCTCACCATGAAAAGGCTATCACAAGTTGAAGAATCCTAACTATCCCGATAAAATAATTCAAGTATTCTACTGTCCCCTTTTAAATACTGGTCTCTTATTTGGGAATAGTTAATCAGAAGTCCATAAGAGATTTTTTTAAAGGAAAGCATTCAATGAGTACTGCTGTGTAAGCTTCTTTTATTTGGTAATGGAACTTGAGAACCAAAAGCTCACTTGTTTTTTTTTTTTTTTTTTTTTTTTTTTTTTTCTATGCACAACTCCACATTGTCTACGAAACCCTAATCACTCTTTTGATATCAAACTTATCCAACATCGTTCAGTTATCTCATTATACATGTGGATTCAGATTCTTCAATTCTGCATTAACCATTCGTATTTTCCAAGACAGTAATCTATTACATTTTTGTTCCCTGTTGAATTGGAATATGGTATCATCTTCTTAATCTTGTGGTTAACTCAGCAGTTATCTAGAGCCGAAAACTTGGTTGTTTTTATGCTCTTTTTGTTAAGCGGGCTAAAATTATTCTCATATCATAATGATGTATTTCTCACATATTTGTCTTAGGTTGTTGTTTACTTTACGTTTTAATCTCATATTTTCTGTATGCCCTGATTTATTTCCCCGCACTGTGCTGCTTTCTATATGGTAGGGCGAGTAGTGTGTAGTATTGTGCTTTTCCAATTAGAGATAATATGTTACTTAAGATAATTATAAGAAAAATGGTATCATTTGGCCTGCTATCTTATCTCGGGGTACATACGTTTTCAGCTTATTTATATTTTCTGAAAAACTGGAAAACATAATATTACTAAAGGCAAAGTTTGCATTACCGTAACATTATCTTGTTTAAGCAATTATATCTCCATTATTATTATTATTATTATTATTATTATTATTATTATTATTATTATTATTATTATTATTATTACTACTACTACTACTTGGTAAACTGCAACCCTAATTGGAAAATCCGGATGATCTAGGCATAGGAGCTCCGACAGGGAAAATAGCCCAGTTATTTTAGGAACAGTAACAGCATTAAAATAAATATCTCCTATATAAACTATATAAACTTAGCAAAAAAAAAAAAAAAAAAAGGATAAGATAGAATAGTGTGCCAGGGTGTACCATCAAGCAGGGGAGCTATAACCTAAGACAGTGGAAGACCATGGTACAGTGGCTCTAGCACTACCCAAGACTAGAGGACGATGGTATGATTTTGGAGTGTCCTTCTCCTAGAAGAGCTGCTTACCAGAGCTAAAGAATCACTTCTACCCTTACTAAGAGGAAAGTGGCCACTGAACCATTACAGTGCAGTAAACCATTGGGTGAAGAAGAATTGTCTGGTAATCCCGGTGTTCTCAGGTATATGAGGACAGAGGAGAATAAGTAAAAAATAGGCAAAACTAATCAGTGAGTGTACAGGCAAAGAAAAAATGAACCGTAACCAGAGAGAAAGATTCAATATAGCCCTGTCAGGCCAATCAAACAGCACCATAGCTCTCTAGTGGTAGTTTCCCAATGGATGGGTGGTGCCCTGGCCAGAAAGAAATTTTGTACCTAGACACGAGTCTATCGATAACCTAACACTAAAAGAAATATTCTAATCCTCTTGATCACCTTTAACTACCATATTGAAAAATATATATATTACCGTTCATTTGGTATATGAAAGACTATTGTTTAAATCCATTAACTTTCGCTTACATTTTAATAAAAGATTTTCCTTCATTCCATTCCATTTTGTGCATTCTCAAAGGATCCTCAAAATCAAAACTAAGTAATTATATATATGAAAGACTTCCTTAACTTATCTCATTTTTTTTTCTTTGGAGACAATGCATATTACAGCTCCAATTTAAGCTAGTCATCCTTCTACACATCTTTCCTACATACATAACTGATATTCTAAACGAACTTTAAAGTTTCTGGGGACGTCCACAGTTTCCTTTAAATATTGCAGTAAATATATCAAAATCTTTTACTATGCAAAATTTCCAGTTTTTGATAGAGCTCCGAAATCAGTAACATTTTTATTCATATGGAATTACATCAACATATTTCGGAATGTCTGTATCTTATATATCCCATGTCCTTGCCAGTTGTATTATTTAGTCTCTTATTTACTCTTTAAATCATCCCCATATACTGTATATCGTTGGGGATTGGGCCGTTTATATGGAAATCTTACCTATTTTTAGATAACATTTCGAGAACAATAAGAACTTTAGACTTTGTCATTTTGTTTTTTTAATATATATAATGAAAAAAAATTGCTTATATATATATATATATATATATATATATGTATATATATATATATATATATATATATATATATATATATATATATATATATATATATATATATATGTATGTATGAATGTATTTATGTATGTAAGTATATATATATATATATATATATATATATATATATATATATATATATATATATATATGTTTGGGCTCAGGCCATGTCGTCCTTATAGAAGTTCCTTTAGGGTACCTTCCTAGGGTATATTTGACTGCGGTGATATTCACAGAGGATTTTACCTTAAGGTATTCAGAATTCTAACTCCTGGAAGGAATATCCCTAAATAAATCTTAATGGGATATTGCGTAATATCAGAGGACGTATTCTTGACACGCTACATAGCTATCTTCACCCCGAACAGAATTAACGCTTAGAGGGGTTAAAGTGGCAAGAAAACGAAAAACGAGAATGAAAGGAGAGCCGTTAATAAGGTACCTCTCCTATCCCGCTTCGAGTGTGTACATGACGTCGCTGACGGCGCCATCTCTATTCCTTATCGCGTAGCTCTAGTACACTGTGTTTCCCTTGTGATTCTCTCGTATTCTTGGGTTTATTTTAACCTTATGATGCTTTCTCTAGCCTCTCTTGCCTCTTGAAAGTTGAGTATTATCATTATTATGTATAAATGTAAGCTCTCGTTGTTTTGAATTGAATCAAAAGTGATATTAACGTAAACAAGAGCTGTTGCCTACCGGAGGCTTCCTGGACACTGTCGCTCGCTATGCATGAGTCATTTAGTTAGCCAGAGCAACGTTCCCAGTCTTTATGCTTTAATAAATCTAGCTATTTAGCTTTCCTAATGGAAATTGTTTATATGATGCCGTTAGTAAATTCATTTTCGGCGATTGAGGTAACCGATCCTGGCCTACGCTAGGCTTCGTAGCCTAGGCGTTTGGCCCTATTAGTTTCAAGCATTATATACAGATTTAAGAGTGTTATAAATTTATTGAAGGTATAGGCATATTCATATATGTAAGATATTGTTGAATATTTATCTTCCAAGATTGTATACGAGAGAGTTTCATTGATTTAGGTAATCGATTCTTACCGAGACTAGGCTAGTAGCCTATGGGGCTTTAGTATACTTTTGCACACATCCCCGGTTGTTCTTTTCTCCTCTGGAGATTAAGTTCAATCCCTTTTTCCCTCTGAGTTAAGCCTTAGGCTTAATCCTAGTGGTTTTAACTGAATAGTATTCAGGTATAACTATACTAGAGTGTTTCTGTCCTGATCCTGTAACCAGAATGACTGGTTTCAGGTTTGGGCAGAACATCAGAGTAATTAGTCTGGGGTCTGTATCTTTTTGGCATAGAGAATGAGATTCCTTTGCTAGGTTAGGTACAGACATAGGAGGCTTAGCCTCCCTAGACCACATCCGAAGGTTTCTGTACGAGATGATTCGTTCTTCTAGTGGTCTAGCAGACTAGTCCATTTTTGTTATTCTCGGATTGGAGGATGTAATTCTCCATTTCCTAGTGAATAACAACGTCAAACTTTGTTTTGGTATTGAGGAAGGTGGCAATTATTGCTGACCTCACTCCCTATAGATAAACCCTAGGCTAGGATGAGGTTTCTTAGCCGCTGGGGTAAATCTCATACCCGAGCAAAGTTTGCAGGCCCCTTTTCCCCTTTCCCCTCTATCCCTATTAATGGCCTAGCTATTACAACTCGTGGCCGTCGTCCTACATCTGTACCTAGAGTAGGTTACAATGTGGGACTGGCTCAATCCTCTGCCAGCCAGCAAAAACGTGCCGGCCAGCAAAACCGTGCCGGCCGGCAGATGCCTAACGTCTGTAGAGTGATTGCCAGACCTCCCTTAGTCTACCCTCCACTTCTGTCGGTAGAGCCCGGCAGGCGATGGATAGAAGGAAGCCTGAATGTTACATTCTCCCCTTCCTTATGTTCAATCTTTCTGGATGGAAGGCTGTAAGGCAGTGCCACCTTATATCCGTACATTCATACTGTTTTTCTTGTTAGCGGGTGGAAGTTCTCTGGTTCTTAATTACTGCCGGACGGCATAGGTATCATCTACCATTGCCAGCCGGCAACGGAAGTACACCATGAAATCTGCCGGTCACTACGATTAGCGGCCAGTAGCTGGGTGCTGTTGTTTTTTGGTTGCCGGCCGGCGCACACACTGAAACCAGCGATCTGCCGCCCAATAGTCTGAAGGTAATATACCTTTGAACTATACAAGGGTACGTGCCGGCCGATAGGATGTTATATTATATACAGTAGTCAGTATTTTTAAAGTAGAGTATAAACTGCATGGAAAAAAACTATAGTATAGAATGTATCATAACACTTAAATTTTTCCAACATACTTGATGTTGCCTTGTACAGCCTTTTGTTGAAACCGTACAGTATAAAGAAAGTAAGCTCTTTCTTTATTGATTATTATCCAGTATATTAAAACTTTATACCATGACGTGAGCTACACCTAAAATTTCCTCTGGAAAATATGATGAAGGTTTTTCTGGAATGAGACTTAACCTCAGTTTTAATATCTGAAAGGTTACAGCAATTGGCTTGGCAGGTAATACAAATATATGTCTTTCCTTCTTTCCTTTCTAGCTTGACTGTTATAAGCTACATATATTAATAATAAGTTAATCCAGTGATATGTCTTCACTTGATACTCATGGATTTTCTTCTCTTTACAGGAGGACCATGCAAAGTCCGGGAGCATGTTTTGCAACATCCGCAGCTAAAACTTCTGTGGACATGAGTTGTGCAGGAGTCACGCAGCATGCGCAGTCTCCAAAGGTGATATCCGGTATTGGGACCCTCAGGTATGTTCTATCCGTTATAACCTGATTACTGAGGCATTTGACACCCCTAAGTCGGCGGATTAAAGGGACGCAGCTAGGGAAAAGTTACGAACCCGGGTGAGGGGTTTTCAGAAGAATACTTCAGGCCCATACCTTCCAAGCGAGAAGATGAGGGCCTACCTTTTTCCTAAGGCATCTGCGGATGCAGTGATTCCTCAGCCTCACGCGGATATCCCGACAGTTCAGATTCCGGTAGATTCTGAAGTCTCGGACGCCCTGCAAGACATCCAACTGGACAATAGGATGTCTGAAGTGTCCGAGTACACCGAAAAGGACCTTCTGGCAGAAGGCCAGGAAGAGGAGCTGACCCAGGCTCCTGATACTGAAGAGGAAGAAATCGACGAGGTGTCGGTTACCTCGGTTCCGGCCACAGAACCTTTTCCCTCAACATCGTCTGGTATCCCAGATAAACTGGGAAGGACTCTTTCTTCTATCGTTGAGATGATTCAACAGATGCAGAATAAGAATGATGAAAAGGAAGCTGAAATGAAGTTAGAGATGCGTAGACTTGCAACATCACGTGGGCCCCAGAAGAAGCTCAACGTGAAGGATCTTCCTTTTTGCTCGGATGCCAATCCTTGGAGGTATGCTGAACACATGCCTATGACAACTGGGAAGATTGTCATATCAGAGAAGTTGGGTTCAATTCCCTTTAAAGAAGTGGAGTTCTGGCCCAACAAGGAGTCTTATCCGGACTGCCATGTTCGTCTTAGGAAGGAGCCAGTCTCAAAGGAAGAGACGGAGCCGAAGGAGGTCATAGTCTTTGACCATAGTAAGGCACAGGCCTTACTAACGAGCTCAATGAAAGAGAGGGGCTTCACGAACTCAAAGATACCAGATTTGAGTAAGAAGCATCCCTCCTTTGTGGCTTCTCCAACCAGAGCCTTTCCCTTTATGGAAAATGGATATAAGGCAGTTTTAAAGGCGGTTGAGGCAGGGAAACCATGTCCCTCTTTGGAGGAGTGCAAACCGTTGTCCCTGACTTTACCCCTGGACCAGAAAGAATGGAAGGACGTTCACCTTACCTTCTCAGTCGGAAAATTGGAAGCCGATATTGCCGTACGTCAGTTCGGTGAGGACCTTCCAAAGCAGTCAGATTTTCTCTTGCGCCGGGAGCAAGAGACAAAGGAGAGACTTGCTGCATCGATGTCCTTACAGACAACCTTGGAAAAGATGGCAAGCGACCCCAAGAACCAAGACAAGTTCAGGGTAGTGGCCAAAACCCATCCGGCCACGATGACAAAGGATTTCTATAGTTTCATCAAAGCTAGGAGAGCTTGTAGAGAGTTCGTGTTCGCCTCGGCTGCAGTGAGGCACGAACCTAGGAAACTGATTTCCTCTTGTATATGGGGTAATGACCTCTTCCCAAATGACGTGGTCAAAGAGGTAGTTGATAAGGCCGCCACGGAGAATAGGAACCTTCTCCAAAAGTGGTGCCTAACTCTTAAGAGAAAGTCTTCCCCAGATGAGGGTCTCCAACCTAAGAGGATCGACAAAGCAGCCTAGGCCATCCTCTCGGCCAGCTAAGCCTTATAGACAGTAACAACAACAACAACTTCCGGCGACCGTGGTGCCTCAGATGGTGACAAAACCTTCAACCACGTACCAGCTGGTACCTCAAGCGGTGGCGACTCAGTCGCCTGCGTTCAACCCAGCCTTCGAAAGGCAGACAACGACTTTTCGTCCAAGAGCTAGAGGAGCAGCCAGGGGTTCCTCTAGACGCCCTCCAAGAGGAAGGGGATTCAGGGGAGGAAGCGGTCAAGGAGGAAAGGCCTTAGGTCCACAACAACAGAAGTGAGATGCTTCCGGTAGGGGGAAGACTACATCTATTTCGGGATCGTTGGACCTTCGATCCCTGGGCCCACAGCCTAATCAAGAATGGACTGGGTTGGAGCTGGTACAGCACTCCACCTCCGTTCCCACAGTTCTTCTAACACTCTACCCCCATCCTGGAAGAATATGTTCGAGAACTCTTGTAGAAAAGAGTAATCCGAAGGGTAAAGTCCATCAAGTTCCATGGAAGGCTGTTTTGTGTTCCAAAGAAGGACTCAGAAAAACTCAGAGTCATTCTGGACTTGTCGCCACTCAACAAGTTCATAGTGAACTACAAGTTCGGGATGCTGACACTTCAACATACTGATCAAATGGGCATACACTTTCTCTATAGACTTGTCAAACGCTTATTGGCACATTCCAATCAATCGTCACCTCTCCTCCTACCTAGGGTTCAAGCTACAACAAAGACTTTATGCCTTCAGAGCCATGCCATTCGGGCTAAAAATAGCGCCAAGGATTTTCACGAAGCTTGCGAATGCAGCTGTCCATCAATTACGCCTAAAGGGGATCCTAGTAGTGGCCTACCTGGACGACTGGCTGGTGTGGGCAGCATCCAGGACAGAATGCATGCAAGCCTTTAAGAAGGTGATCCAGTTCCTGGAACATCTCAGAATCAAGATCAACATAAAAAAGTCTCGACTATCTCCAGCTCAGACGTTTCAGTGGTTGGGAATCCACAGGAATTTACAGTCACACCAGCTTTCCATCACTGTGAAGAAAAGGAAAGAAATAGCAGGATCTATCAAGAGACTACTAGAATCCAAACAAATATTTAAGACGCGAACAGGAGAGTGTGCTGGGCACTCTACAGTTTGCTTCAGTAACAGATCTAGTGTTAAGAGCACAGCTAAAGGATACAACCGGAGTTTGGAGAAATAATGCATCAAACGCGCGAAGAGATCTGATGAGACCGCTACCGACTCGTCTGCAACCGCTTCTTAAGCCGTGGTCCAAAGCCAAGCAGCTGAAGAAATCGGTACTTCTTCAGCCACCTCCCCCCTCGATTACTATTCATAGAGACGCTTCAAAGGAAGGATGGGGAGGTCATTCTCACCAAAAGAAAGAGCAAGGAGCTTGGTCAAACCTTTTTCAAGAAGTATCACATCAACTCTCTTGAAGCCATGGCGGTACTTCTTACACTAAAGAAAGTATCTCCTCGCCACTCGGCCCACATAAGATTGGTCCTAGACAGCGAGGTGATAGTGAGATGACTGAATTGACAATGGTCGAGGTCGCCTCAAATCAACCAAGTGAAATTGGTCATCTTCCGGCTGGCGGAAAAGAAGAGATGTCACTTGTCAGCAGTTCACATTCAAGGGTTCCGCAACGTGATGGCGGACGCTCTATCCAGGTTCACACCGATAGAGTCAGAGTAGTCTCTAGACGCAGGATTGTTCTCCTTCATCTCTAGTCAAGTCCTGGAACTGCAGATAGACCTCTTCGCGACGAACGACAACGAGAAGATACATCGTTATGTGTCCCCGAACGAGGATCCTCTAGCGGAAGCAGTGGACGCTATGTCCCTCGACTGGAACAGTTGGTCCAGGATTTACCAGTTCCCTCCGCCCAACCTTCTATTGAAGGTCCTCGACAAACTGAGATCATTCAAGGGGAAAGCGACAATAGTGGCTCACAAGTGGCCGAACAGCGTTTGGTTCCCTCTGGCATTAGAACTACAACTGAAGTTTGTGCCGCTACCAGATCCAGTTTTGACTCAGCAAGTACAGAAGTCGACTGTCTTCGCTTCATCACAGAAAACCCGGAACCTACATCCCATGATTTTCTCTCCCTAGCAATGAGAAAAAGAC
>NC_090728.1:134482357-134494857 GCF_036898095.1 Palaemon carinicauda
TGATTCATTGTTGTCCTATTTGTTTGATTTTCAAGCTATTACTCAAATTGATATATCAAACATTAAATGGTATATTCTAATTTTTAGTCTATTTAAAGTTTTATCAATGAATTCGGCCGATATTCCTCAGAACTAGAACTCTGATTTTAAAAGTGTGACTTGAGTGTGTAGGCTAATGAGGGAAACCACATGGTGAAATCTCATTGGAATGACCACAGGTGAATGAAAACAAAATCTAAGAAATTTAATTGATACTCCACTTGTTGAGACTACAAATGAGAAATATCATAGCTTTCTTGTTAGCCAATGATTCACTGATTAGTTGGCATTTCTAAGAAAGCTGAAGTATGGAACTGTGTTTTACATAAATTTAACGGAAGTTTAATGAAGTGGCTTCACTCCTGAAAATACTTAAAACTATGGATTGTAAGTTTGGTATATTGAACGGACATCCTTGCTAATATTTTTGAGGGATGGCTGAAACCTAGATTTTGTTGAAGTAATTGAGAGATTGGTCACGTACTTACTTACTTTGATGGCCGTCTTTCTTGCCCCATACGGCAGGAGAACTCCACTCTATACAGGACCTCTACTGCCGTTTTACTTGTTTTTAAAAGCCTTAATATCTTCGATCATTCGGAAACCATCTGTAACTATTCTTGTGTCGACACGATTTGTTGGCTGTACAATATGTAGCAATTTTCTTGAAGTATTTCGGACGACCGGTTTAGAAATTGCAAGGTGATAAATGGGGAGAGTGTAGCAGCGCGACAAAGGTTAGTCGTAACTAATTGCAAGCTAAGGAATTGTAGGAGAAATAAAAATAAACGAGAATGGACCCAAAGATTAAGTGGGTGAAACTGAAAAATGAAGAACATTAAGTTTTGTTTAAGAAAAGAATGCTGGAAGCAGTAAGGTTACATGAGGATTTACATACATGATGGACTGAGCATAGTAAAGTGATTCTAAGGATCGGTGAGGTAGTACTTGGAAAGTCATCAGGAAGAACACCCCCAAATGATAAAGAATCATGGTGGTGGAATGATGAGGTGCAAGAACGGGTAAAAACCAAGAAAAAAGCCAGGAAGTAGGCAGATCTATCAGGGTAAGAGCAGGATAAAGAAAACTATAAATAGGCAAAGAAAGAAGCAAGAAGAGCAGTAGCAAAGGCGAAGGCAGAGACATTGAATTAAGTCTATAAAGAGATGGAAACACCAGAAGGAGAGAAGAAAATATTACGAATTGCTAAGGACCGAGATGCTGCATCTAAAGACCTGACACAGACAAGGCAAAGAAAAGAGAGCAATGATGTAGTTCTAGCAGAAGAGAATGAAATTAGAAGCAGGTAGGAAACTTAATTTGAAGGACTATTGAATGGGGAGAACCCAAGGACTGTATTCGAGGAGGGACTCCCAAACGAGGCACATATCATAGGAGTGACTAGAAGAGAAGTAAAACAAGCAATAAAGAAGATGGAAAATAGTAAAGTTGCAGGACCATATAATATACCAGTATATGTATGGAAGAGTCTTGAAGAGGAAGGCATAGATATCTTGTGGTATCTGGTGCAAAAGATCTTCAATCAGGAAAATATGCCAGAGAAATGGAGAGGAAGCCTAATCATTCCCATTTATAAGTGGATGGGAGACATCCAGGAATGTGGCAACTACAGAGGCATAAAGTTGATAAGCCATACTATGAAAATATGGGAGAAGATAATTGAGAAGAGAATCAGAGAAGAAACAACAATTGGTGAGGAACAGTTTGGATTCATGCCTGGAAGAGGGACTGTAGATGCAACATTTGCTTTGAGGCAGATAATAGAAAAACATCGGGAGAAACAGAAAGGATTACATATGGTCTTTATTGATCTGGAGAAGGCATACGATCGAGTACCACGTCGGGAGCTGTAGAGATGTATGAGAGAAAAGGGAGTCCCTGAGAAATACGTAAGAATCACCCAAGATATGTATGAGAGGGCACAAGCAAATGTAAAGAGCGGTATAGGCCTAACATAAAGTTTCCCAGTAAATGTTGGACTAGATCACGGCTCTGCATTGAGCCCTTACCTATTTGATCTGGTCATGGATGTAGTAACACAAGGTATTAGAGATCAGTCTCCTTGGTTTATGGTTTTTGCTGATGATGTTATACTGTGTAGCACTAGGCGAGAGATAGTAGAAGAGAAACTGGAGGAGTGGAGAAGAGAAATGGAAAATAGAATATTGAAAATCAGCAGGAAAAAGACAGAGTATTTGAGTTAGAAAAATGGGGAGAATGGGGAAGTTAGTTTACAAGGAGAGAGATTGAAAAGAGTTGAAAATTTCAGGTATTTTGGATCAACAATTGCAGAGGATGGTGATCTGGGGGCCAGAAATAAAACACAGAATACAACAGGATTGAAGACTTGGATAAAAGAGCATGGAGTACTAAGCGGCAAAAAAATAGTGATTAAGTTGAAAGGTAAAGTACACAGGACAGTTGTGAGACCGGCAATGATGTATGGAGCGTAGACGTGGGCATTAAAGAAGACAGAAGAGAAAAAAACTGGATGTGGCAGATATGCAAATGTTTAGATGGATGTGTGGGGGGACAAGAAGAGATACAATACGGAGTGAGGTAATTAGGGGTACCACGGGAGTTAGAGAACTATCAGATAAGATGCAGGAAAGTAGACTGAGGTGGTGTGGTCATGTTATGAGAAGAGATGAACAGTATATTGGGAGGAGAGTGATGGAAATGGAGGTAGAGAGAACGAGAAGGAGATGGAGACCAAAGCGAACGTGGGTGGACTGTATCAAGGGTGACCTTTGATCAAAGGGATTAACCAGTGATGAAGTGTGGGACAGAGGTAGATGGAGAACGCTGACCAGAAACATTGACCCCACATAGAGGGGGGAAAAGATGCATACAAAGAAGAAGATGAATCTAGGACGACCGGTTCTGATAACTTGATGGGTTATTGTACATATTTTAAATTCAAATCTTGTTTTAATCAGCAGCCAGTTTAAAACAATTAGTATTGGGGTGATAATTTCTCTAGGTGGGACACCTTTTTTCAGTCATGCTCCTCTGTTTATTATGTTTGGTAATTTTTTAAGTTGCACTTTTTGTAAATTGTAATAGATAGAATTGCAGTAATTAATCCTGGTAATAACACAGTTTATTACAAGTTTCTTTACAGAATGTTCGTCCAGATACTTTTTTATGAACGCAATATTTCTTAGATAATACCCAGCAGTTTTTATTTGATTATTTATTTGGGCATTTAGAGACAGGTTACAGTCAATAAATACACCTAGATCTCGAACTTTACTAGATATCGGCTCTGAGTCATTATTTATGGTCATTTGAATATCAACTAAGTTTCTCACTCGGTTTCAGTTAACCACCACCATAAATCCAGCTTTGTTTTCATTTAATTTTAGTTGTTTAAATGCCATCCATTCTCTAACACTATCAAGGATTCGGTTTAGAGTTTCAGTAGTGTCATCTATATAATTTAATGCGAAGTAAAATTCTGTGTCATCCGCAAATAGTTTGAAATTCACGCCATGCCTTTGTAGTAATTTCGATAGACCAATAGTATAGAAGCAGAATAAGATTAGGCCAAGTACACTCCCCTGGGGTACCCCTCTGTTTAAGGGTTCATATGATGAATAAGAGTTTCCAATTTGTACAGAGTAATTTCTACTAACTAAGTAGTCTTTTATGTATTCAAAGACTTGATCTTCAACGCCGATGGACCGTAGATCATTTAGTAACAGTTCATACACAGCTCTATCAAAAACATCACTGAGATCGAGCACTATTGTAATAAAACATTTTTTTTCATCCATCATTTCCAGGATATTATTTACAACAGAGAAGATGGCTGTCTCCGTAGAGTATAGTTTTCTGTAAGCAGATTGGTTGTCAGGCAACGCTTCCATTACTTCTAAGTGACTGACTACTTGTTCAAGAATTACGCATTCAAGCACTTTTGAAACAAAAGATATATTCGAAATAGGTCTATATGAGCTTAATTTCTGGTAGTCCAGTACATTTTTCAGAACTGGCGTGACTGTAGTAATTTTCTCAGATTTAGGAAACTTACATTCATCAATGCTTGCATTTGCTATTCTTATTATCATTTCGGCTAGACTAGAAAAGTTTCTCTCTCCAATTACTTCAGATATTGGCATAGGATTGATCGTGTAGTTTGTTTTTCTTGCTCTCTTGATAATTCTGGTTTTGTTATCTTGTGTTATGTTGTCAAATCGTATTAATTTTGTCTGTGTGCCTAGTGTATCATTAATCTGATGTTGAGTATTCACAAATTACCTGACTATAATTTCTATTTTGTTTCTAAAGAATACTCGAGAATTATTTGCTTGTTCCTGGTCACTGTATACATCAGGTACTTCTGTTCTTTTACATTTCCCATTGTATCATTTAGGAGATGATATAACTTATTTATGTCTGTTGCTGCTTCGAGGAACTTTCTCTTATAGCATTCAATTATTTTCCTTCTTAGTAGTTTGTTATATTGACACAGAGCAGTTTTGTAATCAACCAAAGTACTTTCAGTTTTTAACCTATTCCACTTTCTTTCTTTATGTCTTTTTCCCCTTTTTTCACCAAAGTCTCTCCCTCAAACCAAGGAGATTGGTCTTTTACAGTTATAGTCTTTTCCATCGTTGGGCACATGGTATCATATTCACTTTTACTCACTTTATTATAAGTGGTCGTAAGACAGTTAACACCCTTAGCTCCCAACAGACGTTGGTGATCATGATCACAGAGAATGTTGATAGCATCATTTATTTTCTTTGTAACTTCTTCAATAGAGTAGAAGAAAAATTTGATTTATGTCTAAAGTTTATTTTCTTTACTAATGCATGTTTCTGTAGAGGTAGACTAAACATGATAAGTTTGTGTACTGGGAGATAGTATATTTCTCTTCAACTTTTATAGCAGATACAATATTATTCATGTCATCACCTAAAACTAAGTCCAACGTATGCCCAGTTAAAATAGTTGTACAATCGACATTATTCACTAGTCTATAGGATTCTAATAAGTCACTAAATTCCAAATTGCCAGGATTTGATGCATCATCCATCCAAAAATTGAAGTCTCCACAGATGCCTAATTT
Source organism: Palaemon carinicauda (assembly GCF_036898095.1). Taxonomy (NCBI): domain Eukaryota; kingdom Metazoa; phylum Arthropoda; class Malacostraca; order Decapoda; family Palaemonidae; genus Palaemon; species Palaemon carinicauda. The sequence continues at coordinate 134,487,495 of NC_090728.1, forward strand.
GATTTTCGCCATGATAATCATCTAAAGGAGAGCACCGAATTCTTCAAAAAAGATACTAGGGTTTATTCTAGGAGGTTTGTATATTGTTAGGCGTTGGGCACAACTGCCCGTACTACCAGCAAAATTTGTGTGAAATCGTGGATGTGACGCAAGGGGCACGCAACAGTCTTTGACCTTGTAGGCCGCCGTATACCAGCCGCAGAATCCTCACTCGCTGCACTAAAAGGTTCTGCGGCAGTCAAGAAAATTTGTAGTCGCAGACAAGATGCACGCCTGACGCAATTAAGCCGTGCGTGTGCCTTACGTGCAACTTACGTGCCATAGGATTTTCAGTGGCTTGATTTCTGCACATTGGTCGTGCGTGTAATTTGCGTGTAACTTGCGTCACAAGAAGGAACCACGCGCGTTTGTCGTACCGAACTAAAAGAAGTACGTGGTCCGTACGTGCACCGTACGATGCAATTGCCGCAAAAGTAGGTGTGTAGTACAATGACTGGACGACATTAGCACTAATGCACGATATTTACATGATTTTTCAGGATATATATTTTGCTGCAGCAAGTACATTATCATTCTGATGTACATCCCTTTGCCAAGTAGGTAGTCTCTCTCTCTCTCTCTCTCCCTCTCTCTCTCTCTCTGTATTCTTAATTACTATCTCTCCGGAACCCCAATTTCGTATAAAGATGGTAATCAGCATTCTTGACCGTGATTATTTGAGTATGTATTATATATATATATATATATATATATATATATATATATATATATATATATATATATATATATATATATATATATATATACTGTACATATATGTGAGTGTATGTATATATATGCAAATATATATATATATATATATATATATATATATATATATATATATATATATATATATATATATATATATATATATATACACACAAATATAATGGATATCCACAATGTAAAACTTGCAACCCTTGAGTGTGGAGTGCGTGCATAGTACGGTGGTACTTATACCCCCCAGGGGACGCTTAAGATTCGTACTCCGGAATTGTGTCACCTGCATTACACGCAGGTCCTTAGTGTATTCTTAGTACTCTTCCTGCATTTTCCGTACGCCATATTTTTCCCACCATTCATCTCACGACACTTGCGAACGGTGCGGCACCCATGCGTCACACGTACTTAACCCGTACTGAGCACTGAACACACTCATTACCATAGTCTTTTCAATTCCCAGTCTTAAGCTTTGCAGTCTTTAGAATTGATTATGTGGTCACTTGGTTTGTTCAACTTTTTGCAGTTAATACACTTTGACAAGTATGAATTACACTCCTTGGTGGATTGTTTTCCTGAACATTTCCCAAAGACTTCGTCATCTTTCTTAAAATTGCACTTTTTTTCAAGATGTCATTACCTTTGACAGTGGTACCAGGTGATTACGTGGTACCTATCACGTATGTTTTAAATACCCCATTGTAACGAAACTTTGTCTCCTTTATCATGAATAACCCTCCAAACTTCAGGATCACATTTCAGTACATAATGGGTGGTCCCCCCCACCCCCACTCGAACCATTTTTCTTCAGGACTACAATTATCTTCTCTTCTTTATTTTGGATTTGTGTCAGTCACCGATATCTTTGAATCAAAGCATTTACTACACCATCCTCATCACTGTACACATTGCGTATCATTATTCTTTTATTTTAGTTTTCCAAGTTTTCTCGTTTTAGTGTCAGCTACCAATGTCTGAATTTTGTTTGCCGCCTCAACTATGATCATTTTGTTTGCAAAATTTACTACATTTCCATTCGTAGTTGACCTCGTGTTAAGTATAGGAATGACTTTAAGTGTTTGTTCAACCTTGCGTTTTCTTTCAGTAATTTTAGTTTTTTTATTCGTTAAATTTATCAACAGATATTTTTCCTTAACTTTGTCAGCAAATGTCGGTTTCTCCGGTTTTGGGTGTGTCAATGTTTGGACTGTTGCTCTAATTGATTCCATATTCATGGCAAGAATGTCTACTTTCTCAGTGAGGTTAGTAGTCTGGGTGGAATTTGCTGCGTCTTCCCTAAGGTCCGCAAGTTTGTTTTCCAGGTCATATATTTTCGCATCTTGTTCGTTCAGCGGCAATTCTCTCACGTTCACATCTTCCTTTAATTTTGATATTAATAAATTGGCATTTCTGGCTTTACGTACGCAGTGTGGGCATATCCAATCTAGGTTACTTGGTTCATTATCAACGATGCCAATCACTGTATGCACACATTTCTTATGGTAGAGTCTATTACATCCACATCCCATCCCTTTTTTCCTGTCTCCCACCGAGGTTTCACATATGAGGCAGAAATAGTTAGTAATAGACATAGTGTACTGTTTCTTATCGCCTAGGTTTTTCCATAAGATTAACTAATATCTTTTCAATTATATTTTAAGCGAGAAACAGAAAGCTAAAACACGACTCAGGGTGAGTGTTTAACGGAGCTCCGCGCAACACGTCTACATTCTTTTTGTAATGTGCTTGATGATGCGTCTGAAAAAATTTGGCTCTCATATATGGCGTAGAGGATGAATTTAGGAAAGAGGGTGTAAGTCTAGGCACTATAAGTAAAACAACTGAAGAATTCATCAACGGTGTTAGTCTGTTATTTGAAACTATAACCACAAAAATCTTCGCTAGTCTTCTTTTATTCGTATTATACTATGGAAACTATTTTTGTATGTAATTAGAGGTTTATGCCTTCGGAATATTAGTATTTCAATACAATGAAACTTTACCATTGGAAGCCTGAAAAAAAGAGACAACAGGTTGATGATCATACAAGAAATCATGAACTATGCTGTACCGAAATTCTAAATAACCACAACCCACCCCAAACCCCACCCAAATATATATATATATATATATATATATATATATATATATATATATATATATATATATATATATATATATATATATATATATATATATATATATATATATATATATATATATATATATATATATATATTCAGAAAATGATAAAACCAATTATAAAGTACATGTTGGTGTCCGATGTCATTATTCTTTCGCAATTTTCCAATTGTGATTTTTCCCGAATTTTTTGCGACAGTAAAAGTTCAATCTAGAAACTAGGTAGTTAAGATTACTTTGAAATAATCATCCCAGGCTTTATATATGATGATATATGTAGGTGGTAATTAAAAGTGTATTAAAAAGGTTCCATGTAATAAAGTTAATATTTCAGAAAATCCCTCAAACTTTTATAAAACTAGAATAAATTAATCAATCGCTGCCGTTCAATAGTAGCTACAAAAAGAGAATAGTTAAGATGATGAAGATTTAAAATCTCTCTTTCCACCCCCCCCTCTCTCTCTCTCTCTCTCTCTCTCTCTCTCTCTCTCTCTCTCTCTCTCTCTCTCTCTCAAATACACTCATACACACACGCTCTCAGGTGATAAAAATTTACTTCACGATCTGAAGAGATTCTGTTTTTGATATGAATCAAGTTGAAAGAAGTTGAGAAAACTAATAATAATTCGACGATTCGATAATTGATAGCTAATAGTTGAATGGAAGGATGCAGGTGTTCCAATGATTAAAGATATAACTCAAGGGGTATTAGTAAGCTTACGAGGTTTTCCGGGAATGCTTAGTTACGTACTAAAAGTAATTGAGGAGATTAATATTGAAATTGTTTATGTATAATATGGGTATGGTGTTATTACATGATGCATTTTTACCATATAATCAATTACAAAGTAAAAACTCTTTCAAAACCATCAAAAATAACTCTTAAATAGATGAAAATTGCGTCATCTTCCGGAGCACTTATAGCTCCCCTTGCCAACCCCCCTCCCCCCCCCAACAGCGTTGGTAATCTTTTCCCGTAATCCCCCTCCCTTTGGAATTGTTTAATCCGTAATTGTTAACAACGCAACAAGACTTTTGCATAACTTTATTACCAGTAATGCTAAGTAAGCTTATGCTCTATTTTCATTATTTTTTTTTTTTTTTTTATTTTCATGAGAAGAGTTATTACAGCTTTTTTATGTTATTTCTTCCAACAAAGGTACAATAATCTACATATTTTCTTTATAATCAAAGTCATTCGGTTTTGCAGTAAAATGCTTGTACATAGAACGTCAGCGTTAATAATGATAAGTGTTAATCAATATCTACAACTTTAATCGAAGGTACATACTAATTATAACTGAAAGAGAGAATAAACACGAAAACCTTATACCGAAGAACCCACGTCCTCACCCCCTAAAAATAAGTAAAGGAAACGAAAAGATTAGGTGGAACCTTTTGATAACCGAAAGTCTTTGCTACTTCATGAAAGGAACACGAGTTTCAAAACAACGAAAACGGATTTTCAGCAAAGTGAAAAATCACTTTTTGAGTGAGAGAGCCCTGTCGTTCTGATGGGAGGTTCCTTTAGGTAGCTTTGTAAGGGATATTTGCTACAGTGATACTTTCAGAGAATTAACCATAGGTCTCCAGAATTTTAACTCCTGGCGCGAGTATCCTTAATATAGCTTTAATGATACCACATAATATCAGGGGACGTAATTTTTGATACGACACATAGAAATCTTCACCCCAAATAGATTTAACTCTTTGAGAGGGAAGAGTGGCGAACAAAAGGGGAGCCGTTATCAAGGTATCCGGTGGACCTTATCTCCGTACTACTACGGCTCATCATTCAGAACTTGCATTCAAACTGGAATAGCCACAGATAGAGTAGTTTCGGGTGGGGTCATTTAAGAAAGAAAGAAGGGTGGGTCCATCAGGACGACATGGCTATCTCACCCAAAAATAGATTTTTCGCTTTGCTCAAAATCCGTTTTTTAGGCTCGGCCATGTCGTCCTGATGGAAGCTTACCAGAGAATTAACTTGAAAGTACTATATATGTGGGTTTGTATAAGTGCCTTTACTTTTTAACGAGTTCGTTATATGGTCTCCTAGACCCGTATAAATGACATTACCGTTATTTGTCATATCCACAAGGCTTGGAAATAGCTTAGGGCTTCCTGCCCCCTGCAGGGAAAGTGTAGACTTCGACTATAAGGATTCAAAGTATGTATATCCATAAGGACGCAAGGGAAGCATTCTAGAAATTACTTTTTCGTGCTTTGGATATCGGTAGGATCAAGATTCTATTCAAAGGAATAGAATAAAACTGTAGACTCTTTTATTTCGTATATTGAGGGTTAAAAGAAGACACAGATACATTTTACTATTTATTTTCATGAGCAAAATAAATTGTAAATGTATACATCATAAGTAGAAGTCTAACCTTGCATCGACCAACATCATGGTTATATATATTTCTGACCTGTAAAGGGAGAATATACATATATGAATTCATTATAAAAAATGCTACTCAGATGAATGTGAAGCTAAACATGTCTAGCTTCACTCAGATGTTGGATATGCATCAACACTGTGTTCAATTGTTCACACGGCACTGGTGTTATTGGTTAGATTCTTTACCTATATAAAACATGTATTAATACCTATTCACCCGATGCACTGTTAAGTCCCAAAACAGTTCATTGTTCATCACAGCACTAGACGACAGGTTTTATAACACTACCTGCTGCCACCGCAAAGTGTTTTATCTCGTGCACTTGCTTCGCATAATGTTTATAGAAGACTCTGGGTGATTTCCAACCCCTATATGAACGGAGCCTCTCAAAGTCCATGTGTTGAAAGAAAATCAACGAAGAAGCAACTTTTCTTAGATCGTGACCTGCGAGTGTGCTGTCAGGACCCGCTCTGCGAATAAAGTAGGTGAGTTTTGCTCTCAGTTGTCTTATGGATAAGTTTAATCCTGAGGTTTCGCCTCGGAAGACCTGTCCCTCCTTGAAGTCTAAATTTCTTTGAAGATAGATCTTGAGACACTCTACTGGGCATAGAGAGACATCTTCCTTTAGTGGACAGATTCTCCAGGGACCCCACCTTTTGGTGGGTAGCTCGTTCTTGGGGAGAAAGGCTGGTTCAGGGAAGACATTCAGATCTCCTGTGTCTAGGAACTGAGTATGCCCTTCATTTTTGGATAGGGCCACTATTTTACTAACTCTAGCCGCTGAAGGTATCACAAACAGAAATATAACTTTCTGTGCTTGATCCTTTAGGGTGCAATCCTCATTGTTCAGATTCGAAACATAGTGCAAGACTTTGTCCAGCGACCATGTTATGGGCTTTGGACGGGTTGCTGGCTTGAGTCTATCACTTGCTTTTGGTGTCTTATTGAAGATTTCATCTGTGAGGTCCACCTGAAAGGTGTACAGAAGAGGTCAAGTCAGAGCCGACTTTCACGCAGTTATTGTGGTGGAAGCCAGGCCTTGTTCGTGTAGGTGGATGAAGAAAGAAAGACAGAAATCTATTGATGTTTCTGTTGGTTTCCTTGCTTTCACAAAGGAAACCCACTTCTTCCAAGACGATTCATATTATCTCCTAGTTGAACTTGACTTGTACTCTTCGATGAAGTCAATTTTGTCCTTTGAGATCCAAAGCCTTTTCTTCGCTGCTAGGGTGAGAAAATCATGAGATAAAGGTTGTTGGTTCTCAAGGATGAAGAATAATCAGTCGACTTATGAACCAGTTGTGATAAAACTGCGTTTGGCAGAGGAAACAACTTCAGTTTCAATTTTAGAACTAGAGGGAACCAATTGCTTCTAGGCCATTTGGGGGCCACTACTGCAGCTGTTCCTCTGAAGGATCTTAGCTTGTTGAGGACTTTTAGCAAGAGATTGGTTGGTGGAAACAGGTAGATCCGATTCCATCTGTTCTAGTCAAGGGATATGGCGTCTATCGCCTCTGCTTGAGGGTCTTCGTAAGGAGCTACATAACGAGATAGTTTATTGTTGTCACTCGTTGCGAAGAGGTCGATCTGCAGTTCTGGGACTTTTTCCAAGATGAGGGAGAATGAGTCTGCATCTAGGGACTATTCTGTCTCTATCGGCTTTCGCCTGGATAGAGGGTCTGCCGTCACATTGCAGAACCCTTGAAGGTGAACTGCTGATTAATGCCATCTTTTCTTTCTTGCCAGGCGGAAGATGGCTAACATCACGTGATTGAAGTGAGGTGATCTCGAGCCTTGTCGATTTAGACATTTTACTATCACTTCGTTGTCCATGACCGGTCTGATGTGAACTGCTCTGCAAGGGGATAGTTTCTTCAACGTCAGGAAGACTGCCATAGCCTCCAAGATGTTGATGTGAAAAGCTTTGAACTGGTGCAACCAATTCTCTTGCACTTTCCTTTTATGCGAATGGCCTCCCCATCCTTCCAGGGAGGCATCGGTTTGTATCACCATTGATGGTTGTGGTGGTTGCAAGAGAATTGTCCGTGCTAGACTCT
>NC_090728.1:134499857-134502357 GCF_036898095.1 Palaemon carinicauda
GAGCATAGTGGTAAGCCTTGGATATGACATAGTCCTGACCCGGATAAATCCATCGTCATTGCGATAAGAAAGTCATTTAGATAAAGTAAATATTTCGGAGCTACTCTCGGAAAACAGCGATTCTTTGGAATCAGTTGCCCAAGCCATTTCCATACTGAGATCAGTTCCTTTTGACCTCGCCGCTGGAGAGCCACAACAAACCAATTACCGCGACCATGTCCAGTATTACCTCGACCAGTTCAACTAACGAATACGTCCTCTTAAATTCTAAACTGAAAGATTAAGGAGAAAGGTTTAAAAAGGAAGTAGGCATTCCGAATAGAAAGATAGCTTTACCATAACAATATTTATAATAGTCCCCAAAGTCATCAATATTTCAAAAAAAAAGAAAAAAGAAAAAAAAAACTACTTAAAAAACGTATATAATCCCGTTATAGGTTACAGCTACTTGAAAAAAGTCCATTAATATCATGCATTTAAAACTCTCCGAACCTTGATATCTATTCTTAGCTGAATTGAAATGGTTTTTGCATAGAAAACCACCTTCACCACTTTAGGTTCACTTTACACGCACAGAATTTTTTCGTACGGAAATATTTCCGCTGGTATAATATCAAAACCCTGTCCTCACTCGAGCGGTTGTTTTCTGCAGGGTTCGGCAGTATCAGTGCACAGAATACTAAGTCTGTCTTCGTTTGTTAAAGATGGATTATTTAAAGAAGATAATGGTCTTTGTGTATGCTATGAACAGGGTGGTAAATATGTCATGATATTCTCAGGGGCGTAAGAGCAGGGGAGGGGGGGGGGGGGGGGGGGTGCTATACCCCCCACCACATTTTTGCTGAAAATATGTATTTGAACATTTAGATTTATATTTTGTAAATGCATTTCATCTCTGGCAACAGTTCTTGTACAGTCTCGCCCTCCCACCCCACCCCCGCCACGTAAGTATCATGTTAGTACCCAGCATCATAGTTTCAGTCCCGTCACTCGTCACTCGCTTAGTTTTACAGAGAGCAGCCCCCAAATTGGGAATCAAGCCACTTATAATGTTTGACCCCAAGTGCATACCGTGAAAACCAGTTAATCTATCCATCATTACCAAACACTATTATAGTAACAAACTACATCATTGATACGCAGCAATAAATTGAAAATATGACACGCGAACACATGTAGTTGACGAATATCGCACATATAAACATATGCATGAATGTAGATATATATATATATATATATATATATATATATATATATATATATATATATATATATATATATATATATATATATATATATATATATATCAAATAAGCCATATATATTAATACTTTAAAGTCTGGATTCTCTTAACGACCTCGGGATCAGAGCCCCAGGCAAAATCACTCAAAGACTATAGTATCAGACCGGCCGGGATTTGAACCCTGTTTCCAGGATACCTGTATCCCAGTGACCATGCCACTCAGCCACTCGTGATTTCACCTGGGGCTCTGATCCCGAGGTCGTTAAGAAAATCCAGACTCTAATGTATTAAGATATATGGCTTATTTGAAATATGAAAACCACATTTAAATGTGCAAAAATTTATCATATATATATATATATATATATATATATATATATATATATATATATATATATATAATTACTTTATAATTATTTTTAAATATATATACTTTTATATAATATCAGAGCCTATGAAGTATTAATTATACAGTATTCATACACTTTTAATGTTCATTTTCTATCTTCAGGCATGACATTCAAACATGTATGTTTATCTTAGAAACATGCTTGTTCTTAATTTTGCTTACTTACAATTATTCTATATATATATATATATATATATATATATATATATATATATATATATATATATATATATATATATATATATATATATATATATATATAAGTAAATTCTGTTTTTTTAATATATTTTGTACAACACAACAGCCATATTGTAAAGCAAGTTGAAACTTGTAGAACCATTTGATTTATCTAATGTTTTCATTTATCTAGATTCACGAAGTAAACAAATGAAAGAATCAAATCTACTTTATTCTCTTCTCACAAGGTCTGATGCTTCATGTTATTTTTCATTAAGTGATATGAATTGCTTTGTTAGAGTTTTGACATCGTTATATTTACGTTCACTGTGACCACTTTGAGTCATCAACATTTGTCAAAACTTAATGATGGTTTATCCATTGTACCAAAAAGATTATGAAAATAAACTCACTGAAATGAAACAATGTATCAACCATTGTTTGTATAAAATATACAATTCGTTGGTGAGAATAAAATTAGTCATGAACCATTGTTGATTTTAACAGGGAGTTCACTAGGTCTATGTGCCGTGTTTGACGATACGCAATCTTATTCATAAAACTGCTATTACTTTACTTAAAGACTACCTTACACAAATAAATTCCACCATATTATGATCAATTTTAGATATACACTAATCATACATTGATTCTCAAGACACATTAGAGTG
>NC_090728.1:134507357-134527357 GCF_036898095.1 Palaemon carinicauda
AGATGGCGCAAAACTAAATAATGAAAAAAAATCATATAAAACTTTCCCAGCATGTATGTAAAAAAACTGCTCAAAACAATCCTTCTAATTAAACAAATATCTTTACTTCCGTTATATTCCGTTTACATTGAATATTAAGCTTTTTAATTGAAATATTTGGTGAAAGTATCTGAAAACAAGACATTATTTATGCTAATTGAGGCTCCATTCATATCCCACTCTCAGAAGAGAAGAAATTGCACAACCGAATCATATCTTGACCGATTACTTTAACATGATCGTATTCTGTAAAAATCTTGTTCTTTGGTCAGATTTTAAAGATACCATATATGATTCCATGAAGATCCAAATTAAAAATTATATACGTCATTCTAAGTTGAGATTTACTGTAATTACGGGCAAGGCATTTCTTTCTTATCTTTCCTAATTAGCATCGTATGTCTATTTAATTTGTCCTTCGTATGTTTTGAATTTATAAGTTCTTAAGAGGAAGAAAGACTGCTAATCATATTTTACATTAACAATGGAAATTATTTCATAAACATGAAAATATCATGAACATACATGGGAAAAATACTCTCGTTTCATTAGTACAAAGAATATGAGCTATATTTTTCTTTATTATTAAACCTGTAACGTGTTTAGATTTACTGATAATTCTTAGAATTTATAAATCACCTCGGCATTGGTCATTTTTTTTTTTCAAATTTCTGTTGTTTCCACTGAAAAAAAAAATAAACCTAGAACGAATATTACGATTTGGATCGGGTCTCGAGTATTACGGAATATGTCAAAGGAATTACATAACTTCCACTATAGCTTACATCGCAATGCGTCAACGTTTGTAACCCCGATACAAATACGTCTACTGACTTACCTTAGCTTAAATTATTAGCAAAACAGACAGCTTTTGACTCCTCTCCTGCCCAATCCTTAGCTAGAAGTTCCTCTTTATCCCTAGTAATATTTCCTTTTGTATCTCTTTGCAATTATATATGTTAGAAAGCAAATAAAAATACTTCAAATTTTCTAGAATGTGCACTCTTCTTACCATCTACATTAACATTTCTACAAAGTTATTTTTATCCGTTTTGTTCGTCTGCTGTTACATATATCCAGTTTGGTCTTTCATATTTCTGCATTATTATCATAAAACTCCTCATAATCATTAGGACTTTTTTCAATGATATTAATAGCATATATAATTGTGGTTGACAAATGCAACGTTATTTGTTGAGATAAAAATGACAGGATATACTGTATATGAAAGAATAAATTCTTTTTACTGCTTTTTCCTGTATGATATCCTTTTTTGAAATTCTACCTGTTTATTCAGAATATGTTATTGCGGTGAATATTTCATACTTTTTTTCACAATTGCCTATAAGTATAATCCGATTGTATATTTATTTTTTTTTTTCGTTCCCAGTCGACCAACAACAGTTCTGAATTGTTGTTATTTACTTGTTTGCATACTGTTAATGTGTGACATAGCATCCGTATTGTTCGGTTCTAAATTTTTGGAGTTTTCTAAAGGAAAATGTGCTCTGAACATCAACCAGCTTTCACTTTCTTTTATGGATTCTTCTACTGTCACCGCTTTTGGTTAGTGTTTTCGTTATGGTTAGTTCGTAAACATAATTACCAGATGTCGCCTTTCCGTCTGTGCTCCACTTAGACAGGAATGAATGGTGGTTCAGTAAGGTGATAATATATTAGGAGACACGTTGTTATAAATGGTATAAAAGCAAAATATAATGAACTTGGTACGCATTATATTACAGATAAATTACATGACGGACATGGTAAGATTATAAGACTTCATTATAGAGAAAGATTGTTGCATTTACGCATATTGAACTCTACGACAAATTGAGTAAAATGAAAGGCAACAAGCAGCAGCAAAGAGAGAGAGAGAGAGAGAGAGAGAGAGAGAGAGAGAGAGAGAGAGAGAGAGAGAGAGATTACCAGGATGCAATAGAGTTTATTATGAATCATGTTTGACGACTACATTACAATTTCTCATTACCACATGAAAATTAATTACACAAAAAGGCAAATACATATATATTCGAAAATGCCTTCAAAATTGTATTTAAGAAAAGTTTTCCGATCTTACTATGAAATATCGTTCTTTGAAAGCTTTGCATCACCAAAATTATAGTGAGTATTTTAATCTGCTTGAATTTTTAAGCGTTTTTGTTTTAGTGAATATTATGGAGGTACATAAAGTCAAATGGGACGCTCCCTTGTTACTGAATAAAAATATTAACGTCTCTGTGTGTTTGTGTGTATGTGTGTGTATAAGAGGCATTAATAAACTCATATACAGACAAAAACACACACACACACACACACATATATATATATATATATATATATATATATATATATATATATATATATATATATATATATATATATATGTGTGTGTGTGTGTGTGTGTGTGTGTGTGTGTGTGTGTGTGTGTATCTGTGTGTTTGTGTTCGTCTGTATGTGTCAACGATAGATGTACCGTACGATAACATTTGAATAACCAAGAGAAAATATTTTCTTAATGGATTCATTTTCGTATACAGTATAATATAATGTTATCGTCAAGGAATGGAATTATTTGGTAATATGAAATAACTCTTCAAATAGGATTCTCAAAGAATGGTGTTTTATATGTATTCTCGGAAGCCAAATTGAGTATCTAATTTGCTGTTACCAAATGCAATATTTCATAGAGTAATGACTTTAAACTATTGAGTAATCATTATGAGGAATGGCTAGATCAGAGCTGTTCTATCAGTGTTTTTATATGTTAGTAGTTTTCCATAATTATGCCATCTTCATTACACGCGGAGAATGAATGATGTTTTGCTTTGCAAGCACGTTTCTAAGACAAACACTTCTATGTAAAGAGTTAATTTTATCAGATATTACTTTAGAAAATCCTCCGCTAAATATTGGATTGGAGTAATGAAAAAAAAAGCGTAAATGTCTGATAATTTAAAACTTACAGTTAGTGTGAATAAGAAAATGCTTTAGTACTGGATATTAAAATTTTTTTATTTATTGATTCATTAAGCCAACTAACTTTAATTGGATTTAATCTCGGGTATGGTTTATTTATGGTGTTACTCTGTACCACTTGTTAGTGTTAGAGTTAATTATATTGGTTTTTAATTCCAGATTTTCAAAAACACGGTGCCGAGTCAAGGGAACTCACACTTTCAACTTCCATCGAGAAGTTTGTGACGAGCCAAGAGTAGGTTGTGACTCAAAGGTTAGATAAAAGCAACAGAGTAACTTTATTACGACACATCGAGTATATATACATACAAGGTCCTGATAAGAGGGTCACAAAATACAGACATGATATTTCTTATCAAACCGGCAACCAGTTCTGTTAACAGTTAACAATAGAGTATGCAGACATGTTAAAACAAGTTGCTGTCAGTGCGAAGAGAGAGTGAATATACAAAGGATAATATATACAAAAAAGATAAATGTCGTAACTCTGTACGCTCGTGTGACACACAGGTGGTACATGGCTCCCCTCCAAAAATGACCTACTGTACATGTTAAATATGGCCTTCTGATCTAGAGAGGCAAACTGCAGGTGGGTCATCTGGCAAGAGATAGGCAGGTTTTAGATGATCAATGGAGACTGTCTTCTTTGCCCCGAATGTTTAGTAGGAATGCTTTCGGATTGCGTCAGATCACAAGGAAAGGGCCCGTGTAAGCGGGCATTAGCGGTGGCTTGCTAGTGTCGTTGCGTAGGAAGACATGCGTTGCAGAGTGCAAGTCTGTCGGTATGTAATGCTTTGCTGGGGGCTTGTAGGTCTGGCGACATGGAGTAAATTTTCCCACTAAGTGACATATGCACTCGAGATCGTCGGAGGAGGTTGCAGAAGGAAAAAAATCGGCCGAAACGAACAACAAGTCGTCATACACCATTTCAGCGGCCGAGACGTTCAGGGTGTCTTTAGGAGTGGTCCTTAGTCCCAGGAGGACTCAGTAAATCTGAGTAAACCAGTTGGAGTCCTGGAACAGGACATCAAAGCTGCTTTCAGGGTGCGATGAAAACATTAAACTTTTCCATTGCCAGCGGCGTTGTGGGCAGTTGTCTGATGTCCAGGAGATTCACTATTGATGTCCACAATTGAGAGGTGAAATTAATAACCCTATCAGAAGTAATATGCTCAGTGATACCAAATCTTGCTATCAATCTTGAGCGTAAGGCAGATGTACATGAGGCGGATGTTGCAGTTTCCATGGGAATGGCTTCAGGCCAATGAGTGGAGTGGTCTATGATGGTAATCGAGTAATGGTCTCCTTGTGATGTGAGTAGGGGGCCTAAAACGTCAACGTAAATGTGGGTGAAACGACGCTGAGGTTGAGGAAAGGTACCCTCCTTGAATCCGTGTGTCGATGTACTTTGGAGGTTTGGCAAGAAGTACAGGTGGGAACCCAATCCTTAGCATCCTTATTAATGCCATGCCAAATGAACTTTGTCTTCAGCAGCTGTGCAGTAGAACAGCACTAGTGATGTGAAAGGCCGTGAACGGAATCGAACACCTGTTGGCGCATGGAAGCATGAATCCACAGTCGCTGTCTACCAGTAGTGACGTCACAGAGGAGGGTGGTGTTGGAGTCGTCGTAGGGGACGTCTTCCCAACAGAGGAATGTGCAGGATGTCCTACATGCTTGATACTCTGGATCCTGTCGTTAAGCTTCAGCCAGGGTGTTGTAAACCAATCCCTGAGGAACTGTAGCCAACGTGTTTCTTGACAGGGCCTTGGCTACAAGAGTCATTTTCCCATGGACTTGTTGAAGGGTGCAATTGTAATCAGTGAAAGCGGAGAGATGTTGGCGTTGACGGGCGGACCAGGCGTCAGACTGTTGAGTGAAGGCGTGCACCAGAGGCATGTGGTCCATGCAAATGATAAAGGGCGTACCTTCTAAGAAATGCCGAAATTGACGGACAGCCAAGTGCACCACCAGCAATTCGCGATCAAAGGTAGAATAACCCGATTCTGCCTTGGACAGTTTTTTGCTGAAGAAGGCCGATGTACGGTGTGAGCCATTGACCACCTGTTCGAGTACTGCACCAATAGCAACATCGCTGGCATTGGCGGAGAGAAGGAGAGGGGCATATGGGACCGGAAGAGTGAGAGCAGCAGCAGTTGATTTGGCATTCTTTGCATTGCAGAATGCCGCCTCTGGAATAGGTTCCACTTCAGGTCTTTGGCTTGCCCTTGAGGGAGGCGTCAAGGGGAGTAAGAAGGGCGGCAATCGTTGGTAGAAAATGGTGATAATAGTTGATCATACCCAAGAATTCCTGCAGTGCTTTCACAATCGAGGGCGTGGGGAATCTCTGAACGGCTGCTACCTTCTTAGGGACGGGATAGGCTCCTTCAGGAGTGATGCGGTGCCCTATAAACGACACTTCATTGGCGCCAAAGGTACATTTATCATACTGGACTATAAGGCCGTTTTGTTGTAAGCAGTCGAGCACAATGCGCAAGTGACAGAGGTGTTCCTCTTTTGAGGAAGAGAACAAAAGTATGCCGTCCATATAATATACACAGAAGGGGAGGTCCCCTAAGATGCAATCCCTGAGACGATGAAAAGTGGCCCCAGCATTATGAAGGCCAAAACAGGAGTATTGGAAGGTGTGTGTACCGAAGGGAGTGGTGGTGGTGGTTTTTGGGATTTCTTCTGAGTTCATAGGCATCTGATAATATCCATTCAAGAGGTCGAGCGTGGAGAAAACCTTCTCTTTGTGCAGGTAGGACGTCACACCTGTGATGTTTGGGAGGGGGTAGTGATCAGGTTTTATTCGCCTGTAATACCCACACATATGTAGGAGCCTTCTTTCTTCAGGACGATGTGTAACGGTGACGACCATGGGCTGGAGGCCTTCTGGCAAAGGTCCATTTCCTCCATTTTGGCTAACGTCTGTTTGGCGGCTGCCAATCGATCCGGTGCCAGACGTACTGAATTTGACAAAGACTGGGGATCCCATCGTTTTGATATGATGATAAATACTGTGTTTGGCAGGAGCAATGAGCGTTTGGCGAAGTACTGGACGGAAAACTTCGGGTACGACATGAGGAGGTGGGCGTAGGCATCCGTGGGTGCGCTGATGGGGAGAGCAAAGTTGGAGGGGGCAGGTTGAAGAGGTATCGACAAGTACTAGTCTACGTTGACCAATCGCCAGTGGGCGACATTGACCAGAAGGTGGAAATGTGAGAGGAAATCCGCACCGAGGATTGGCAATGTGACATCAGCAACAAGAAACTTCCAATCAAATTTGCTGTTTCCAAATGATAATAGGAGGTTCTCATAACCGTAGATGGGTAGCACAGATCCGTTAGCAGCTACCAGGCGGACGTCGGCAGACTTAGACGGACTACGTTGTGTTCTGAAGAGTTCCCTTACCAAACAAGAACAACAAGCACCCGTGTCTACCAAAAATGACAGGTCCTTTCCTGCATCATGTAAAAAGAATAGATTAGAAACACGGGAAGCCACCACCAGGAGCAATGGCCTACTTATACGTTTTCTTGGCCACTGACAATCCTTGGCACATTTTTTACGCGGCAGCCCCGTAGTAGCAAAACTGCGGCCAATGGGCGGCAGTAAGTGGCTGTAGAAGTCGGTGGTTAGGGTGAAAGCGAGTGGTGGGTGATGGGTGGCTTTGTCGCCGCTCCGGCACGTCCCGGGGTAGGCATCTGTGTCCTAAGGCAATCACGCCAGCTTCGGTTAACGTTGTATAAATGCCCTCTTCGTCAGAATTGGAGGTGTTGATGGAGGTCTTGAAGGTCGTGAAGTGGCTGCTCATAAGAGCATTGGCTTTGGTCATCAAGTCCTTTATAGGTAAACTATTGACATCGGGTATGGCAGTGCGTACAGGTTCGGGTATACAGCGTACCCAAAGGGCATGAAGTTGGGTCACCTCACGAGGAGAGCTGTCTGCGGCAGGTTGCAGGGAAGCGATACTGGTCATTTCCCTGAGGGGGAGGGAAGAATTTAGTCCCCCAACGGTTGTTGAGAGAGCTGAAAAAACAATGCTGTACAGGCGGCTGGCGACGGCGAGTAATGCTGCAGAAGGTATGTTTTGAGGGCGTTACACGCCATTGGGGTGTCTCCTTGTTCACAAAGCCTTGTTTCAGATTTCCGGGAAGGCGTCCTCGGGTATCGCCGCGAGAAAATAATCTGCTTTGGCAGTTGAGGGAGTCACGACCTTGATGCGGAACTGGACTTCTGCGCACTGAAGCCAAGCAAACGTCTCTCCGCTGGCGAACGACGAAAGTTTTAATGGGGTGGCGCCAACTTCCATGGAGTCCGTCATAGTAAGAATGATGTGGGGAAGGCGGGATGAGCAAGTCGACTTCCGGGGTCACCAATGTGACGAGCCAAGAGTAGGTTGTGACTCAAAGGCAACATTAAAGCAACTGAGTAACTTTATTACGACACATGGAGTATATATACTCATAAGGTCCTGGTAAGAAGGTCACAAAATACAAACATGCTATTACTTGGCAAACCAGCAAACGGTTCTGTTAACAGTTAGCAATGGAATATGCAGACATGTTAAAACAAGTTGCTGTCAGTGCAAGGGAGAACGAAGATACAAATGATAATATATACAAAAAAGATAAATATCGTTACTCTGTATGCTTCTGTGACACACGGGGGTACATGTTTAACGGATATTTAGAAGCACCAACGCAGACTCTCAAAATCCTAATGCTATCTCAGGTGATTTAACATACAATTAGTCATGATTTAAATCCACTGGCGTCTAGTCATACAGTGTGAATAGATATTGGGAGAGGCTATTGAAGAGGGTCTAATAGTTCTAAATTTCATGTCGACAAAAATCATTGGCTTGCTATACAAGGCCGTTAGTTGTGAGGAGGTGTCTTTGGTTTTGATCACTTGTATATTTGTTCTTATACTATTTCTTCTTTTTTTTCAACTAAAATGATATCTTCCATACTCTCTTGTAACTAAAAACTATTAGGCCAATCGATGTCTCTAACGATGGGACTGAATACTGGGTTACTCCTCATCATCTTACTTAAGTTCGAAATTACGTAAGAAAAACTGAAAGAATGTATACTCCATATGTATAATAAATAAAGTTATTTTTTTCGCTACAAAACTTCATATAACATTGGTCGGTGACTACCTATGTTACTTTTCTTATATCATGCCATATATACCGGTATTCAGCAATCTTTGACAAGTAGCTTTAGAAACCAACGAATTATGCTTTGATCTTTCGAACTAGTTGCGTGAAATAAAACCATAATAAATCTAGCAAATCTCCCAAAAGAGGTATGTGCAGTGAAGAAAATTTTTTTCTTTAGAAAAAGATCGATATATTTACTCCGTTTTTATAGATTAAAAAATGCTGTTTTTTAATATTTCTTTTTTTTATAACAACTGTATGCTTTACAATAAAAAGATAAAACTTTTTCGAGAGAGAATAAGAAACTAACGGCTATTTGAGGCCAATCAATTGTCAATGAGAAAGTAATTTGCTTAACTCTATCAGAATATTTCCCATAACAATTTCCTATTTCATCCTTCCAGATGGAAAGAATGTGAACAGTAATATCACATGTACAGTAAAAATATACGACTAATAACGGAAAACCTTTAAAACAGAAATGTGCCACCATAACTTTTGATTATGAATAAATCACAATTAAGTTTATAGCTCTCGTAATTGGTCATCATCTAACATGGATCTGTCGCTTTTCAGGGTTGATTATCTCTATATGCAAATACAAGGAGTATGTTACCTTGTAATTCCCCTTTCTAGTTTTTTGAGTAGTAGAAGCCTCGTATAATGACACTAATATTGCAATGGCACGATACCTCTTTTCTTCTGTTCGCTATTGTTTTTCCACCCAGGTTTTCCAAAGCAAGATCTCTAAAATTCCCTGATTTTCTATGTGTATTATTTATTTCCATGTGTGTTTTTTTTTCTTTTTTTAAAAATCATTTCACTCTTATTAATAATTCCAGATTATTTTCAATATAGATTTTTGATGGGATTCTTTTTCTTCTTTTTGCAATAAAAATTACTAAATTTTAGTGTTTACCTGTAGATATTTTTTTCAGAAATAACCCCACAAGTATGATTCATATAAAATTAGAAATTATCAAACTAATTTAATGTTACAGTAATCGTATCGCTGAAAAATTATTTAAATGGATATATAAAAGTGAGCTTGGAGTATCTAGTTTAGAAGAATAGTGATCATCTTGTCGGGACTAAAAAAATATTCCTTGAAATCACATTGAGGGGAGAGCGTTGGTTATGTTTTATCTTATTTGTATTTCATTACTTCTAAGCAATCATCAAATCTTATTACTTTAAATCTTCTACAGCATACTTTTGGTGATGGATTTTTTTTTTGGCTTATTGTCACATTATAAAAAAGGCTCTGTGAATTTTGAAAGTATATTTCAATCATAGATATTGTAAGACCTCTCCAGTTGTCTTCATTTTCATGACGTAGGTCAAATAACAAATGTTTTCAGAAACAAAGGGAGATGGTTCATAAAGCCCCAGTTCAAGAAAAATGTATTTATTCGTGAGGGAGAAAACTCTATAAAAATAAAAAGAATTTCTGAACCACCCATACTTATCACATGCCAACCCAAAGTCATGTCTCAAGAAATGATATCAAATTTGCGGAGTAACATGATAGCAAATGTTCTTGTGCTATGGCATTATTATTGTTTAATTCAAGTTACAGTTAGCTATACAAATAGTATATACAACCATGGAATTTGTGATGATTGAGTAACGGAGTCTGGATAAAATCTGCTGACATGGAACAATTTTGGTTATCTTTTCTATTTTTTTTTCTTTTTGGTGGGGGGGAGGGTCTACTTAAGGTTTTATCCGTTAAAAGTTCTATTTACTACTGGAATTGCAGTCTAGTATGTTTAAATAGAAACTACTAAAGCTTTCCTATGATGTTTATCCCTTCCAAAGTTGAAGGAGAAATAAAATAACTTTGCTATGATTTTTATCCCATCTAAAGTTGATGGAGAAATAAAATAACTTTCCCATCCTTTTTCTTTATCACTTCTAAAGTTGAAAGCAAAATAAAGTTATGCAATAGCCTTCAACATAATAATTACGCTCATCAAAAGTATTGATTTGAATTGGATAAATGCTTCGTTTGTTTGCTGGTTGCTTTGAAACAAATTAATTATTGCTAAACTTACTAGCACGAAATTTGTATGCTTTTTTATTTCTTTCTTATTTGTTTATTTATTTATTTTTTTTTTTTGTCAGAATCTTGGACCATCTTTGAATTCTTTCCTATAGGGTTTTCATATTTTCAACTCTTTGCTATTTTTATTCTCACAGACTAATATCTACAACTGATCACATAGACATATGCAAATAAAAATCCGGAGACGTTTCGAATGAATGAGATTCTGACATCCACTCGATCAGAGTAGAATATTCTAAACTGGGAGATGATATCTTGAAATATTTATGAGACAGGTTGAGCAACTGGGTGGTTAAGATATGGCCGGAAGGGATAAGAAGTGTCATACTCTTTAAGGTTACTGAAATATAGGCAATATTTCTCGGTCACGTACTCATGACCATCTATCTCCCCCACACAGACTCCAAAAACCATTAATATGAATCTCTTTATACAATAAAAAGTCCCTTTAGAATAAATCCAAAATATTCTTTGTGCATTTTTTTATAATCTTAAATATCATGTAAGTACAATATTTTGAAAAAAAATTTGTATCTCTTTCCCGGCTTCCCTACATCTCTCTCTCTCTCTCTCTCTCTCTCTCTCTCTCTCTCTCTCTCTCTCTCTCTCTCTCTCCTTTTGGGTGGTGGAATGTTGCCAACATAATACCCTGCGGCTGAACAAGAAGTTTCCTAATTTTCTGAGTTATTATCGGTTCATTGCTATGGGAGGAAAATGTTGGATGCAGGAGAGAAATGAAAATCAGAGCTTTACGAACTTGTGAATTCGTGTGTTTAGAGAAGAAAAAAAAAACTCTGAAATCACTAGTGCAAGAATTATTACCCCAAAGTTAAGACTATTATCCTGAGAGAGCTCTGAAAGTTTTCACATTTTGATAATGGTAAATCCTAAAAGCAAGGATTAGATCCATCTGCAATTCCAGATAGAAAAAAAGGCAGATAATGTAGATATAGAGAGATTTCACTGGTTTTATTATAATAATAATAATAATAATAATAATAATAATAATAATAATAATAATAATAATAATAATAATAATAATAATAATAATAATAATAATAATAATATAAATATATTAAGATCAGGAGCAATTGTAAAGAGATCAGTTATATTCAAACTATGAAAGAAGACTTTTATTAACCTGTTCAACGAAAAGTATTTGCAAAGAGTCTGAACATAATTAAAATTCTTAATGACGTAACTTTTTTTATCAATAAATTTTCCCAGTTTCCATCCTTTACTTCAAAAGGACAGTTTGAGTTTTTATTGAATGCGAAACCAAATTTGAACTTACTTATGATTTTTACTGAGTCCAATAACTTACCAAAATAGAGGGGCAATCAGTAGAGCGCATACCTCCGCCCAAGAAGCTTATTTCTTAACCCTTTGCTCGACCTTGACCTTTGACCTTAACTGGTATTAATTGGCGTTGATTCTCATACACTCAAATATGAATCAAGTTTGAAGCCTCTGTGACACAGACCTTTCACCTCGGCCTTCCAAAATGTAATTGTTTCCAGCTTTCTATATAACAGTTATTCCCTGCAAGTTTCATTACTCTACGATTAGAATTATGGCTAGGAAGCTGTTCACAAATAAATACACACAAACAAACAAACATTGAGGGGCGAGAACATAACCTCCTTCAAACATCGTTGAAGGAGGTAATTAGGCGGGAGATCTTTCAGTTGTCACGAAAACTGTGGGTCTATGTAAGAAAAAATAACAAAATAGCATGATACAAAGCAAGAAATTGTTAAGACTGTTGTCTCAGGACCAAGCTGAAAAAGTACCTATGTACGAATACTGTCAGCAACAATCTTCAAGGAATTTACATATAAAAACGCTACAAGGACGTGCCTTGAATGAACGAGCCTCAAAACATCCGTAACATATCGTATTACTCTAAGACAAAGAGCAGTCGTTATGGACAAATAAACAAGGAAAAAGAGTGGAAACTAAGTTATTCTCGAGATTAAAATCTACAACAGATCTTGCAGAAATGCGCAAATAAGTGCCTCAGAGCAGTTTCGAATGAATAAGATTGTGGCAGCTACTTAACCAAGTACAGAAACTCTGAACTAAGGCATAGTTATTTAATGGACTAGATACGTAACTAGATATCTAAGATGTCGAATTCTCTATAAGGATGGTGAAATACAGGCGATATGTCTCAGCCACGTATTCGAGAGCAATTATTTCTCCAACGTTTACTTTAAAAACAGTTTAGATGACTCTCTCACTGTCCCGAAAAAAAAATACCATTAAAAGAAATTGAAACTGACTTTGCTTAAATTACTTAACTTTTATCAGCTGAACAAATTATGTGCATATTTGCTTGAAGAAATAATCTCTCTCTCTCTCTCTCTCTCTCTCTCTCTCTCTCTCTCTCTCTCTCTCTCTCTCTCTCTCTCAATAACATGCTGGAATGGTGCATATACAATAACTTTTGGAGAAACGAGAAGTGTTTCATTTTGTGACTAATCGTTGGTTACTTATTAGAGAAAAATATTCGGAGTGAGAAAGATATCTAAATTAGAACTTTGCGAACTTTGGGAATACAAGTAAATGCTTTTTAATCACTTGCGTTAAAATACTTACTAATTTCAATTAATTTCAATAAGCTAGAAAGATTACCGGGAAAAATATATGAAAGTTTTCAGAATTTAGATACTGGTAAATCATAAAATAAGCGATAAAATTTAGCCAAAACTTTCAATAGTGGAAGTGACTTGTTATTTAATTAACAGTGATTTTCATACATCTCTTAAATCAAATATTGGATAATAATAATAATAATAATAATAATAATAATAATAATAATAATAATAATAATAATAATAATAACAATAATAATAATAATAATAATTATAAAGTATTATCATTGCCGTAAATAATTATTTCTTTATTTCTAAAACTGAAAATATAAATTGTATTATCATTTATTTGCAATTCCTTATTATTTTTACGCATACGTTATTATATGAGCATTTGAAAATTTTCGAAAAATCTTCCATGTAAATGCAACGTGTCTTAAAATATATGAATATCCAAGTAATCCTCCTATATCGAGTACTTTTGTGAATTTTCCCATTGAAATTGTCCAGAAACCTGAAATTGTATCTTTAATAAAGAAATATAGCCTTCAAAGAAGTGTAACTCTCTCTCTCTCTCTCTCTCTCTCTCTCTCTCTCTCTCTCTCTCTCTCTCTCTCTCTCTGGATCATTTAGTTAAAAATAATCTGTTTAATATAGGTCAACATGGTTTTGTGCCTGGAAAAAGTACACAAACCCAACTGATAGCACACTATGAAAACTTATACAAAAATATGATAAATGAAAAAGACACAGATGTGATCTATCTAGATTTTGCAAAAGCCTTTGACAAGGTAGACCACAATATATTAGAGAAAGAAATTAGAAAGCATAATATTGGGGGAAAGATAGGAAAATGGGTAAAAGAATTCCTGCAAAACAGAAAACAGATAGTGGTTGCAAATGACGAGAAATCGGATGAAGCTCAGGTAATATCTGGCGTGCCACAAGGTACGGTTTTAGCTGCACTGCTGTTTGTTATTATGATCTCAGACATAGACTGTGATGTTGAAAACTCTGTAGTGAGAAGTTTCGCTGATGACACAAGAATAAGTAGAGAAATTACTTGTGATGAAGATAGGAACTCACTACAAAGAGATCTAAACAAAATATATGAATGGGCGGAGATAAATAGGATGGTATTTAACTCCGATAAATTCGAATCAATGAATTATGGAAACAGAGAAGGAATGGTATATGCATACAAGGGACCTAATTACGAGACAATCACAAACAAGGAAGCAATTAAAGACCTTGGTGTAATGTTAAATAGGAATATGTTATGCAATGACCAAATAGCAACATTGTTGGCTAAATGTAAAGCAAAAATGGGAATGTTATTCAGACACTTTAAAACAAGAAAAGCTGAACACATGATTATGCTTTACAAAACTTATGTATGTAGTACACTCGAGTACTGCAATGTGATATGGTACCTACAATACCAAAAGGATATTGCACAAATAGAGAGTGTAAAAAGGTCCTATACTGATAGAATAGAAGAAGTTAAGGACCTTGACTACTGGGAAAGACTGCAATTTTTAAAACTATACAGTCTAGAAAGGAGAAGAGAACGCTACATGATAATACAAGCATGGAAGCAAATAGAAGGAATTACTGAAAACATCATGGAGCTAAAAATATCAGAAAGAGCAAGCCGAGGTAGATTAATAGTGCCAAAAAAAAAATACCAGGAAAACTAAGGAAGGCGCACAGGACATTAATCCACTACGCACCAGCATCGATAATGCAGCGACTATTTAATGTGCTGCCTGCTCATCTAAGAAACATATCAGGAGTGAGCGTAGATGTGTTTAAGAGTAAGCTCGATAAATACCTAAGATGCATCCCAGACCATCCAAGACTGGAAGATGCAAAATACACCGGAAGATGCATTAGCAACTCTCTGGTGGATATACGAGGTGCCTCACACATAGGGACCTGGGGGAACCCAAACAAAAAATAAGGCAATAAGGCAATAAGGTAAGGCTCCCCTTGAAGCTCTAGCGATATTATAGTATTCATTATTTTCATTATATCAATTGAGGAGAAAATATATTAAAGAGATAATATATTTTCTCATTACTTTTCCCCTTTAAAATTTCTGTTTGTTTCAAATCTCTTTCCAGTCTTTGCAATTAGGTACATAAAACAGTCGCCTGATTTCACAATAATTTCGACTTGTGTTTCTGAGTCTGGAAATGAAAATACGAGAGCTTAAATATTTTTGAAAGAACGCATATGTCTATCTTAGCATAGCCTATCAATATAATTCAAGTTCCTTACATCAGTACAGTTCAATAAAGTAATATCTTTTCAAAAGGAGTGTCTATTTTTATAGGTAAACTAATTTCTCCATGTTTGTCATATATTCTAATATTTTTTCAACTCCAAAAAACTTAGGTTTACATAGCTCCACTTCTGTCAAATGATCAAGAAAAGGGATCTTCGTTGGGCCTGTTGCCTAACATTCAATACCGTTGGTTATGAAAACTGAACTTTTAGGAAAGATTTTATTTTTCTATTAAAATAAAAACACCATAATAATAGAATTTTGAAAATTTCATTGTCATAGAAATGGATATGAATTATATATAGAACTATAGGATTATTGAGAAATATATCTATGCCTTATAAACTGGCAAATCTTTCCAATGCATAAAGAGTATAAAAAAAAGACCCTTCAGACATCGAGTGTGTTTGAGATACTTTGGCAAAAGTTCAAAGAACTTCTGCGCTTCTCCGAAACAGGAACTGTAGTTGAAACAAAACTTCAGAGCTTATTTTATTGTAACCTGAAATTTTAAAATGCAAAAGGATCTAAAGATTGATTTTATCTTAGATAATTATTATTATTATTATTATTATTTTTATTATTATTATTATTATTATTATTATTATTATTATTATTATTATTATTATTATTATTATTATTATTATTATTATTATTATTAGCGAAGCCACAAGTCTAATGGGAAAAGCAAGATTCTCTAAGCCCAAGGGATCTAATAAAGAAATTTAGCCCAGTGTAGAAAAGAAATAAGGAAATAAATAAATTATATGAGAAGTAATAAGCAAATCATATAAAATATCTTAAGATGAAAAATAACATTAAAATCTATATTTTATATAAAAACCATGATAAGAGATTCGCCATAAAAAACAATCGATACTAGTCTGAACTTCTCAAGTGTGATATCTTTTGGGAATCAAAAACCTTTTTTACAATTGGTAAGGATTTAATATTACTCATGAATGGCTAAGGAAATAGACAGTGACAATGCCTTAGCAAGATAGTGCCCTATAAATTGACCATATATACATATGATCAGTGCCCAAGCTCCCTCTCGCCCAAATAGGACAAGGGAGGGCAAGGCAATGGATGCTGATTACTCTGCAGTTAGGCGTATAGGTTCCCCCAAAACCACAATCCTGAGTTCATAAAGAGGGTGATGTTGCACCCTCTACAAGAACCTATCGAGACCAAGCAAGATTCCAACCGTAGTCCAGCACATCGCTAGGCAGGGACGTTTGCAATATGCTACCACACCTCCTGAATGATAATCTTGTCTAGACGATTAAAATTGTAGAGACAGTTTGTATTTAGTTAGCGCCTAGTCAGTGGCATAACATTATATTCAGAATAGGATCACAACAAGCCCCGTAAATTAATGCAGCCTAATGAACAATACTGGGTTTCTAATAACATTCTGTAGTAAATGTTTATAAGTGATATGAAAAGAGACTTTAAAACAAGAAACTACGAGTATTATAAAAAAAAAAACAATACTTTATATAGAGAGATTCTTTACCTCACTAAATAATTCAGTGATCCTTTTTAGATACACCGTTAACTTTATTTCTACTGTTTGGTAAAGGAAGTAAGTTCAGTAGGGTCAACGTTTAGAGTCGTATTGTTAATCAAGACAGTGACAAAAATTCTATCATATGTTTTTCAATGTAGTTAGAGAGGAATTGCAAAATACACCAATGCACATTCTTCAATTTCAGAACAATTGCGTGCATACTGTATGTCTGCGGTGAGGTATTCAAGTTATTACACATTTGACTGAAATATTACAATAATTCAGCTAGGGAGAACTTCAAGCAACCACGCCAAGAAACCTTGAGGATATAAAAGTTAAATAGACAGGTCTCAAAGAACATCACAAATACCTAACAGGATTTTTGCAGGCAATATAGCTTTCAGGAGACATGAACGGGGATTTAAAATGCTTTCAGAAACGAGTGAAAGATCAAAATTGTACCATACTTAAGTGCATCAGGATGATTAAAAATGATCTTCCAAATATATATATATATATATATATATATATATATATATATATATATATATATATATATATATATATATATATATATATATATATATATATATATAAAAGTATATATATATATATATATATATATATATATATATTATATATATAATTATATATATATAATTATATATATATATATATATATATATATATATATATATATATATATATATATATATATATATATATATATATAAATATATTTATATATATATGTATATATATATATTGTATATATATATATATTGTATATATATATATATATATATATATATATATATATATATATATATATATATATATATATTTACATACATATATATATATATATATATATATATATATATATATATATATATATATATATATATACATATATATATATACACACACACATATATATATATATATATATATATATATAAATATATATATATACATATATATATATATATATATATATATATATATATATATATATATATATATATATATATATTACTCTGGGGGAAACTCAGTGAATATTTTTTTGAGATTACTGGGAATTCTCCATGTTATTATTCTCCAGTGATTACCAATAAAAAAAAAGATTACGGGAAGTATCTTAGGAGGTCAGCTATCAGGAGAAGTAAAGACATCCAAATATTTTAACCTCGATATGGTAACATTACTTAACTTCGACTTACTCCCGCTACGCAGGAGCGCATTGAATCCTTGCGGAATATTTTCGAGTGGTTGTTTCCCTAGTGATTCATCTGCATCAGCACTGCAAACACAGTCAGTCTTTGACAGATCGAGATGGAGGACAGAGAGAAGATAAAAGTCTTTGAGTATAACATAAACAGGGTTCTCGAAGTCTTATGATCTGTGAAATATAATATTGACCCGTTAGTTTAATCGTCTTAGGGACCTTAATAGTGAATGGATTCTTCATTGGATTTTGGTCTAGAATGACTTCAGCAACAACAGAATGGGTTCTCAATAGAAACTCTGCATAAAATCTAAAGTGCTATTTCCATCGTTGCTGTAGACGGTTTCCCGTTGCTCAATGCTGCAAAAATTATGAATGTAAATAGAAAATCTAATGATCCAATAAATTGAAAAACGAAGAACGGAAATCTTTAGAATTTATTGTCATTTCACCCACTGCAAATTGTAATTCCTTTAGACTATGCTTTTTTTAGCCTTCCGATATTTCAATATTAGTCATATCTCTAACAATAAATTTTGATATTTTGATAATATGGTACTTTGAAAAATAGAAACTAACCCAACACTTATGGCGTGTTTGGGTAATGAAAATGATCTATGATAAATATTGCATGCTCCATGTAATACTTTCATGAATTTTTTTCATTTTGATTAAATGAAAAAGAAATATTTTTGACATGAAAATAAGTTTCATTAAGTAGGTAAAGAAGTGACTATAAGTATCAGTTTTCGTTGAATATGATTGTATGATAATTATAATAACAATGAGCTTAGCGATAATAATAATAATAATAATAATAATAATAATAATAATAATAATAATAATGATAATAATAATAATAATATTTTTTGTTATCATAAATATCATTAGCATTGTCATTATAACTATTATTACGATTATGATTTAGATATCTTTATTATGGCAAATATCTTGCTAATATGTTGTTGTTATTGCTTACAACCAATTTGAATTATCATAGTTGTTTAAATTTTAGAATCCTTACCGAAATATCTTTAGTTATATTGAAATATCATCGAAAATTAATGAAATCAAAATTGTTCTTTCGATCATGATCTAAGCACCTGTGCCTTAATCAGAAGCAATGAAACTGGTCAAATCTTGCTCTCAATAAGAGTTCTAGAATATTTCTGAATATTCTAACACCATTAGTATTTATATTAATAAAAATGTACTGTAAATGCAAATCAAAGCTTGTTATAATTAAAGCGATAATTTTGATTAGACTGCATGAAAAAAACACTTATGTTTAGCACATAAAAAGATTATCTCTTTCTCTATTTTCTCATTAATAAGAAAAATATATTTATGCTATCAAGAGAAGTTTTAACCAAGAATATTCCTTCAAGAAATTGAAATAGTCAAAGGGACCTTTAACACATAATTTGTAGAAAGCTACTATTTTCTGCTAATCTCAAAAAGTGATGTTAAGAAAAAGATTCATTTGCTGATGGGGTCAATCCTAAATGTGTATGAAAATTACCATTCTCTACTGGTCTCAAAACATAATTTGTTTTGGAACTTTAACCTTGTGGTCGTCTAGTTTTAAGGGAAAATATACGAGTATACATATGCGAGAATTGAAAAGAATTGGCCCAGTATAATTGATAAAAGTTGAAGATTGATTCATTGGACCACTTTTTCTTTCCTAATTATAAAGACCTAAATAAAAAGAATGACTTCATTTTCAAATCTATATTGTTTTAATTCCCTAATTCTAAATATAATTAAGGATATGGTTCGTAGGTCATGAGCGTCAAGTTTTAATAATCGACTGTTAAAAATTATTCAGGAGGGTTTTGTAATCACATCTAAACTTTACCAGAGGTTTCTTGGACGCTTCTAATTCATAGTTTCACAACGTCATCTCTCACGAATTATATCACATTCACTATCTCTTTGGCATTGTAGAGATAAGCTGCCTTGTTGAGAGAGTTTTTTTTTTTATTCAAAATATACTTTCATGCTATTTTTCATACCGGAAAAAGATGGAAAGAATAAATACAGGTAAAATTTTACAATTTCATAATAACTTAATGGCATGATATATATATTAAAATCCTACCCTATTAAT
>NC_090728.1:134537357-134548725 GCF_036898095.1 Palaemon carinicauda
ATTTACTTCCTCTCGTTTTTTTTTATTTATTTTTTATTCTATAAGTTTTTATAGTTATAAATGAAAAATTCGTTTTAATGTTGTGACTGTTCCTAAAATATCTTACTTCTAATAGTTAACTACCTACTTTGTAGTTTATTTTTTTTTTTTATTGCTTTTCCTCACTGGACTATTTCCCTTGCTGGAGCCCTTAGGCCCTTAGCATCCTGCTTTTCCAACTAGGGTTGTAACTTAGCAAGCAATAATAATAATAATAATAATGATAATAATAATAATTATTATAATAATAATAATAATAATAATAATAATAATAATAATCATAATAATAATGGTGGGAGAAGGTATGAAGATAGGAATAAGCATTATATATAATATTTTGCATCATTCATTATCGCTGATGAAAAGGTTCAATAGGAAAAGTAAGGACAGACTTTTTGCTCGGACAACAGATATTTGTTTTCTTGCCGATGAGGAGATTCCCACTCACCAACAAGTTCCAAGGACCATTCAAGAGTTTGGAGAATAGTTTTTGACCTGACCTACGCTATCAAAACCCCAGGCAGAGGGAAACGTCAAGGGAAAGTATATGTTGACCTACTGAAACCCAACTTGAGCGAAAATGAGACCGAAGCTTCACAGGTGTGCATGGCGCAAACCATACCATCCAGGGAAGGCAACAAGGATATGAGGTAGGGGCGGTAGGCAAAGTGAATAATTCGTCTATCTTTCGGAACTTGGAAGAAAAATTAATTAATTTGAACCAGGAGCAACAAGAGGAATTCAGCAGATTAATTAGAAGTTTCACTGAATTTGTCTTGTACGTCCCGAAACCAACCAACCTGACGAAGCATGGGATAGACCTCAAATCAACGGAAAGACCATTTAAACAACACGCTTGTCGACTGTCACTGTATAACTGAGAGGTCATGAGAAAAGAAGTGGACTATTTGTTACAAAATGGGTTAGCCGAACAAAGTTCTAGCCCTTACAGTTCTCCATGTTTGCTTGTGAAAAAAACCAGATGGATCTTCCAGCATGTGTACGAGCTTTTAGCACTTGTTGGAGAATTGGTAATGTTACTCCTCTATGTAAATGTGTTTGTGGTAGCTCAAGTCCCACTGATTACCGCCCAATTTCCATAACTCCCATATTATCTAAAGTTTTTGAACGTCTTCTGGCAAAACGTCTTAATAGGTTTGCTGAAGATAATCATCTACTCCCTAGTTTGCAATTTGGTTTTCGTAAAGGCCTTGGAGCATGTGATGCCCTTCTTACAATCTCCAATGCTGTACAGAAATCCTTTGATTGTGGTCAGGAAGTTCGTATGATTGGCCTTGATTTTAGTGCTGCCTTTGACCGTGTTAATTATGAGGCCCTTGTTTTCAAACTGAAACAGTTGGGAGTGGGTGGGTCGTTTCTTAGCATTATTATTGATTTTTTAAGTAATAGATCTCAAAGAGTTGTTGTTGATGGGCACCATAGTGATTATAGGAATGTGATATCCGGTGTTCCACAGGGTAGTGTTCTTGGCCCATTACTTTTCATACTATATACACATGACATGTTTGGCTTAGAAAACAAGCTTGTTGCATATGCAGATGATGCTACTCTCTTTGCATCAACTCCATCCCCTGAATGTAGATCTGGGGTTGGTGAATCCCTTAATAGAGATTTAGCTAGAATTAGTGCATGGGGCAAATTATGGGGTATGAAGTTGAATCCTAACAAAACTCAAAGTATGATTGTAAGTAGGTCAAGGACGGTGGCTCCTCAACATCCGTATCTCAGTATTGATAATGTTTTTTTAAATTTGTATGACTCTTTCAAAATTCTAGGTGTGATTCTCGACAGCAAATTTACTTTTGAGAAACATATAAGGTCTGTGTCTTCTTCAATTGCACAAAAAATAGGCTTATTGAGAAAGTCTTTCAAGATTTTCGGTGATCAATCTATTCTGAAGAAGTGTTTTAATTCTTTCATTCTACCTTGTTTTGAGTATTGTTCTCCTGTCTGGTCTTCAGCTGCTGATTCTCATCATAATTTGTTGGACAGAAACTTACGGTCTATTAAATTTCTTATTCCTGATCTAGATATTAATCTCTGGCACCGTCGTTCAATTAGTTCATTATGCATGTTGCATAAGATTTTTCATAACTCTGACCATCCTTTACATTCAGATCTCCCTGGACAATTCTATCCTGTTCGTAATACTAGGCAGGCAGTTAATTCTAATAGCCAGGCCTTCTCCATCATGAGGCTCAATACTACGCAGTACTCTAGAAGTTTTATTCCAACTGTTGTCAAGTTGTGGAATGATCTTCCTAATCGGGTAGTTGAATCAGTAGAACTTCAAAAGTTCAAAGTTGGAGCAAATGCTTTTTTGTTGACCAGGCGGACATGAGTCTTTTTATAGTTTATTTATGACATATTTGTTTTTGATGTTGTTTATAGTTTATATGTGACATGTCTGTTTTGACGTTGTTACTTTTTTTAGAACGATTTATTGTTAATTTGTTCTCTTCCTTTATTTATTTCCTTATTTCCTTTCCTCACTGGGCTATTTTTCCCTGTTGGAGCCCCTGGGCTTATAGCATCTTGCTTTTCCAACTATGGTTGTAGCTTGGATAGTAATAATAATAATAATAACTACTGAAAGTTGAATTCGATCAGTTTGGCTGATAATTACCCATTGACGCTCATCGCCCAACTTCTCGATAATATCGGACGGGGAGGTTCGTCTCCGAGACCAATTTGTGAAATGGCTATTACCAAATTCATTTGGACGACAACGCAAATGTGTTATTAGCGTTCATAACCCTGTTTTGCTTATATCAATACACTATCATGCCATTTGGTCTAATGAACGCCCCCCAATAGTTTTCAACATGTGATGGATAATCTTCTAGGATCAATAGAAGAAGAAGGCATATATCTCAACGATCTTGTAGTTTATTAATCGACCTGGGAAGAACATCTCCGAATCCTGAAGAAGGTATTTCAAAAGCTGCGAGAAGCATACCTGACGATTAACCCGTAGAAGAGCGAATTTGGAAAGGCAACAGTTTGGTACTTGGGATTTGAAGTAGGAAGAGAACTAATCGCCCCAGTAGCCGCCAACGTCAAAAGAATAAAGAAAGCATCTCCCCTACACCGAAGAAGCAATTACAACGTGTTTTATTGATGCTAATATTCTACTGACGTATTTGCCTGAACTTTACGTGTGTAGTCGCTCCTTTGGCGGATTTGACTAGCCCCAAGAAAAATTTGTATAGACCAGCGAGTACCAGGAATCCTTTGACAGGATAAAGGTCATATTAACCTTCAAACCGATACTGCGAGCACCTGATTGCAACAAGAAATTCCTTATCCAAGTGGATGCGTCGGATAATAGGATTGGCGCTGTCTTGATGCAAGGAGACGAGGAAAGAATTCTTTATCAAATTTGTTCTATGTCGTCGAAGCTAAAGAAACATCAGTGAGCCTACTCGACAGTTGAAAAGGAACTACTATTGTTTGTCGCAGTGATAATTATTTTTGAGGTCTAGAAGAATGGACTTTAAAATAAAGAGATTACAGTGTATTCAGATCATAATCCTTTACCTTTTGTTAATAGGATGAAAAATAATAATCAAAGGTTAACTAGGTGGTTATTATGTTTGCAGCCATATTTGTATTAATGTAAAGCACACATCAGGTAAAAGTAACGTGGTTGCAGATTATTTATCTAGGTGTGAATCGATAGATTCAGGCCCGGAATGAATAATATTTATTTTTTCGGAGGGGGGGGGAGCTATCTTACGAGCTAGTCTAGCGTAGTATAAATAGTTTATTCACGTGTTTTATTTATGTATTTCATTTGCTTAGTTAGGATATCCAGCTCATAAGATGAGTTCCGCTCATATAGGTAAAAGTTTGGTATGTAAATTACGTAAGACTTTCTTTATTGATTTAATTATATTTTCATTCAAGTCTGTATATGAAAATTTATGTTATTTTTAAAAATTGGCTTTTTATTTCATGAATTTTGTTACAAAGTCTTAACTAATCTTTTTAAGCGTGTTATATGACCCTAAGAGGTATGAATGAGGGCTTATGTCAATTTTTTTTTTATATATTTTTTTGAGGTATTGCATTGTGTTTGTGATTAATTACCCAATTTTTATATTAGCCACGTGTTTGGAAGGTTCTCGAAAACCCCAATGTTAGTGTTACGACCTCGGGTGAGGCCGTGGTGCAAGATCTTTAAAGCACATGGAAAGAGGTCAGTGTTTTTAAATGTTCAATGAAAAAGGGTTAATGGAAATGAAAACACGAGAAAAACTTGACAATGTTTAATATTCACTTAAAACTACAAATGAAAATTAACAAAATATATACAAATATCGGTCAGCCTTGTGACAACAGGACCAAAAATCATGTCCTTAGAATAAACATCCGAAAGGATGACCTAACATCTAAAATATAAATCCCTAAGATAGATGAATAAATATATAACACAATCAATGAATCAGGGGCCTAAATTTAGAAAACTTACCTATTACTAAATAAGGTTAGGAAGGAAGGAGGAGAATACAGTGAGGAAATACTTAAACTCCTACCTATATTATAAAGCTAAACCTTATACTTAATACAGTAATCACAAAATTCAACAAAAACCATTCTCCATATGAAAAGAAATTAATAAAGTTATATATATATATATATATATATATATATATATATATATATATATATATATATATATATATATATATATATATATATATATATATATATATATATATAAAATGCTACAAAAGAAAACCAAACTTTCCGATTACAGAAAGAACAAAGTATTATTTACAACACAGGGGCCGTCTCCCGGTGCTAGGCTTATATTTAAAACCTCAGGGAACTCCGGCGTAGATTCCCGGCAAAACAAACAAGTCACACATAAAATACTGCCATCAGTGGGAGTACTGGAGAACAGGTAAATACGAGGCAAAGGCACAGCATCATCCTCTCAAAACAAAATGGATAGAAAATTATTACCTGGACTCAGTCTCCCGACAAGTCTCCTCACGAGCTATCAAGCTCCCCACACAGCTGCAGAGATGAAAAGACGTGCTGCAGAGGTGCCCCTCCTGCGTCTGCTCGACCGGGATCAAATCCTGGACAACGGCCTGAGTCCGCAGGAAGTCCACACCCAACACTAGCCAAGTCAAGGCTGAAAAACTCAGATACACCGT
The DNA here is from genome assembly GCF_036898095.1 of Palaemon carinicauda. NCBI lineage: Eukaryota > Metazoa > Arthropoda > Malacostraca > Decapoda > Palaemonidae > Palaemon > Palaemon carinicauda. The sequence continues at coordinate 134,542,586 of NC_090728.1, forward strand.
GGGTGGCAGTTTCTGAGCAAACTACCCCAAAGGTAATTCTGAAGATCCAAGATGAGGTAATCCAAATAGCAGCTGCAGCCAAAAGGTGTGGGAGGCATTCAAGTCTAGCCCGAATTGTCTTTATCCTTCTCTCCTGGCGAGGAAGAAAACACTCTCCCCTATGACGACAGCATAAACAAACTGACGGAGAAACTGCTAGTCGAACTACATAATCCTTGGCAGCTTTGATAATCAATAAAACAGGTGGCGTTAGCAATACATATCATAATTCTCACTACAATACCGGAGAGGAGGCCAACAAATGTCTCTGGCAAAACTGCCTTAGAATTTAAGATTATTGCGGTAATACCTAATACCTTCCTCCCCGAAGAAAAAAAAATGGCATCATAATACAACAAACAACAACAACTAAAAAGAATTTTTTTTTTAGATTAGAGACCTGAGAAAAAAAAAACACCCTAAAGACTATACAAGTTAGATACAAAGAATTCATAAACAGAAATGATAAACCCCTGAAACATAATGCCAGTTAGTCATAACACACAAACCAAATTTGCAAAACTAACCAGAGAGTTCATAACAAAAATGACAATCACCTGACATAATAATACCGCTAGCCTAATACCTAACATACCAATGCAATTTGAGAAAACGAACTGGGCAGTGCATGAGGAGGGGTAGGCAAAACATGTTTAATTAGACCTGGATAGAGCATCAGGAATCTTATTTTCCGATCTTTTCACGTGTTTAATTACTAGATTAAACTCCTGTAGGAAAAGCGCCCATTGCAAAATACTTTGGTTAGCATCTTTCATCCGTTCGATGAACACCAACTGGTTGTGATCTGTCCAGATTTCCACTGGAAAAGAAAAATTAGTTACATAGGGTTTTAAATAATTCAAACTTCGGACCAAAGAGAGAGCTTCTTTTTCGATTGTCAAATACCGCCTCTCAGCTGCCAACAACTTTTTGCTGAAGTAGGACACTGGATGAACTTCACCATGTTCTTTCTGTTGGAAAAGAACACCTCCTATACCCACGTCACTAGCATCAACAGCAATGATAAATGGCTTGTGATAATCGGGGACAGTTAAAATAGGATTAGTCACCAATACCGACTTAAGTTGATTAAAAGCCCTCTCACACTGGTCAGACCATAAGAATTTTTTTCCCTTTTCTAACATACTAGTAAGAGGCTGAGCCAGATCTGAGTAATTACGGATAAACCGGCGGTAATACCCTGTCATGCCCAACACTCTTCTTACATCTCTAATATTAACAGGTCTTTTTAAACTTACAATAGCCTCGAGGTTAGCTTGCTTTGGAGCCACCTGACCCAAACCAACCTCGTGACCTGAATAAAAAACCTTAGCCTGCCCTATTTCACACTTAGCCAAATTAATTACAAGGCCAGCACCCCTTAGAGCTTCAAAAACCTTACGAAGCCTTACTATATGGGTATGCCAGTTATCACTATAGATCACCAAATCGTCAATATAATTTCAGTTCCTTCCAGACCGCAAATAACCCTATTCATTAGCCTCTGGAAAGAGCAAGCAGCATTCTTCATTCCAAAGGCCATAACCTTATATTCGTAAAGTCCGAAAGGACTGACAAAGGCAGATATCTCACGCGCACGATCGGACAAAGGAACCTGCCAGTACCCTTTCAACAAATCTAATTTATTTATAAACTTGGCAGACCCTATCCGATCCAGACAGTCATCAATACGGGGTAATGGAAATGAATCGTCTTTAGTGTGGGCATTCACCTTCCGATAATCCACACACATACGGAAATTACCATCACCCTTTTTTACCAGTACTACAGGAGAACTCCAGGGACTCACTGATGGCTGAATAAGGTCATGCCTCAACATATAATTAATCTCCTTACGGACCAAATCCAATTTTACCGGATTCAGACAGTAAGGACTCTGTTTAACAGGGGAAGCACCCCCACTTCAACATCATGGCTCAAAACCTGAGTTCTACCTGGGGCATCCTGAAACAGTTCTGGAAAAGAATGGATTAACTTTAGCACTTCTTTTCTTTGGTTAATATTTAAATGATCTAAATTACCTGTCAATAGTTCTAAATTTTGCATGTTTTCCCCTAATGCATCCGATGTGACCTGACACACTAAATCATCGGACTCCTCAGGAGATACATCAATTACCACTAACACAGGTTCACATAAGATAGCCAAGGGATCACCCCTTTTACTCAAATAAGGTTTTAAACGATTAATATGAAAAACTTTACATTTACGTCTCGAACCAGAAGACTCCACCTCATAGTTAACATCAGACAACTTCCTCAGAAGCTTCCAAGGACCCTTATACCTCGGCTCGAGAAAACAGTCTGGTTCCATACTCAGTACTAACACTAATTGCCCAGGTTCGAATGAACGAACCTTAACCTTTTTTTCAAAATTTTCCTTCATTCGGAATTGAGATAGTTTTAAAATTTCTCTAGCAAACTTCCATGCACTCAACATCCTAGACCTCAAGTCTTCCCCCAATCCTCCAACTTTTCCTTCCCCCTTTTGGCTGGATTTTAAAACTTCCGACATAATTTCCATTGGTCCTCGAACTTTGTGCCCAAATACCAACTCAAAAAGAGCTACACCTGTGGAAGAATTAGAATGACTTCTAATGGAGAAGAGGGCAAAAGGAAGGGCTTTGTCCCACTCGCTACCAGAGTCATAACAATGTTTTTTTAGTACTGATTTTAGGGTTTGATGAAACCTTTCCACTAAACCCTGACTCTCCGGATGATAAGGTACGCTAGTATTGTGCTGGATGGCCAGTTCAGCACACTTACCCCTAAATACCTTACTCGTGAAATTCGTTCCACAGTCGGTCTGAATTACACGAGGGAGACTATACCTAGAGAAGAAATCAATTAATTTTTCAAAAACATTTGTAGAAGTAATACGCCTCATAGGTATAGCTTAAGGAAAACATGACGCTCTATCCATAATAGTTAATAAATATATAAGACCCGTTTTAGTCTTGGGTAAAGGACCTACTACATCAATAACCAATTCTGAAAAAGGTTCTCCTATGGCCGGTATAGGATGTAACGGGGCTTTAGGAATACACTGGTTTGGCTTCCCCATGACTTGACAGGTTTCGCACTCTCTGATAAACTGTTTCACACACATTTTCATTCCAGGCCACCAGAAATATCTAGCTTAACTGTGGAAAGTTTTCAACATTTCCAAATGAACTGAAAAAGATATTTGTGTGAGCTAATTCTAACATAGATTTTCGGAACTGAACTGGCACAACTATCTGTTCAATACGAACAACATTATTTGCTCCACCAGTGGCGGGACGACTAAACCTGTATAATAGACCTTCTACAATCCCAAACCTAGGCTTAGTTAGATCATCAACATCACCCAACTCAAAATTGAATTCGTCGTTCTGAGCTTTAATGTAAGCAGCTCGGTCAAGGTTAAAAGGATTAACTACATCACTTCCACTACTTTCTACTAACCCGGGCCTTTCTACATCTAACTCTATACTACTTAATAATAAGTCATCATCATTATCTCCATCAAGTGAATTAGCAGCTCTTGCTGCGGACCGAGTAGTTATAGCTACAGGACAGGCATTAACCGACAATATGGGGACCAGCTCCCAACCTTCCCCATCCAACATGTCATTCCCCAGGATACCATCTATTCCAGGGATAGGCAAACTATCCACCACAGCCAATTCCGTTATTTGACTGTATCCTGGAAAGGACAAGTGGACATTAATCAACGGAGCCGACACAACCGAGTCTGGGAAACCTCCCAACACTACAAAATTCCCCGTATAATTTATATCACTACTTAAAGTAATTTTTACAACCAATGACCGGGCAGAACCGGTGTCCCTAAGAAATTTAACCTGGACAACAAGGTTATCATAAATCAACTTACCAAACCATACATATTTGTCAAACTCAAGTCATGCTTGAGCATTAGGAGTATTAGGAACATTCTAAACATTGCTATTTACGCTACTACTGTCTACTACAGATCTGTCTACAGAACTACTATCTACATTAGACCTATCAGGAATTATAGCTACAGTACTTTGACCATTACGTTCCAGGTAACGTTGACGAGCATAGCATTGACTTTGGAAATGTCCTGGTTTGTTACACCTATAGCAAGTTCCTCGACGACCTGAACCTCTGTTTTCTTGATTATTAGGCCCGGTATTACCTACATTAGGGTAACTTCTATTGACAAAAACTCTGGGGGTAGGAGACACTCCTTGAACTCTACTCATATCCCTACCACCTGTAAAGGAATTAGGATTAACATTATTTTTAGGGATATGGGGACTTGATGAAGAGGTATCTCCTCTCCCAGTACCCCTGGGTGTGCGAACCGAAGGGTTATTTGACATTTCATAACTTAATCTACCACTACCGGACCGATGCGTCAACTCATACTCATCGGCTAAATGAGCGGCATTACTTAACCTACTAGCCTTTATCTCCTCCAGATATAAAGTTTCAATAATCAATGAGGGAAATATAAGGTAAAAATATAGCTTGATACTTTAACTGATTTCCTAATTGATGATAATGAAAGCTTAATTTTACTTGAAAAATTTCTGTGAATTTTAAAGATGGATGTCTGAGAATTGCCGTTTCGTGTCCTACACTTAAAGGGAAAGCTATTTATAGGAAAGGATGTGTAGTAGGACGAACAAATAAAAAAAAATTGTGCTCATTATGCTCTTCTTTATGTCCACTCAGAAATATGGAATTATCATGGAAGTCAATAGTTATTTCAAGAAAATGATAATGCTTTGACCCTTTTCGTGGATAATTTTCTTTTCCTGGTTTTTTGTATGAACATTTTAAATTGTGTAGTGTAATTTTCAATATGTTCTGTAAGTCAATCAATACATGGGAATTGAGTTGTACCATTATTATTTTATTGTTATAAGCTAAGGTATAATCCTAAGGGCTCCAACCGGGAAAAATAACCCAGTGAGGAAAAGAAACAAGGGGATAGAAAGAAGTAAAAGAGAAGTAACAAATAATCAAAATATGATATACTAAGCACATTAGCAACATTAAATTTGACTAAAAAGTCTCTTCTACCCTTACCAAGAGGAAAGTAGCTACTGAACAATTTCATTGCAGTAGTTAACCCCTTGAGTGAAGAAGAATTGTTTGGTAATTTTAGTGTTTTTAGGTGAATGAGGACACAGGAGAGTGTGGAAAGAATAGTCAGACTATTCATGCATGTGTGGGCAAAAGAAAAAATAAGCAATAACCAGAGAGAGGGGGATCCAATGTAGCACTGTCTGGTCAGTCAAAGGACCAAATAACACACTAATGGTGTTTTAAATTATTTTTTATGATTCTTACTTTATTTGTTTTATTTCGTTTTAGAGCCTTATTTTACCATTGTAAATAGGATATATTTTTTTCTATTTAAATTTTAGCATATTTCAATTTAAAGTTACTCAGAATTTATCAATAATCATAAGATTCTCTTTTTTGTCCATTACTTTATATGGATATACAGCCAATTTAAACTAGTCTCTTACTTAGAGAGAGAGAGAGAGAGAGAGAGAGAGAGAGAGAGAGAGAGAGAGAGAGAGAGAGAGAGAGAGAGAGAGAGAGAGAGAGAGAGAGAGAGCCTTATTGCCTTATTGCCTTATTCTATGTTTGGGTTCCCCCAGGTCCCTCAGTGTGAGGTCCTTGTATATCCACCAAAGTTGCTAATGCATTTTCCGGGGTATTTTGCATCTTCCAGTCTTGGATGGTCTGGGAAGCCTATTTGTGCAATATCCTTTTGGTAGTGTGGGTACCATATCACATCGCAGTACTCGAGTGTACTACGTACATAGGTTTTGTACAGCATAATCATGTGTTCAGTTTTTCTTGTTTTAAAGTGGCTGAATGACATTCACATTTTTTATTTACATTTAGCCAACAGTGTTGCTATTTGGTCATTGCATAACATATTCCTATTTAACATTACACCAAGGTCTTTAATTGCTTCCTTGTTTATGATTGTCTCGTTATTAGGTTCCTTGTATGCATATACCATTCCTTCTGTTTCCATAATTTATTGATTTGAATTTATCGGAGTTAAATGCCATCCTATTTATCTCC
>NC_090728.1:134549225-134556725 GCF_036898095.1 Palaemon carinicauda
AATTTAATTTTTACTTTTGTTTATTTTGGTTGACAATGAAGTAATGAATTTAGTTTTTCACGTATAATACCTGTTTAAATATCAATATAAAGACACTGGTACACTGTTTTCAAGTATTTTTCTATCATAAATGATCATCCATGGTTAATCTCCATAATTAAAATATGATCATTAAGCACTATGCTTTTAGATACGATATTGTATTAAGCCTGGTGTAGATAAAGCCAAAATTTCCCCTTTCAGAATACTCTCCTTTTTTCATTGCTAATCATAAGAGAAATAAATCGATTTGCATAACGTATTTTTAGGCCTTCGTCAAATCGTTATATCTCTTTCCGAATAGGTATCTTGAACTAGACATTACAGTTCAAGCCTTTCAAATCCAACATTGTTTATATATGAATAGTTTTTCTATCAGTCATTTATCTCTCCTCTCTTCTAAAAATGCATCAACTATATTTAGTTGATAATATATTGATCTCGTTATATTTCCAATTTACTAATGTTTCCCTTAAAACGCTTCTGTCAAAAGCATTCTTGCTGCCCGTAATATTTTCTTCCTTACACTATCCTACTGTTTGCCATGTGCCATAAAATGTGTCACACTCTTGCAAAATATTTGTATAAAATCTAAAGCGGACTCGAATAGAATATAAATATCTTTTGTATTTAAATTGCTCACAGTAGTATAACGGACTGAAGCCTCTTCTTTTCTTCAATAAATAATTGCCTAATGTAATTGATAGCCATGTTCCATTTCGTGAGCTAAAAAGAATAATATTTTCTGGTTTTATACTTGGTTACTTATATCTTTTTCTAATCCTCGTTTTATGATTATTCACAAATATATCTTTCTTTAAAAAATCCTTATAAAAGGTTACATATGATGCAGTTCAAGTTCAAGTAATCAAATCTTCCCCTATGTACAGTATAGTAGCTGCTTTTTGATAAGGCAACCTCCCACCATGGTTCTTTACTGCTACTCTCACCGGTTCTCAACTTCTATCCATCAAAATTAGATTTTAGAAGTTTTTTGGGTTACGATGATACATGCTGAGTCCCTAATTACTACACAATCCTATCTTTCCTTGAAATACCAAATTCTAGGCTTTTAAAACTGCTTAGTATAAGTAATTCATATAACTACTCCACGTACATACTGTCAATGTAGAACCTTATTTTCTCTTTTTCTTTGAATAAGAAAATGAGTGTCCTTTTTATAGAATCAAAGTTTTATGTAATTCTGCCGAAGGACTTAGGGATAATGGTAATGTTATTTAAAACATTGAAAGCTAAATATATATATATATATATATATATATATATATATATACATATATATACATATATATACATATATATATATATATATATATATACATATATATACATATATATACATATATATACATATATATATATATATATATATATATATATATATATATATATATATATATATAATACATATATTTATACATATGCATATACATATACATATACATATACATATTTATATATATATATATATATATATATAATATATATATATATATATATATATATATATATATACAAAATTATTGTTCTCGAGATTTTATTGTCGAAGGCTTTGGTAATATGATATCCAGTATCCAATTCCATTCCAACTACTACTACTACTACTACTACTACTACTACTACTACTACTACTACTACTACTACTACTAGTGCCAATAATAATAATAATAATAATAATAATAATAATAATAATAATAATAATAATAATAATAATAATAATATGCACTGTTTATACATTGTTCTCTTCAGTATGCAGTCTTATATCTAGTATTTCCAAACAACAGGAATCATCCCAAATGCTATGACTTATTCCAGAGACGAAGATACAGTGTTGTTTTCTGGCAACAAAATATTGCACCGTTTGGAGAAAGTTTTCCAATACCTCCTCTCTTAAGGTCTGGAGTTTCTGCAAATGCAAGTTACCATCAGTAAAGAATTGACCTGTCCACAATGTTTTCACTATTCAAAAGGCCTCAAAACAACGAAAGAGGTGTTCCATTATTACCGTAACGTTTATTTTAACTAAGGGCATATTTTAGGTATCGGTGGATCACGTCCGTGAAAAATAGAAATTCTATTTCTCATTTGAATATACTTCATGGATAGCTTTATGGGGATAAAGAGATATCGCTCTCTTCTATTTCTAAAATATACATCATGTTCTAGTGCGTAAACGTAGTATTCTGTTTCAGAAACATAAGGTATAACAAAGGAACATTTAGAAATGGAAGTGACAGCAAAGCTTTCAGAGTTTGTATAACTTTCTATTGTCTCGTTGTTAATTTTGAAAAATAAACTTGAACACTAATTGAACATATTATCCAAGCTATTTTTCAGAGAATAAATCTTTGAACATCTGAAAAAGAAACAAAAAAGGATGAAGAGCGTATTTTATATAGATAATTCTAACCAAAAGTGACCTTAAATATAGTACCTAATAAATTTCGTTACATTTAAATTAACTTGGTATTTCCAACAAAATAATTTGTCATTAGGGTATATGATATATCAAAACTTTTTTTCGATATCATACATAAGGCACGTATATACTAATTGTACACTGCCACCAGCCATATAACTAAAAATCTATTACAAGGACGGAGTGAATTTATTAGAATTCAGTATTTTATATATTTTTCGTCCAGCGTAGGTTCTAAGATAATTATTCTATATCAATATCCGACAATTTTCTTTCCAATTAAAACTGTTTATTTTCATAGAAAATATTCTTCCTATAATAAAAACTTTTAATGACATGTTTTCCTTACTTTAAAATGATATCTGAATATGATTTATTCTTAATTAGTACAGCAAGTTCAGTAATACTTAAGAAATTATGAAAAAGGAAATCTTGTCATATTCCCAAAATGTTTTGAATTTCATTTTCAATTGAGCATAAAAAGGGCTTTAGGGGAATAAATTTTACCCAATCTATCATCATCTAAGTATTATCAGTTTAATAGATGGATAACAAACTAATAATATACAGTAATATTACAGGGAAAAATTTCATGAAGAATATAACAACCTTCCCAACACAATTAATCAGAGATGTCTTCTCTACAACCTATAATTACTTTTCAGCGTGCTATAAACATATTACTCATCCTTTGGCGATGAGTATTTTAGTGAAAGCTTGCAATATTTCATGTATAAATGAATTATCAATAATGTTATTTTCCTTCTTTTTTATTTATCACAATCGCTATAACTAGAACAAGAGGTTGATTAACTGATTGGCATTCTACTGTTCTAATCGAACACACCTTTCATCATTGAAACCATTTTTATTTTAATAAAATTTCTCCTTGACTTTATCGTGTTCTATACAATTCCTCTACAGCCCTTCCACATTCCCAATAACAATAATAATAATAATAATAATAATAATAATAATAATAATAATAATAATGATTTGATGGGTGGCTTTGCCGCCGCTCTGGCACGTCACGGTGTTTATGTCCTACGGCATTCACGTCAGCTTCGGTTGATGTTGAATAGTCCTTTATGGGTAAACTATCGACATCGGGTATGGCAGCGCGTACATGTTCGGGTAAACGGCATATCCAAAAGGGTACGAAGTAGGGTCACCTCATAAGGAGAGCCGTCTGCAGCAAGTTGCAGGCGAGCGATACTGGTCATTTCCCTGAGGGCGAGCGGAGCCCTTCGGTCCCCAACGGTTGTTGTGAGAACTGAAAAAGCTTTGCTATAAAGGCGGCTGGCGACAGCGAGTACTGCTGCAGTAGGCACGTTTTGAGGGTGTCATACACTATTGGGGTGTCTCCTTGTTCACAAAGCTAGTTGGATATTTCCGGTGTCATCGGGTATCGCCGCGAGAACATAATCTGCTTTGGTGGTTGAGCGAATCCCGTACTTTATGCGGAACTAGCTTCTGCGCACTGAAACCAAGCAAACGCCTCTCCGCTGGCGAACGACGAAAGTTTCAAAGGGGCGGCGCTAACTTCCGTGCAGTCTGCCATACTACCAATGTCGGGGGTGGACGGTGGAAGGGGGGAGGATCGAGTCGACTTCCTAGGTCACCAATGTGATGGGCCGAGAAAGACAGTGACTAAGAAGGCAGGATGAAAGCAACTGAGTAACTTTATTACAGGACATCAGTTTATATATACATAGAGTCCAGACAAAAAGGACATAAAAACATAACAGGAAATTTCATGTTCAACCGACAACCGGTTCTGTTAACAGTTAACGGTGAGAAAATCAGACATGTTTATTCAGGTCCCAATCAGTGCGAGGGGAGAGCGAAGATACAAAGCATAATATATACAAAAAAAAATAATGTCGTTACTATGTACAATCATGTGACACACGGTTGGTACAGCATACTCTTCAAAGATCGGAATGCGACAGATGGATAGAAATATGTCTCAGTGAACTAATTGGAAGAAAATGTTCAAGATTAATATCCAGTCTGGGAACATGTTATTTAAAGGAACTCGTAGTATTATCTGAAAACTTAGGAGAAAGTTAACGGTTAAGGACGAAATAGTACCAAGAAAGTGTCTACTAAGTCCAGAGTAATTAAGTTTGAAGAAGTTGGCCTCGTGATTTTCACACTATAGGTCAATCATATAAACTTTATGTATCATTAGAATCACAAAGAGCTTTTGAGATTCTGTTCAGCTCGGTTTTCACATAATGGGAGCGGGAAAAGCTCCCTAAAGCTCTCTATAAATCATATTTATCATTGCTAGTAAACTCAGTAGCTTAGTCGATTAGTTGGTGACTCACAATCAGAAAATCTGGACTTTTACATACGCTTAGGGCTTGATAGATTTCACTTGTAAACACGCTATTACTATCCTTGTGAATTGGGATGGGAATGGTAGATAAGACTATTTACCGAGTTATCTGTAATTATTCCTTATATATCTATATTTCTAGCCTCAGTGAGGAAATCTTGGAATCTGATCGTATGTGTACATGTGGTGCGGCTGAGTAATCTCTCCTTAAAATCTGGAACTTATGGACGACCTTTGAACTATGAGATATACAATTTTTGGAAAGGTTGAAAAATATATATATAATAAAGGTAAAAACAGAAGAAGTAGTTTCTCTTAGTTCCAATTGAAGGTAATAATACCAAAGAATTGTATCCTTTTGAGTGAAAAATTAAATGTTTTATGAAATCGAAAGAGAGAGAGAGAGAGAGAGAGAGAGAGAGAGAGAGGAGAGAGAGAGAGAGAGAGAGAGAGAGAGAGAGAGAGAGAGGAGTGTCTGATTGTATATACAGTTAAAGGTTTTCTTTATGTTCTGTTGTAAGGAACCATTGCTGACTATACTCGGCGAATTTCATCATTACCTTCATACTTCAAAGCTTGCAACGAATTTGGTTCCAAAATATATGATAAGTTTTCAAAGTTCAACATCTGAGTGTTTGTATAATTCATCATATATAGTTTTTATTTGGCAAAACCTTTTTGATAAATAACTATTTGTCATTTAAAACTGATCTGACTCTCCGCGCGATAACTTATATCCTTATGTGATATGGAAAACATCAAACTATGTATTAATTGATATCCTGAAATATAAAAAAAGGGAAAAATAACTTTTAGAAGTATTTATCAGACAAAAGACAAACAGGAAACTAACCTTTTATGTAGACTGGATCGCTTTGAAAGTTCAAGGACTTACTTTCGCTTGATAAATTTTCATTCTTTCTACAAGGATAATATAGTTTAGTTGGATACAAGAAAAAAAGAAAAAAAAAGAAAAACGGATTAACTCTCTTAGGACTAATGCGTTTCAAGACGAACAAGTGTTCTACTAACAACCAGCTTCCTAAAATTTAGCTCCATTCTTGTATGAAAAAAAAAAACTTCAAGGAAGAAAACCTTACTTATTTTTTATTGCCCAATAGGGAAATATGTTTGATCTTTTTTTTATTTTTCTCTTACAACGTTTTATTTGATAGTTGACTCATCAGGCATTGTAACGTTTAAAAACGTTGAGTTTGAATAGATAAAAAATAAAGCTATGTAGATTATTACACTTGAATATATGGAAAATGTACTGGAAGAGCTTATGAATACAAATAAATTCACTTTTGCTGTATTTGAGATAATTTAAAGATACACTAGGAAGAATATACTTTATCTTAGCAAAAGGTTCACATGTCTTATTCAATTGATTATAGACTTTAGGGGCCGTGAACAACAATTTTCGAAAACATAGGATAAGATACCATTTTATTCTCTCTCTCTCTCTCTCTCTCTCTCTCTCTCTCTCTCCTCTCTCTCTCTCTCTCTCTCTCTCTCTCTCTCTCTCTCTCTTGTTTATAACAAAATCCCCTAAAGTCCCTACTATCACTCCATTCATTTTCTTCCCTTGAATGTGCGTGCCCTAAATAACTATTCCTTTGGCCGCTCCCTTTCATGGAATCCCTTCATCTCTTGAGCAAGCCTTCCATTCCACCAAGTCTTTCCGGCCACAACCTGCACCCGAAGCAGACCTGGTCTCATATTTCTTGTTTCAGTATCGGAAAGCATGTACGTCTTTGTTATCTCATAGAGGATTTCATGAAATCCCTCTTATAACAGAGAAACCTCTATCTGTGAATGTATGGTATATGTTTCATCATCATCATCATTTTCTCCTACGCCTATTGACGCATAGGGCCTCGGAGAGATTTCGCCAGTCGTTTGTCTCTTGAGTTTTTAATTTAATACTTCTCCAATCATCCTCTACTTCACGCTTGATAGTTCTTAGCCATGTAGGCATGAGACTTCCAACTCTTCTAGTGCCTTGAAGAGCCCAGTTAAAAGTTTGGTGAAAGAATAACTCTTGGGGAGTGGGAAGAGCCGGCTCAAATCAACTTCATGTACCCCTCACCATGATCTCATCCACATATGGCACTCGACCAATCTCTCTTATATTTTCATTTCTAATCCTCTCCTGAAATTTAAATCCTAACATTCTCCTGAGGGCTTCTTTCTGAACTCTACAAAATCAGCTGTAGATTATTTCATTGCAATACTATGGACTCATGTCCATACAGTAACACAGATATACTGCCATATATTTACATACATATATTGATAAGGAGAAGTAATGGTTTTCTTAGCCTCAAATTGAAATAATAGTCCTATAAAAATTATTTTCATTACATATAGAATAATCATCTACTTTTGTCAACTGTTTGAGAATAATTTTGCCAAAACACAACCATGTTATAGGGGTGCGGAACTTGAAAATTGGTTTCCTAATAAAAATAATGAATTTTCAACTTCACAGGTCGTACATGCACACTGAATGCTATAATTGGTGATAGTTCAAGAATGGGGCAGTGTTTGATGAAGCCTAAAGTTATAGCTAGTAAACTAACAGCAACCATCTTCTGGTCCTCTCTGGTCTAGCCTGGACTGGATAAAGTGCTTAGGTGTTGATAAAAAATAAATGTTTTCAGTCTCTAGGGCA
>NC_090728.1:134564225-134569225 GCF_036898095.1 Palaemon carinicauda
ATCATATGCTTGAGTAATTTTTTATCCCTTATAAGAGTCTTTGATGGTTATCACCAAGTATTCATTTTTGTTATCAATTCTAGCCTCTCCCAAGATTAGCTCTAAAAGTACATCTACAGAGGTTTTTAACGATCCATCCATTTTTACTTTTAGCTTTTTCCCTTTACTTCAAACCATTTCAGATAACCGTTTTATTGAAAATGATTGATGTCAATACAATTTTTCTTTTCTCAAACCGACTATTTTCTTCGTCTACCGATTCTTCTGTCACGTGTCTTACTTGTTAAAAAAAAATCCAAGCAAAGAAGCATAAACAAACTCTCTCTCTCTCTCTCTCTCTCTCTCTCTCTCTCTCTCTCTCTCTCTCTCTCTCTCTCTCTCTCTCTCTCTCCTCTCTCTCTCTCTCTCTCTCTTTTATTTAACTGTCTTTAATCCAGTAATTTGTATTCCCTATCAAGTGATATTTGAAATGTTCTAGATTTTTCTTTACTTGGATAAAATGGGCTCGAAACAAAGTCATAAAAAATATATTTTAATTACGGAATTATAAACACAATAACACACAAATTAATTATATTTCTACCTTTATTTTACCAGTATACTGGAAGTAACATACATGAGATTAAGAGAAATTGTCATATGAGAAAACACCAGTTTAGCTTATGTTTGTTTTATTTTCTGAGGAATAAAATATTCCAGAATACTCGTCAAATGTTCATAATTTCTTATTCGTATTTCTAAGTTCAAATGCCCAACTTGATCTGGCAACGTTGCATAGCGTGCCACCTGAAACGACCAGGTGCAAGGATTTACGTGTGCATTCCTTATGGATCCCTTTGTGTCCCTCTGCATACATTTTGGGATACAGCCATAACGTATATCTACATCCTAAACTCAATTTCCATCTTTGTCCCTAACATGTTCTTGTTTTTAATTGATATAGTAGACTTTTTCTAACAAGACAATATTTAGAACACAAAATCTATTGTTTTGATATTTGTTGTCATTCAATCTGTACACACAATTACTCAGGTGCAATAGTTCTAAAAGTCGAAACAACAAATAAGACTTACTTGAATATTAATGCCGCAAATGTTGCGCTGCTATACATGTTGATGCTTTGATATCCAAGGAGCACTTGAACATATGGAAGGTAGAGAGGAGTAACAAGCGTCCGGGTCAGTATAGTGGTAATGCATTCGCCTCGCATTCGCATAACAGCAGATCGATGCTAGTTGGGGAGGTTTCTTCCGTGATTGGGCACCACTGATAGGGGTTGGATTTTCCAACTAAGGTTTTGGTGCATGACTCTTAATCTGATACTGAAAATAAAACCAGATACCATTAAACCTTTAATATACGCGTTTTAGGATTTGGTAACAGGTAACGTGCAAGTTTTATATACAAAGATTTCATCCGCAAGAGTTATGGAGAAGTACCTTGATATATATATATATATATATATATATATATATATATATATATATATATATATATATATATATATATATATATATATATATCCTTCTCTCTCGTCACGGTTTATTTTATCTTTGCCTATACATACACCGAATAGCCTGGCCTATTCTTTCCATATTCTACTATGTCCTCATACACCTGACAAGACTGAGATCACCAAACAATTCTTCTTCACCCGAGGGGTTACTGCACTGTAATTTTTCATTGGCCACTTGACTCTTGGTAAGGGTAGAAGAGACTCTTTAGCCATGGTTAGCAGCTCTTCTAGGAGAAGGACACTTCAAAATCAAACCATTGTTCTCTAGTATTGGGTAGTGCCATAGCCTCTTTATCATGGCCTTCCACTCTCTTGGGTTACAGTTCACTTGCTTGAGGGTACACTCGGGCACATTATTATATCTGATTTCTCTTCCTCTTGTTTTGTTAAATTTTACATATTTTATATAGGAGATATCTGTTTTGATGTTGTTACTCCTCTTAAAATATTAAATTTTTCCTTTTTTCCTTTCCTAACTGGGCTATTTTCACTGTTGGAGCCCCTGCCTTTCCAACTAGGGCTGTAGCTTAGCAAGTAATAATAATAATAATAATAATAATAATAATAATAATAATAATAATAATAATAATAATAATAATAATAATAATATATAGTACAAGGAATAAATCAATCTTACATTAGAACACTTGAAGATATTTATTCGGACAGTACAACAATCCTAAAACTAGACATAGAGAGTGAGAAATTTTCGATTGAGAAAGGTGTTAGATAGGGAGATTCAATCTCTCGAAAATTATTCACAGCATGCCATGTAAAATTTTCAAGAATTTAGATTGGGAATCTCCATTGGGACGTAGTGCTGTTAGAATAATCTTACAAGTAAAAGAAACATTTCCAGAACAAACGAATGAATAGTGTGTTTGGAATCAGATATGTCTTCTTTATGGCGCTCCTGATTTGAGATTCTGACTCCAGCATCGGTCGTCATGCCGTGTCATCCTCATCAAAATCTGTCCGTTCTCAGTGTTCGTACCACCCAGCAGGAGTAACAGATTGAACA
Organism: Palaemon carinicauda; assembly: GCF_036898095.1. NCBI lineage: Eukaryota > Metazoa > Arthropoda > Malacostraca > Decapoda > Palaemonidae > Palaemon > Palaemon carinicauda. The sequence goes on from NC_090728.1 coordinate 134,566,763, forward strand.
ACGATAACCAACGCACTGTTCCCTTCGTGACAATAGAATGCAAGAGCCCATTGTCCAACTAGATTCCTGTCAACAATCTAAATCACATCACACTGGAAAAATGAACGCCTTATCAATAACGGGGAATATCTTAACAACTTGAAATTGGCAGGTGGCATAGTTCTGTGAATCATGAGAGAAAAAGAAAACAGAAATATAGGACGAAAATGAATATGAGCAAAAGTAAGATAATGCTTAATGAAATGTAGAAAGCTAAAAAATAAGGGTAATGGCCAACCGCCTAAATATTTGTTGATGAATATATGTACTTAGGGCAGATAATAAGTGTACCCCAGGACATGAAACTGAAATTAAGAGGAGGATAAGCATGAGATGGAGAGCTTTTGGCAAATAAAATGACATTATGAAAAGTAAAATGCCAAATTCTCTGACAGTGACCGTACCATTTAGTAATGTTGCTAAATGTTACGGTTACTGTCATACAAGCATCCTGGACCAGGGTTCGAGTCCCAACCTGCCAGATGCTATTGTCTTTAAGTGATTTCACCTCAAGACTCGGATCCCGAGGTCGGTAAGAGAATCCAGACATTAATGTATTGAAACATATGGCTTGGTTGAAATATTAAGAGATTATGTGTATATCTAAAAATGCTCTACAGTTTCGTCCGTCACAGGACCTCTTCTTAAAGCGTTTATTATGGAAAGAATAAATATATAAGATTGTAAATACAAGAAAGACCTCAAATTATAAAATATTATAAAAAATTATAAAAGATACTATTAGTACTTAACAGGAAAAAGTAAATTAAAACGATGATAACACCAATTAGAGTTGAACTTACTAATTAACAGGAAAACAAATAATCTGATCCTTGACAAGCACCAAGTAAAAAGCTGATGATTAGTATTTTCAAATTTATACCACCACTTTATAAAACATAAAATAAAAGGATCTAACTTATATACGCCTTAAGATGAATTATAATTCCCATTCTTACTTTGAAATTTACGAACTGCTTCAATGACGTTTCTCTATAAAATCAGTGGTTTTAAACAAAATTTATGGATGTTGCCAACTGGATAAGTACGTATACTATTATGTAAAAAAATTGCACTACTTTTGTTATTTGTTTTTATATTATACATATGATTTAAAATTCGTTTATCTAATGATTTCACAGATTGCCCAATAAAAAGATTTCCACATCTACATGGTATCTTATAAGGTTTGCCTTCATTTTGTAGAATCAATTTGTAAAATGCTGTGGAAAATGTTTAGATGGAAGGAAGGCAGTACATGCATGGCTTTCGACTGGAATATTTGGACCAATAGTGATTCAGAACTCTACTCTCAATGGCGGCCACTACAGTCGCTCACTGGAGGATCAACAACTACTAGTTAAAGCAATAAATTGCCTGTTGTACAACGAATTCTTTGATGGAAAGGGCGTTCCAAATTACTCCGAGGAACTAGAAATACTGAACAATCCAAATAAAGGTACGGCCACCGGAAATATATTAAAAAGCTGGAGGCCCTTGGCACAGTTCCAAACATCCTCCAAGAAATTGTCGATGATATGAACGCCTTCATTGATGAACGATCTACATCAAATGAGAACTTCACATTATGGTATCCTGTTCTTGGAATGTCATGTGATTGTACTTAATTTGTTGTGATCAGATCGAGAGGGATACTGGGAATTGCACCTAGAGGCAATGCCACCTGCACTGTATGAATGTTTTGTTTGGGATTCAACAAACTACCTTAGCTGGGGCTCAGTGTACCTTGAACATTCTAAGAACCTCTTCATCACTGTATCATCTTTATTCATAAACTTCTCTGAGGGCCATTCCTACTCATTTAAGGACAAAATTGGTCAATTTTCAGCAGTGGGCTGTGATGAAGAGCTGGAACACTCACTCAATCTATCATTAAAGTGCAGCTATTGTGTCATTGGTCATGCTAAGCAGACAGACAGAAAGGACACATACAACACATGATACGGTATATTGAAGAGCATGGGTCAACATTTTCAACGAAATATTCTCCAGTGATCCACAACTTTGTAACAAAAGAGGTTATGATTCAAGACATCAGGAATGATATACCCAATGCTTCAGACAAAGGTAAGAAGAAATTTGCGACATGCTACTCAGAAAGGTTCACCAACAAAAGCTCCAATCTAAGATATCCTATTCGTAAAGAAACCCCGAAAACCATGGTCACTGTTAAAAACAAGCCATAGAAGACAACCAAAAAGATCACCCAAGAAAAAAAAAATAAATAAAAAATCAATTGATATAGCTGGATATCGAGGTCTACTTGCCAAGGATATTTTGCAGTATGAGGTTGTTCCCTCCTCCATGCTCTTTGATGATGAAGGGTTCACGATGAATCTTGGGAAAAGTTAACTCATTTTCTGTACAGATATTAATAATTAGCAATGTGTCTAAGTTCACAAT
>NC_090728.1:134576725-134586725 GCF_036898095.1 Palaemon carinicauda
CCATATAAATTGATACATTAAAGTCTGGATTCTCTTAATGACCTCGGGATCAGAGCCCCAGGCGGAACCGGTCCGATATCATAGTCTTTGGGCGGTTCCGCCTGGGGCTCTGATCCCGAGGTCGTTAAGAGAATCCAGACTTTAATGTATCAATATATATGGCTTATTTGAAATATATATATATATATATATATATATATATATATATATATATATATATATATATATATACATATATATACATATATATATATATATATATATATATATATATATATATATATATATATATATTTATTTATATATATACATATATATCTATATAAATATATATATATATATATATATATATATATATATATATATATATATATATATATGTATATATATATATATATATATATATATATATATATCTATATACATATAAATATATATATACATATATATACACACATATATATATATATATATATATATATATATATATATATATATATATATATATATAAATATATATATATATATAAAAATATATATATATATATATATATATATATATATATATATATATATATATATAAATATATATATATATATATATATATATATATATATATATATATATATATATAAATATATATATATATATATATATATATATAGATATAGATATAGATATAGATATATATATAGATATTGATATAGATATTGATATAGATATTGATATAGATATTGATATAGATATTGATATAGATATAGATATATAAATATAAATATATATATATATATATATATATATATATATATATATATATATATATATATATATGTATATATATACATATATATACATATATATAAATATATATATATATATATATATATATATATATATATATATATATATATATATATATATATATATATATATATATATATATATATGCAATATTTGTGTAACCAATTTTCAGTGGTAATGAAAAATTGTTGTAATGTAGTCGTCCAACATGATTCATAATAAACTCTCTCTCTCTCTCTCTCTCTCTCTCTCTCTCTCTCTCTCTCTCTCTCTCTCTCTCTCTCTCTCTCTCTGCTGCTTGCTGCCTATCACCTTATTCACATTGTCGTATATTTCAATATGCGTAGACACAAAAGCCTTTCGCTATAATAGTGTTATCATTTTACCATGTCCATAATGTAATTTATCTGTAATATAATGCTTACCAAGTTCATTATATTTTGATTCTATACCATTTATACCAACGCGTTTCTTGATTAATTAACATCTTACTGAACCAGCATTCATTCCTGTCTAAGTGAAGCACAGACGGAAAGGTGACATCTGGTAATTATGTTTCCAAACTAAACATAACAAAAACACTAATCACAAGCGGTGACAGTAAAAGAAACCCTAAAAGAAACACTGAAAGCTGGTTGATGTTTAGAACATATTTGCCTTCAGAAAACTCCAAAGATTTAAAACCGAGCAGTACGAATGCTATGTCACACATAACAATATACAAACAAGTAAAAAACAACAATTCAGAGCTGAAGGTATGATGTTGTTGGTTGACTGCCAACGAAGAACAAACAAAAAATGAATAATCGGTTTATACCTTTAGGTAACTGTGGAAAAAAAAAAAAAAACAGATAAGAAATATACACCGCAATAACACATTTTGAATAAATCGGTAGGATTTCCAAAAGGATGACATACAGGAAAAAGCAATAAAAAGAATTTATCCTTTTATATTTATCCTATATAATATTTATCTCAACACGTAACGTTGAATTTGTCAACACTAATTACCATATGTTACAAATAACATTGATAAAAGTCCTGAAGATTATGAGTTTAATAATAATAATGCAGAAATATGAAAGACCACACTGGAAATTTGTAGCAGCAGACGAAAACCAAGGATAAAAAATAACTACGTGGAAATGTTAATAAAGATGTTAATGAAATTTTTTCCATTACTTCAGAAGTATGCACATTTTGGAAAATGTGAAGCATTTTTATCAGTTTTCTAACGTATATGATTGCAAAGAGAGACAAAAGGAAATGTTACTAAGGATAAAGAGCAGGAGAGGAGTCAAAATCAGTCTGTCTTCCTAATAAGAAATTAAGTTAATATCAATCAGGAGACGTATTTGTATCGGGGTTAGAAACGTTGAGGCATTGCGATCTAAACTGTAGAGGAAATTACGATCTAAATCGTAATATTCGTTTTAGGTTTATTCTTTGGGGAGAGACAAGGTGATATTGAAAATCATTGGTTAATTCCTAGGTGAATTGAAAATACTAAGAATTATCAGTAAATCTAACCACGTTAGAGGTTTGATAATAAAAAAAACCTTAGATGCTTTATACTAATGCTTGTGAGAGTATTTTCCCCATGTATATTTATGCTATTTTCAGGTTTATAATATTTTGCTGCTAATGTAGAATATAATAAACAGTCCTTCTTTTGAGAGTTTATAGATGAAAAACATACGTGGGACAAATTGAATAGCCTACCTTATAGATTGCTGAACTGAAAAGATAAGAAAGAAATGACTTGCTCGTAATTAAAGTAAATGTAAACTTAGAATGACGTATATAATTTCTAATTTGGATCTTTATGGAATCATACATGGAATATTAATTTCGGACCAAGGAACAAGATTTATACGGGATACGATCATGTTAAAGTATTCGGTTAAGATACGATTCAATTATACATTTTTTCCTATTCCGAGAATTTGAATTGAATGAAGCCTCAATTAGCAGTAATCATTTCTTTTTTTTTCATATACTTTTACCAAATATCTCAAGTAAAAAGCTCAATAATCAATGTAAAATGGAATATACCGCAAGTAAAGATATTTGTTTGATTAGAAGGATTGTTATAAGCAGTTTTCTACAGATTTCTGGCAAAGTTAAATATTACATTTCATTATTCAGTTTTGTGAAAATGCACTCTCTCTCTCTCTCTCTCTCTCTCTCTCTCTCTCTCTCTCTCTCTCTCTCTCTCTCTCTCTCGTAATGAGAGGTTAGTGAACAGTAACAGTAATCAGACGGAGACAAGCGAGTCCTCCATTACTCAGGGATGTCGACATCTCTTATCTGCGTCAGAAGAAAGGGAAAAGACACTGAGACACTCAGAGGATCTTATGTTATTTTGAATTTCTTTCATGGCCCAACTCTCTCATAAAATATCAATATACCAGCGAGAGAGATGACCAGGAGAATGAACATTAAAGAGAGAGGAGAAATTATTAGTTCTAAAATCTGCAAATTACATGAGGTCGACGAACGCATATATATATATATATATATATATATATATATGTGTGTGTGTGTGTGTGTGTGTATGTGTAAATATATATATATATATATATATATATATATATATATATATATATGTGTGTGTGTGTGTGTGTGTGTGTATGTGTAAATATATATATATATATATATATATATATATATATATATATATATATATATATATATATATATATATATATATATACATTTCTGGGCTCAAGCCTTGTCGTCCTGATGGAAGTTCCCTAAGGTAGCTTCCTAAGGGATATATGTACTACAGTGATATTCCCAGAGAATTTTACCTTTAGGTATCCAGAATTCTAACTCCTGGCACGAATGTTCTTAAATTTTCTCTCAAGGATATCGCATAATATCAGAGGACGTATTTTTGACACACCTCATAGCAATCTGCACACCTAATAGCGTTTACGCTTCAAGGAGGTGTGGCAAAATAAAAGGGAGCCGTATCAAGGCTACCCCGTTCTCGTATTACTATTGAGAATGATAACAGCGCCATTCCTACGATGGCGGACATTCCTTATTTTGTAGCGATTTCGCTCGGTGGTATTCCATGCTCATCTATCTTTTCGATCGTTTTTAAGGATTATAATTATGCTTTCTCCATCTTCTTCCGCCTCTGGAAAGTTGAGTATCGGGTCTTTACTATGAGTATAATTTACCTCCTGTTTCACAATGAAATTAGAGTAATTTATTGTGCTTAAGAGCTAGGCCAGTTACTGGAGGCGCCATGGGCGCCGTCGTTCGTTAGGCATGTGTTATTTAGCCAATTTTTCTCGTAAAGATTTGATAATGTGCATAATTTTCCTTTCTCTGTCGATCGTATAGTTAGAGTTTCGGTGATTTAGGTAACCGAGATCTCGTCTAGCCTAGGTATCCCAACCTAGGCATTTTACTATACGTTCAGACATCCCCCGGTTACCCCCGTGTATTGTTTTCAATTCAGCGGAGACTGATTCCCCCTAGAATTATATGAAACATTACACATCTCTTCGGAGATTTAAGGGTAATCTCTTTCCCTCTGAGTGTAGCTTCAGGCTACAACCCTAATAGCCGTGCCTTGAATATTATTCAGACATAACTAAACCTAGGGTTTTCCCTGCCTCTTCCCTTAAACCGCTGGTTGTGGTATACCTGCAGGTTTTGGGATTTAGTCAGAATATCAGGGTATTTAGTCTTGTGTCGGCGACCTGCCGGCAGGGCGAATGGCTTGTAGAATACCATCATTCCCCTGCCGGCTAGGCTGCCGGCAATGGAGGTTAGCCCTCCCTAACTGCACTTGAAGTAGTGGTAGGGTACCATCTTCTCCTTGCGACTATAAGACTAGTCCTGCGCGGCAGTCCTCTAGGATGAAGAGTGATCTTTTTTTACCTAAGATGACGTGGCACTGGAACTCTGTTTCTCCTGTGTTGAGAGGAGGCGGCAATGCCGCCATCCCCTTAACTGTGTCGTCAATCTCTAGGATGGAGAACTGAGACTCTCCTATCACCTAGGATTCTACCGATACTGAAACAGAGTTTCTTTTAACAGGTTGTGAGACTAACAGTTTTGCCAGTTCCTTTCACACTCTATACAGGACCCGGTTCCTTACCCCTCTGTCCAGTTTTGATGGCCGAGCCATTGTCTTTCTTTAGGCCGGTATCTTGCAACCTTACCATTGCCGGTAGGTTGCCAGAGCTGTCCAGACTCCCTCTCTAGCCATGACATTGGCTGACGGCAATGCATACTGCCGGCAACCACATCATCTGTTGGCAGCTAGGGTCTCTACCATTAGCCGATGTCTGTTGGCAGCCAAGATGGCTGCCGACAGCTGGCCGCTGCCAACAGTTGGCGGCTGCGGCAACTGGCAGCTGCCGGCGGCAGGTGACTGCCGGCGGCCATGATGGCTGAGAATGGGGAGTCCCTTGCTATCCCCAAGGTTCCTCAGTTCTCACTTGGATTGTTATTCAGTTCTGTTGCCGGATTACCGCCGGGCAGACCAGTACAGATAAGTGCTGACTTAGATGACAGCAGGCCTACTGTACTGATACTGCCGGAGACTAGCCTGCCGGCAGTGTATTGGCGGCACCTTACCAGCAATAGTACTATAGCTGGATGGAAGCTTGATTGGCACATTCTCCCCTTCCATTGGAACCTTCTACTCGGAAGAAAGGCAGTAAAATGAGACTTTTACATCCTTAATTACTGTATACATATACAGTAAAGGAGTAGCCTTTCCTCCATGCTATCTCTCTCTCTAGCTAGCATACTAGATATGCCGGCAAGACCTAGTTATGCCGGCAACATGCAGGGTGAACTACAGTATATATCATAAAAGTAGAAAGTATATATACAGTATAGAATATACTGCAGATAGAAAACTACTATATATTTTATACTAGTAGTTATTTCCAATATATCTTGGATATCCAACACAGGCATTTGCTGAACCCAATCCCATATTGAATGAATATGATTTCTTCAATATACTGATTAGAAATCAGTATTCGGATTACCCTACAATTTTAAATAACTTCAAGGCAGAAGTGATACACTCCTAACCCTTAAAGGGTAGAGCCTTTATCCTTGTGTCTCCCTGATCAGGAAACTCTATATTTTAATATTGTAAGGAAGGCTACAGCAAATAGGCTGAGTGGGATATACGAATATATGTCTTCAATTTCCCTAGTCCTACTGGCTTCATGTTAGATGGACCGTACTGTCATATGCTACTATGAAGGCAGCATAATGACTAGACTACAATACATGATGTACAGTAGCCAGTAAATTTCAGTATAGACTTACTGCAAATAGAAAACTACAGTACCATTATACAGCAGTAATTTTTAACATACCCTGGGTACCCTTGTACGAGCATTCCGCTGATACTGCTCATATATTGAATGAATAGTTTTCTTCAATATTCTGATTGAGAATCAGTCATCCTGACCACACAGTATTAACATTATTTTGGGACAGTGAATTAGTACTTCTCTATCCCTAGGGGTAAGAGCCCTTCTACTGGGAGTTACTCAATAGGAACCTCCATGCAGTTAATACTGAGGGGAGGTAACAGCATTTGCTTGCAGGGGTACACAAGTATGTATTTCCTACTATCCCTTTATAACTTACTATCCTAAGCTATTCTGTTGTAGATGACCTTTGCATGTTGATTATCAGGGAGATAATCCTTTGTATACTCATTTGGTTTCCCTTTCTTTACAGGAGGAACACCAGATACCTTGTGCTGCAGTCCTCTGCAAGGCCAAGAGTAAGTATTTTTACAGTCATAATACTTGCAGGTTTCATGCCCCCTACAATATTATTTCCGGATCCCTACATTATTGGAACCCACAGGTTTGCAATATATGTCGGACATTAATGTCTGAAGGTTTTGAAAATCCCAAGTCTACGGAGACTAGGCATACAGCTCAATACAGGTTACGCAACTGGGTGAGAGGCTTCCTAAAAAATCTCCCCGGGACCCTTCCTACCTAATGATAGGATGCTTAAGCTACTATTTCCGAAAGCAAGCAAGAAAATAGTTTTGCCTCAGGAGCCAACTACATCCCCTGACGGCCAGAAAACCTTTGGGATTGAGGGCAAGAAGTTCCCCAAGGTAGAAGAGAAAAAGGTCGTGTCGAAATTTCATCCTCCTATGCCGGCTATAGAGCCAGCGATGTCGACATCGTCTTCTACTCCTCTATTGGATAAAATGGTACAATTATGTATCCAGCTGAAGAATCAGATAGAGGGCTTTCGTAAACAAAACGAAAAACAGGAAGAAAAACGCAAGATAGAGCCTCGCAAAGCTTCTCTAGTCGCTTCCCAGGGGTCAGTCAAACGACCCATGGATCAAGACCTACCAACATGCTCCAAAACCAATCCCTGGAGGTTTGCGGAGCAGATGCCTATTTTAAATGGCAATCTCTACATCTCAGAGAAAATTGGTGCTGTTCCTTTGGACAAAATTCAATTTTGGCCAAGCTTTGATCCTTTCCCTAATTGTTGGGTTCGACTGAAGTACGAACTAAATTCAAGGAAAGGAACAGAACCAAAGGAGGTCATGATTCTCGACCATGATAAGGTACAGACTATCCTCTCAGGTAGTCTGAAAAAGGCGGGTTATTCAGAGTCGAAAGTATCCTCAGTGAATAACAGACTCCCTTCCTTTCTTGCTCCTTCCCCACTCTCATTCCCCTTTACGGGGAAGGCATTCATATCTGTTGCCAAAGCGGTGGAGGCGGGTAAGCCATGTCCCATACTCGAAGAGTGCAAGCCTCTGTCACCAGCTTTTCCCGGACAGGAAAAGGATTGGAAAGAAGTCCATTTGACTTTTTCAGTAGGGAAATTAGACGCCGATGTCGCAAGTCGACAATTTAATGTTTGTCTCCTAAAATTATCTGAGTTGCTCTTGCACAATGAACAAGAGACAAAGCAGAGACTTGCGACCTCCCTTTCTCTACAAAACTACATAGAGTTGTGTTCAACCTACGAAAATACCCCAGACATGCTCATGGTCATAGCCAAAATGTATATGGCTACCTTAGTGAAGGACCTTTACGCCTTTATGAAGGCTAGGAGAGCATGTAGAGAGTTTATGTTCGCTGCTGCAACAGTGAAACTCGAAACGAGGAAGTTAATATCTTCCAACATCTGGGGTAAAGACATCTTCCCACACGAGGTAATTAAGAAAGTAATTAAGAATGCCACCATGGAGAACATAAGTCTTCTCCAAAAATGGGGCATCCTTTCAAAGAGAAAATCTTCCTTGGTCGTGGGTCCCCAACCTAAAAAGAAGATCGAAAATGCTGGAAATATCCGGGCTGCTCAACAACATCCCACTATTCCAGTGACCACGATGCCACATGCAGATGGTCAAAAGTCTAGACCTACTGACAATTCGAAGCATGAAGACACTTCGGCTAGGAGGAACATTCCTTCAGGATGGCAGGACCCTTGATCCTTCGGTCCAAAGCCTAATCAAGATGAGCCCTTGATGGGAAACAGAAATGTCCCCACCATCATTTCCTTACCTTCTCCTACAATTCGAAATCCTCCTGGAGGAGTATACCTGAGAGCTATAGAGCATACAGGTGGTAAGAAAACTATAGCCCATCGAGTTCCAGGGAAGGCTGTTTTGTGTTCACGAGAAGGACTCAAGAAATCTCTGTCATTCTGAACTTGTCGCCACTCAACTAGTTCATAGAAAACAGCGAGTTGTGAATGTTAATCCTTCCGAACATATGGACCTTGTCCCAAGTAGGGGTGTTTGTAGTCTATCAGACCTGAAAGGTGTCCTGCGGAACCTTCCAGTCAACCACCCCCCTCACCCTATCTAGAATTCAAGTTACAGATAGTAACATTCATCTTAGGAAAGACACGTGTCGGACTCACAGTCCTAAGTATCTTCATAGGATTAACTTAGCCACGTCAAAGTCAAGTCTAGAAATGGTTCAGGCATTTGTATACCTGAACGAGAGGCTAGGGTGGGCAGCACCCGAAGTGGCAGGCCAATGTGCACTCAAGGAAATGACCCGGTTTCCCGGACATCACAGATGCAAGATAAGGTTCTAAAAGTCTCAACTTTCTCCAGCTCTAGGGTTTCAGTGACTGAAAAACCATTGAAGCCTACAGTCACATCAACTCTCTTTTCCCTTGGGAATATAAAAGGAGCTCGCGAGGTCTGTCAAGAGACTCAGGTAATCAGTCAGATTTCCAAGACGCTAACAGGGAGAAGCGCTAAACTTTCCCCAGTTTGCAATAGTGACAGACCTAATGCAAAGAGCACAGCGGAAAGATTCATGAAGAGCCTGGAGAAAATACGCATCAAACGCTTGAAGAATTAAAAAGAAGAATTAAAAAAAAGACTTATATCGGTCCCTCTTTAATCGCTTCTCTAACAAAAATTAAAGCACAAAAGTCCCAAGACTCTGCTGGTCCTATCATGAGTGGGGAATCCCCCTCCACACAGATCAGACTTCCTACGACTGATCTGGGACACAGAAGCGATAATAAGACGTCTCAATTGAAAGTCTCATAGAGTCTAGGTAAAGTTACCCATCCCTTTCTTAAAGGGATGGCACCTGCCAGCAGTTCATTTATAACTGATCCACAAGGTGACAGTGGATGCTCTATTTCAGTCCAAGCCGATAGAGTTGGAATGGTCCATGGACGCAGACCTATTCCCACCCAGATGGGAACAAGTCCCGGAACTGCAATTCGACCACTTCGTCACGAGCGTCTTCAAGAAACTACCTCGATATGTAGCCCCATACATGGATCCTCTAGTGGGGCTGATAGGCGATGTGAAGAACTTGAAAATGAGGCTGGTTGTAGCTCTGATCCTAGGTTTATTTCCGAAGGTTCATAAATTAACTGCCTTCGTTTTATCACAGAGAACCCAAACCCTCCATTTCATGATTTTCTTACTCTAGCGGTTAGAAAGAGATTTGGGATCTCAAAAGGCAATATATAATTCTTAGAAGAATACAAGGCTAAGTCAACTAGAAGACAATATGAGTCTTCCTGGAAAAAGTGGGTTGCGTTTGTGAAAGCAAAAGGACCGAAAGAAATTTCAATGAACTTCTGTCTATCCTTCTTTGTCCACTTTCATAGCCAAGGTCTGGCGGCCAATACGATAAATTCGTGCAAGTCAGCCTTGACTAGGCCTCTCCTGTATGCTTTTCA
>NC_090728.1:134591186-134593686 GCF_036898095.1 Palaemon carinicauda
CACACACACACACACACACATATATATATATATATATATATATATATATATATATATATATATATATATATATATATATATATATATATATATATATATATATATATATACACTTTTGGTTAACAAACTTGTATACCCAGTGACTACCACTTGGCCATGAAGAAAGTTAAAAATTAACGACAATTCTGCTATACTTATACTTGTCGAATGGAAGTGTTTTGTACTTTGAATTGAAATCTTTACCATCGTAGCCAATTGGTAGGTTATTACTTGGTATTAAAGTAATGATGAATTTCACACATTTAGATGTGTTTTTCATATTCAAATAAGCCATTTATTTTTTTATACATTAATGTTTGGATTCTCTTAACTACCTCGGATCAAAGCCCCAGGCGAAATCACACTAAGACAAGAGCTTGTGACCGACTGGGAGTCGAACCCTGAACTGGCAAACTTGTATAGACAGTGACTACCCATGGCCATGAAGAATGATACAAGTCTAAAACAATTCTGCTGTACTTATACCTGTTGAATTCAGGTATTTTTTACTTAGAATTTAAATTAACCCATCTTCACTCTCGTAGTTAAATTTTGCATATTTAGACGTGATCCCGATTTCGTTATGAGAATTCGGTCATTAATGTATCAAAAATATATAGCTTATTTGAATATGAAAAACACGTCTAAGTTTGCAAAATTTATTATTAATCGAATGCCAAGTAACATACTACCAATTATCTACAATTGTGAAGATGGGTTAATTTCAATTCCAAGTACAAAACACCTGAATTTGACACCCATAGGTATAGCAGAATAGTTATTGACTTATATTTCTACTTGGCCAAGTGGTAGTCACTGTCTATACAAGTTTGCCGGACCAAGGTTCGACTCCCAGCTGGTCACAAGCTCTGGTCTTTTTTGTGATTTCGTCTGGGGGTTTGTTCCCGAGGTCGTTAAGAGAATCCAGACATCAATTTATCAAAATTATATGGCTTATTTGAATATGAAAAACACGTCATAATTTGCAACATTTATCATTAATCGAAAGCCAGGTAACAAACTACCTATTAGCTAAGATGGTGAAGATGAGTTGATTTACGTTCTAGTTACAAAACACCTGAATTCGACAGGTATAAGGTGCAGCAGAATTGTCATTACCTTTTATCTTTCTTCGTGGCCAAGTGGGACTACGAGTCAGTCAAAAGCTCTTGTCTATATTTGATTTCGCCTGGGGCTCTGATCCCGAGGTCGTTAAGAGTAAACACACATTAATGTATAAAAGAATATATGGCTTATTTGAATATGAAAAAAACACGTCTAAATGTACAAAATATATCATTAATCGAATGCCAGGTAACAAACTACTAATTAGCTACGATGGTGAAGATGGGTTGATTTCAATTTTAAGTACAAAGCACCCAAATTTAACAAGTATAAGTACAGCAGGAGTGTCATTGACTTTTATCTTTCTTCGTGGCCGAGTGGTAGTCACTGTCTATACAAGTTTGCCAGACAAGGGTTCGATTCCCGGCCGATCACTAGCTCTTGTCTTAGTGTGATTTTGTCTGTGGTTCTGATCCCGAGGTCGTTAATAGAATCCAGACATTAATGTATAAGAAATATATGGCTTATTTGGATATGAAAACACGTCTAAATGTGCTATATTTATCATTAATCGAATGCCAAATAACAGACTACCAATTAGCGACGATGGTGAAGAAGGGTTAATTTCAATTCTAAATACAAAACACCTGAACTCGACAGGTATAAGTACAGCAGAACTGTCATTGACTTTTATCTTTTGTCGTGGCCGAGTGGTAGTCACTGTCTACATAAGTTTGCCGGACAAGGGTTTCGATTCCCGGCCGGTCACAAGCTCTTGTCTTTGTGTAATTTTTCTTGGTGATCTGATCCCGAGGTCGTCAAGAGAATCCAGACATTAATATATTAAAACTATATGGCTTATTTGAATATGAAAAACACGTGTAAATGTGCGAAATTTATCATTAATTGAATGCCGAGTAACAAACTACCAATTAGCTACGATGATGAAGATGGGTTAATTTCAATTCCAAGTAAAAAAAAACACCTTCATTTGGCACATATAAGTACAGCAGAATTGTCCTTGACTATTATCTTTCTTCATTTTAATTCTAAGCACAAAACACCTGAATTAGACACGTATAAGTATAGCAGAATTGTCATTGACTTTTATCTCTCTTCGTGGCCAAGTGGTATTCACTGTCTATACAAGTTGCCTAACCGGGGTTCGACTCTTGGCCGGTCGCACGCTCTTGTCTTTGTGTGATTTCGACTGGGGCTCTGATCTCCAGGGTCGTTAAGAGAATCCAGACATTAATGTATAAAAAACTATATGGTTTTTTTTTTATCTGAAAAACACGTCTAAATGTGCAAAATTTATCATAAATTGAATTCCAAGTAACAAACTACTAAATAGCTTACGATGGTGAAGATGGGTTAATTTCAATTCTAAGTACAA
>NC_090728.1:134601186-134606186 GCF_036898095.1 Palaemon carinicauda
CGTTAGAAGGTTTGAAGAATGAGCTGAACTAACTTTCTTTTATTGAGGTGCATTGTAAATATTATAATTGATTTAAAGTAGAAAGTTGAAGTGACTTAGTAGCATTTTAATGTACTATATAGGATAATAAAAAAATAAAAGGTAGGATGATAAGGAAATTCAAAGATGGTTATAATGTTAGTATGAGTGCAAAAACGAAACGTTTGAAGAAGATGATCTGGATATGTTGAGAGAATTGAGGATAAAAAATGGAGATAAGTGTATAATTCCAGAACTGCAGAAAGAAGAAGCGAGAAAAACATAGACACTTTTAAAAATTTCCAAGTAAAGGTACTGGAATCTCAACAAAAGGTAGGGTGCCACCAGCACATTTTCCAGCTAAACTCTGGATCAGGAAGCCATTAAGTGATTGATTTATTATCTTAAACTTGTGTCCAAAATTGGCCTCAACTGTAGACCAAAACTTATATATCAAAGTTCTCACATTAACAAACATACAGTCGTGAAAAATGCCGGAAATTGTGCTTATGTAACATGAGTTTAAATATCATATCCGTTATAAAGAGGAGAATAGTGCAGTTCACACAGAGGCATAACAGAATATTGATGAAAAATCGGAATAATCATAATTAGTGATTAAATATGTAGGTTGTCTGCACTCATCATCATCATCTCCTTCAACGCATATTGACGCAAAGGGCCTCGATTGATTACCGATTCGAGAGCGTGTTGATATGTTAGTCACATATTCATGTTATTTTTGATAGCAAGTTGTTGTTTGGAAATAAATACACACACACACACACACACACACACACACACACATATATATAATATATATATATATATATATATATATATATATATATATATATTATATATATATATATATATATATATATATATATATATATATATATATAATAATAATAATAATAATAATAATAATAATAATGTATGGATCCCTGGTCTGAGCACCCAAAATATATTTTACGATTATGACTCCCGAAGTCAAGGCATTGTAAATTATACTATAATATGGGTTGCGACTGGGAACCAAACATATAATATCATATTTGCTACAACTGGTAAGTTAATTAACCTCTCGGATTCCCAACTCTCTTGCTTGCTTTTACATTAAAACTGTTGCACTTTAAAACATGAATACCCGAATTTTGAGAAAGTTAAATAACTCCCAGACAGCAATATATAAAACACTGAATATCCAAAGGTCTCTTAAGCACCACTCAAAACTAAACTGGGTAGTTACCTGCAAGTATTATTAATACTTATTTATCTCTCACTCTTAAATAGTGATGATTGGAATAATACACTCGTTATAAAAATAAATATATCTATATAAATTACAACACTTTGAAAAGAATTCAAATAAAATTAAGTCACTTGGAAAAAATATTAAGTCAGACAAAACTTGAAATAAGAAAAAAATTTACGATCTAAAACTAAAAGAACTTGACTTCAACTATTATATCTGAATAAACCACAACTTAGGGAAAAGAAATCATGCAATGAAAATAATACAAATGCTTGAAATAATTCTGAAACAATACAATGTTTACATTTGACTATTAATGAATAATAGTTAAGCAGACCACTTTATAAACCTTCCCTGCCTAAAGGGCCGTTAAAAAAAAAAAAAAAAAAAAAAAAAAAAAAAAAAAAAAAAAAAAAAAAAAACCTTATACAATGCCAACGCTCACCCTAATACAATTAATTCGAAATCACCTTTTAGTTTTGTGTGACACACTGGGAGAAGATACGCCAAAACGCACTGAACACTTTCGAATATAATGGGTTACAGGTGTGAATGAGAGAGAGAGGGGGTGAAAAGGCTATCTTCTGGCTGCCGTTTTAACTCGATCTCTAGGTATGACTGTTTCTGACTCATCATTAGGTCCTCATATAGCAAATCTTGGCTAATTCCAGTAGCTTCCAGGATCAGGTTCGGGTAGCGTGGGGGTTGTGCTTGGCGTCAAAGTTTCCAACTAGATAAAAATGTCAAAAAGTGAACTCAAGGGTTTTTGGCAACTCTCAGACACACCTCAAAGCACCCGCAATATGATTTTTCCGGACTAGCTCCGCCTACTTATTGTCCCCGAAATAACAAAAAGATAACATCCTATCGCTGGGATTCTCAAAATTTCGAGAACACGAGTCACTAAACATTCTCTCTCAAGCATGATGCACTACATCATAAAGTATAAAAGAACATTACCTAAGCCCTTATTACTTTCTCACATGAATCCTACAGTACTTTTTAATAGGCACCGTAAGACTTCATAGCAAACATACGTGAAATGAAAACTTAATTCTTCAAAAGAAATATATAGATTATATATTTTAACTTGAATAACTAATATAATGAAATTCACAATTAAAGTCTTACATAATTTACATAAAATACTTATATTCACATGAGAGGGGCTCATTATACGAGCTGGGTATCCAGTCTTCATTGCACAAATGAAAACAATATATGAAATATAGATAAAATGATTAGTATACTATGGTATTTACTCTAAAATAGACCAGCTTCGTAGGAATATATATATATATATATATATATATATATATATATATATATATATATATATATATATATATATATATATATATATATATATATATATGTGTATATATATATATATATATAATATATATATATATATATATATATATATATATATATATATATATATATATTTATATATATATATATATATATATATTATATATAATATATATGTATATATATATATATATATATATATATATATATATATATATATATATATATATATATATATATATATATATATATATATATATATAGGCATATGAACAGAATAAGAAGAAGTTTTGGAAAGAAGGGAAGAGAGTAAGGAAGGCTGGCGCAAGAATTGAAGAGACAGTGAAAGATGGAAATGGAAGGTTTTTAAAAGGGGAGGAGGCAAGGGAATGGTAGGCGAAATATTTTGAAAGTTTGCTGAATGTTGAAGATAATAGGGAGGCAGATATAATTGCTGTTCCAGGTGTTGAGGTGCTAGTGATGAGAGATGAGAATGAGAGAGAGATTACAATAGAGGAAGTGAGGAGAGCACTAGATGAAACGAGAGTAGGAAAAGCATCTGGTATGGATTGTGTGAAAGCTGAGATGTTGAAGGAAGGGGGTGTGACTGTACTTGAATAGTTGGTGAGATTGTTTAATATGTGTTTTTTGTTGTCAATGGTACCAGTAGATTGGGTTTGTGCACGTATTGTACTACTGTATAAGGGTAAGGGAGATGTGCATGAGTGTTGTAATACAAGAGGTATTAGTTTGTTGAGTGTAGTTGGAAAAGTGTAAGGTAGAGTAATGATTAATAGGATTAAGGATAAAACAGAGAATACAATCTTGGAAGTACAGGGTAGTTTTAGAAGAGGTAGGGGTTTTATGAATCAGATTTTTACAATTAGGCAGATATGCGAGAAATATTTAGCAAAAGGTAAGGAGGTGTATGTTGCGTTTATGGATCTGGAGAAAGCATATGATAGAGTTGATAGGGAAGCAAGGTGGAATGTGATGAGGTTATATGGAGTTAGTGGAAGGTTGTTGCAAGCAGTGAAAAGTTTCTACAAAGGTAGTAAAGCATGTGTTAGAATAGGAAATGAAGTGAGCGATTGGTTTCCAGTGAGAGTGGGGCTGAGACAAAGATGTGTGATGTCGCCGTGGTTGTTAAACTTGTATGTTGATGGAGTGGTGAGAGAGGTGAATGCTCGAGTGCTTGGATGAGAAAAAAAACTGGTAGGCGAGAATGATCATGAATGGGAGGTAAATCAGTTGTTGTTTGCGGATGATACTGTACTGGTAGGAGACACAAAAGAGAAGCTTGACCGACTAGTAACAGAACTTGGAAGGGTGTGTGAGAGAAAGGTAGTTGAGAGTTAATATGGGTAAGAGTAAGGTTATGAGATGTACGAGAAGGGAAGGTGGTGCAAGGTTGAATGTCATGTTGAATGGAGAGTTACTTGAGGAGGCGGATCAGTTTAATTACTTGGGATCTGTTGTTGCAGCAAATGGTGGAGTAGAAGCAGATGTACGTCAGAGAGTGAATGAAGGTTGCAAAGTGTTTGGGGCAGTTAAGGGAGTAGTAAAAAATAGAGGGTTGGGCATGAATATAAAGAGAAGTCAATATGAGAAAGTGATTGTACCAACTGTGATGTATGGATCGAAGTTGTGGGGAATGAAAGTGATGGAGAGACAGAAATTGAATGTGTCTAAGGAGTATGGCTGGTGTATCTCGAGTAGATAGGGTTAGGAACGAAGTGGTGAGGGTGAGAATGGGTGTAAGAAATGAGTTAGCGGCTAGAGTGGATATGAATGTGTTAAGGTGGTTTGGCCACCTTCTGCTAAAGAAGGTGATGAATGCAAGAGTTGATGGGAGAAGTACAGGAGGAAGGCCAAGGTTTGAGTGGATGGATGGTGTGAAGAAAGCTCTGGGTGATAGGAGGATAGATGTCAGAGAGGCAATAGAGCGTGCTAGAAATAGGAATGAATGGCGAGCGATTGTGACGCAGTTCCGGTAGGCCCTGCTGCTTCCTCCGGTGCCTTAGATGACGGCAAATATAGCAGCAGTAGGGGATTCAACATTATGAAGTTTCATCTGTGGTGGATAATGTGGGAGGTTGGGCTGTGGCACCCTAGCAGTACCAGGTGAACTCGGGTGAGTCCCTGGTTAGGCTGGAGGAACGTAGAGAGTAGAGGTCCCCTTTTTTGTTTTGTTTCATTGTTTAATTATATATATAAATATATATATATATATATATATATATATATATATATATATATATATATATATATATATATATATATATATATATATATATATATATACATTTATTTATACATATATATATATATATATATATATATATATATATATATATATATATATATATATATATATACATATATATGTATATATATATATATATATATA
>NC_090728.1:134611186-134626186 GCF_036898095.1 Palaemon carinicauda
AATTCTTACCATTTACAAGTGTGAGTGTGTGTTTATGTGTGTTAAGAGAGAGAGAGAGAGAGAGAGAGAGAGAGAGAGAGAGAGAGAGAGAGAGAGAGAGAGAGAGAGAGAGAGAGAGAGAAGGGTGATTTCATCTTCCACATCTTATTTACTAGTTTTCTTGTGGCAACTAATGAATGGAGGATTTTGATAATTGGGTCTTAGTTTTATCAAAGTTTGAAGTTTTTCCTAAATGCAAAGCTATATTTCATGAAACTTTTAAAAATTTCTCTGCATTAAGAATTTCTCTGGAAAAAACAAAAATGGTTTTTGTTTCTTTGAATATTTTCATTTTTTTTTTCCGTTTTAATCCTTCTTCATCCTATCAACTATATCTTTTTATCTTTTATAGAGACATCAAAAACTCCAATACAAGTTACATCGCAAATTAAAACCTCAGCTTTGTTCTATATATATATATATATATATATATATATATATATATATATATATATATATATATATATATTATATAATATATATATATATATATTATATATATATATATATATATATATATATATATATATATATATATATATATATATATATATATTACATTTAGAATCAGTAAGCTAATCGAATAATTATAGAATTTGGGAGTCTTAATTACACGTAGATTTGTTAATCATAACAAATTTTATTATTACAAATGATATTGAAAAAAAAAAAAATCGTAGCAACCAAAATATACTGCAATCCCATTCAAATTTCCAATTCCAATAGATAAGAGTTTTGCTCCGAACTCCGAACAGCACAAAAGCTAACAGGTAAAACAGTCATATCAAAGATCTCGAAAATTTTATTATCATTTGACAAATGTTTCAAGAAATAGTTTAATCTCTTCAAAAAATTCATATCGAAATAAATTCAGTAAAACAAACAAGAACGGTAAGTTTTCCGAGGATATACACACAACAGATCATGAAAAAGAATAAAAAAATACGAATGATGCCGACATTTACATCTGACGTAACCGATATATAAAAAAGGGAGAATGAGGGGGCCGGTTAAAATTGACTACAGTATTGAATTGAAAATATTTGTTTTTATTAATGTATTAGAAAATACACTTAATTCAAAATAACAATCTACCAACATGGTAATAATAGATATGAATTTATAGTCCTAATATTTTATCGTCGGAATATCTTTTTGGATAATCGATTGTTTGCTCTCTCTCTCTCTCTCTCTCTCTCTCTCTCTCTCTCCCTCTCTCTCTCTCTCTCTCTCTCTCTCTCTCTCTCTCTCTCTCTCTCTCTCTCTCTCTCTCAGGGTTGATTACATTTTAATTAAAACTTATGTAAGGTGCCCCGACGTTACTTATATCTAAATTTAAGAGTAACAGTTTCATAAAACAATCGTAATTTCTTCATAGGATATGAATTCAATTAACAATAGTATGTCAGGATATGACTATAGTCTACATATAGAAAAGATATTGGTGACTATTAAAATAATGGTAACGTAGATTGATTAGGACTGCATAGAATCTGTTCTTATTCAGTAGGAAGGCTCACTCCAGCAGTCATCAAATCACATAATACGAGTGAAATGCTTCGAAAAAGTTCTGCCCTTTCCAAAAAATATAACCTTTATAATTTCCAAGCGACAATTGCAGAGTTGAAGGAAATATGTTTAAGATGAATGAAGTTATAATTCATCTGACAACTAATATTTACTACCTCTCTCTCTCTCTCTCTCTCTCTCTCTCTCTCCTCTCTCTCTCTCTCTCTCTCTCTCTCTCCGGAAAAAATTTAACAAAGGCCTATTTAAATCACTAACACACATGAGTTTCATGCTTTCATCCTCTGTCTCGAAGATAAAGACACAAGGGAAAGTCTATACAGAGAGAAAAACTTACACCACTTTCCATTGATAGGTATAAGAGGTCATTTTGCTTCTACTGGGGGTATTTATGATAGTATAAAGTTTGTAATTAGGATGGCTTTGACAATAATGCTCATGGCTATAATAAATTCACTTTCAAACGTTCAATCACAAATAGTTTTCAACTTTTGAGCAAGAGGACTGTCGTAGGAAAACTTGTAAAAATCAAAATAACCTAAGAAAGAACGAAACCTGAAAATAAAGAGAACTGACAATATGAAAGTTTATACCCATATGCTAAATTTTTTTAACGGCTACATTTTTTATAAGGGAGTTCGTGTCCCTGTACGTCTCCCGTCCCCCACAAGGATCAGCTAGTGTGTCATCTCAAAGTATATGGTTATTTCATCAATATCACTGAAATGCAACAGTTAGGACTAACAGGGAATAATGAAATATCCTGAGTCCAAAAATTATAGTTATGAAAAATAGCCATGTGTTCACACGCTTCCTGCAATTGGAAATAAGTTAACTCCTTACAATATGAGATAGTCTTCAAAACTACCTACAGACTGAAAAAAATTGCACCTTTTACTTTTTCAGAACTTGATAAACCCTTTATTACATATTCAGAATAAAACAACAGGAGTCACATCAATTTTGAAAGCTCTATAATTCTTAAACTGCATTAATCATTTTAAATCTACTGCAACTGTTAACCCCCTCAACACTTCAATGATCCTTAAATTGAATTTTCCCCTTTAAGAACTTTAACCTTGACTTTTTTTTTATACTAAAAAAAAAACACATACAGGTATAAACATATAAAGCAAGGGAAGACAATTTCAAAGTAATCTTCGCTACCAAGTTTATAGACTATTCCATGGCAGTTTAATTACCTTTCAACTTTTAATACTGCTAAAAATTGAGGACAAATATTTTATTTGAAATTACGAAGAATAAAGACACAGAACACTAACATGAACATTAAACGCGTCCACACGATCGAAATCAGTCTGCAGACACAAAGACATTGACTGTAAACGGGCAATTCAAGCGGACAGAACCTCGAAATGTCAGTGTTTTCTGTTAAAGACGGCACAGACAATGTCATTGTTATGGCTTTGGATATGAAACAACGATATTGCCAGACACAAAATCAGTGATTAGCTTGTGTCTATGGTCACCGAGTTAAGACTCTTTTATCTCAGATTTATTATTGTACATCATATCCAAGTCAAAAATGTATTGATCTTGATATAATTAATACTTTTGCACGAACATGAATGTTGGTGGAATGTAAGAAGAGTTTCTTATAGAAATAGAAACTAACGAGCTGTTGCCCTCAAAAAAATAAACGATAAGATTATCAGACAATTTCAGAAACCAGTGCCGTAGGGAAATTAGGTAAATAATATTGTGAAAGAAATTGGGAAGTACAACAGATTGTAGCATATATATACGCCAAATTTATGGTTTTAATCACATAATTTATCAAAAGATGGCTGGCTCTCTCTCTCTCTCTCTCTCTCTCTCTCTCTCTCTCTCTCTCTCTCTCTCTCTCTCTCTCTCTCTCTCTCTCGTTTTCCTTCTAATTGTTTTTTCCTTTTTAATTGACTCATTTAGTCTTTGTCGAGCTACATATCGCCGTGTTGCCTCTAGACTAGAATCCGATGGTATATCGTTTCATATTTATTTATCATGTTTCTTAATATACATTTCTATTTTAGCTTAGAAAGCATAAAAATAATTAACGTCCATCCTCAATTAAGTGGCAAACAGAGTTTCACTTCAACCTTTTATTTCCTGCAGCAAAATCATGGAACTTCCGAACGTATGACGGCGTGTCAACCACTTTGTAATCCACTTTGAAGGTTGAGTTTCTTTTCTATACGTGTACCAATTATTATGGTGTAGAGCATAATCTTTTCACGAAAGACTCGGACCACTGTTGTCATACTGTGTTTAGTGATCACCTAAAAACTACGTAACCATAGTGTCTTGTAGCTTTGTTGTTTGGACGAAGTTTCGGTCAGAGTTTGCATAATTTGTATTGTAAAGACAGTCTGAACACTAAGAGTACGACTGGGCGGACAGGGCAATATATTTTCTTTTAAAATAATGGTTTTAGCTTTTTCTAAATATCTTACAAAAAAATATAGTTTAGCTTAATTCAAATTTCAGTGCAACGAACCTAATTGGTTGCACTCCCATTCACTCCTCAAGATTTCCAATGGTAAAACACTACCACCACTATTTTAAGAGTTTGTATTTAAACACTGAGACTACGAAGGCATAAAATTGTCATTATCACAAAAAAATTGGTTAACCTAATATAATACAAATAAACGAAGAAATGCGATGCGTTTTCTATCTCTATTATTAAATTAAAGGACTAAAAAAGTGAATCTATTTGTCAGCCGTTTTTATTGTAAAAGTTTTTCTTTTAGGAGTGAATGCCTAGACTAACACACTCTTCCTTTAATTTAAAATTTATGCTGTATTTGAGAGCCAAATTATTTCAGACGAAACATCAAGATAATTACAGAAACGGTAACAAGTCCAATCAATCTTTCATTAATAGTGATTGACAGCCTAGGTTTAGCAAACTAATAGTGCATTACCTTCAACAATATCAGAAATTATTGTTCAATATATTTAAATTAAACCCCTAGTTCAAGGATTTACAGAAGTGGCCTATTATCACATCACACTTCCGTTTGATTTTTAAGATTGAAGATTTTTTCCTGTCAGTAGAAGAAAGCTATATTGAATTATTTAAAGTGACAAGTTCCCTAGTTAAGCTTTCCGAGAAACGACATACATAAGTCGATCAGTGAATTTTTATTTAAAAATGCAACAAGGGTTCTTACTTAAAATCATTAAAATTTTATTATCATTGGAATTAGCTTTTTTTCTGTTTCCATATACTGGTTCTCTTATACATACTGTGTTTTGAGGTCACCATGAGGTTTCCTTAATCAAGAGGCTAAGTCGCTCATTTAATACCAGAATTTTAGCTTCAGCTAAAAAAAAGAAAATAAATAAATAAAAAAGAAAAAATGCTAAAATAAATTTCAAACTAAAAAATTTTAATCTATAGCATTCAATGTTCAACGCCTACATTTCGGTAATAGCACGAAGACCAAACAAATAGGACAACCACGATATAGTAAAGATTATTCATTTGACGATATTATACAATGAAACCTTTATGAAAAAATCCTCAAAATAACAATTAATTATCTATCATCTACAGAGGAATGCATAGTCTTCAATTAAAGTCACCAAAATATTTACCAAATTCAAAATAATCTTTCTCTACGGCCAGAGCAGGATTTTGAAAATTCAGTAATAGATCTACGAGAATCGCTAGCGTTAATTGTAATGTTACCACGAAGATCCCACCTCAAAAATATGCAAATAAAGTTCTTCGTTATAACTTACCACTAACCTATTTGCTGTTAAGTTTTTAATAGTTTGCCCAATCTTACCGTACAAGACTGAAATCTTTTACCAAATATCCATTGACTATTACCGTCATCCAGTAACAATATAACCAAACTAAAATGATAGAAGTAGAACCAAGTTATATTCATCGAGTCGAGTCCTTAAATTGTATCGTAGTAGATCTATCCAAACTGAAAAGTGTCAATTATCAGAAATTTTTTCTTTAAATGAAGGACATATCTTAAGCTAATAAACTAAATTTACTAGGAAGTGCTTAATGAAAGTAATAATTTCATACAACCAAGCATACATCGATACTCTTAAAACTTTACATATCAACCATCTTTAAAGAGTAAATGAAATTTATTAAAACAAGTAGTTTGGAGAACTTTCCTCTTTTAGATTAACAAGCTTTGAGTAAACCGCAGAACCTAAATAAAGAACACTAAGGTTGAACATTCACCGAAATTATAGTAGTTTAAAAGCAAGCCTCCCTCTAGCACACTAGATCAACATGGTCTACTGTGTGCTACAGGGAACGTCGTCCCACGATTAGGGGTGCCGCCCCTATTTGGGGAAGACTAGCTTCCTTGAGATTGAAAAAAAAACATACTTGTCTTTTGTTTCGGAATGAAGAATACTTCACCAATTTTCAGAGTTGTTACTAGTCACTCTGTAACGATATATGTGTTTGTACGTAATTATAACGCAGGTAACGCCATCTCAATGAAGAAAAATTCCCAACGGAATTATCAACTGGAAACGGTAATTGCGAGATCACAGACTTTTCTTTCCTGAAAGTGGAAATAAATCAGCATGCTAAAACCAGGTATGTAAAAATAAGTATGCAGAGAAATAAACTCAATAACATTCAACATACAAAGAAAAATTATAAACGTTAAAGATGCGTATATAAACCTTACAGTTTATACATATATAAACAAATATGAACAAACTTCCAGTAGACACAGAGAGACATCAAATTATTTGAATTTAGAAAAATGGAACTACAACTTAACACAGTTCTTCTCTCACCATCTACTGTAATCGAACACGAGTTATCTCGTATACCGACATCCACCAACCAACCAACAGTTCATGATTACAGCAAGGCAGTCCAAGATAACTTTGCTATGCGATGCCAAGGACTCTAAACGGAGGTACAGCAGGACGTACATATAACAACGTAATCATAAATCTCTTTGTCCATTTCTTAAAAGACAACTTTACGGCTGGCGAGAATTAAAGCTATCATCGACTTACAGCTATTATAAGTTCGCTTATCAATATTTCAATTATCTAGTTCGATTACATATATTGGGAAAAGAATATATATATATATATATATATATATATATATATATATATATATATATATATATATATATATATATATATATATATATATACACACACACACACACACACACACACATATATATATATATATATATATATATATATATATATATATATATATATATATATATATATATATATATATATATATATATATATATATATATATATATATATATATATGTCGCTGAATTTAAGCAAGCAGTAATCACCTTTTTTCGTTTGATACGCTTCTTGATCTTGAAATTTATATATTAATTGTAGTTGAATGAGCCACATTATTTTATTCATAGCATGGGTGCGCGTATTCTCTGATTATTAAAAAGAAGTGTTTTACTTTTGTATCGATTCTGGTGATTCTGCAATCTTTAGCCAAATAATACGTGCAAAGATATAATTCATATAATTGAAATGTGAGAATAGCTGGCTTGATAGTATGATGGGGCCTGAGCTAATATAAGAATTTTTTTTTCCTTCACCTTCATTAAGATATTCATAATAAATATAAGGAAAACAGACAGCAAAAATGAATGGCAGCTGATATAAAGACATGTGATTTTTTTAAACTTTTGATAAGGAACTTTAGTTATACAGAGTTTGTCTTTATTCATACATATATTTATGATATGGACAGTTTTACTTTTAATGGTAGTTATCAAAATTAAATTGACAAAATTATCATTTGTATCTATTGTCCATACGCTAGCCAGTCTCATATATATGTAGTGTTAAAGATTATTATCACACCGAATTACTTGCAATCATATTTCATAGAGTAATTAAACACAGATATAAACAAGCAATACAAACTTATAAGCAGGATTTTTCATATTTCTATTTTAAATAAAGGTGAAAAAGTCCTTAGGCAATAAATCCATTGTGTCGAACGCTTAATATTTGCAAAAGTCAGACTACCAATAATCCATTTATAACATTATCGTATTTTGTATTTGTTTTTTTTTCTAAACCATTTTATATTTCCAATGTTTACATCAAAGTAATCCCTTAAAAACGAATATTTCATAGTCCAGGGTGAAAAGCTTGAAAAAAAACATCAATTCGAAGTTGAATTCAATCAATTTTTTATTCTCTCTCTCTCTCTCTCTCTCTCTCTCTCTCTCTCTCTCTCTCTCTCTCTCTCTCTCTCTCTCTCTGTATTCCACTGGTGAATAGTGTGCATATATCCGGAACACATTACATATACATTAATGGGTCATGAATACCACGAAGAGGAACATCTCAGATTAGATTCCTCCAAGGACCTAAGCGGATTATAACTATGACTCTCTATTTTATTAGCTGAATAATTCAACTAAATAATAGTCATCAAAAGCCTATATCTTCTATTTCGTAAAGAAACTATTGAAGGAGACGATTATTAAGAAAACTATAAAGATTCCAGCTTAGGCTTTATGTCCGCAGGTGTTCAAGAACTTTCGAGAATATTGGAATTATGGAAATGAGTTGGTAATCAGCAGGCTGAAGTTAACTCGCCTAAAAAGTGGTGCATAAAGAATCGCTTATAACTAATTTTCTAAAAATTAAGACAACTCAAGTTTTCAATAGATATTGATGAGGGTTAGTCTTGATAAGGACATCAATTTAAGATGTCCAATTGTGACAGCATGGAAAATTCGTGATTTAATAACTAGATAATGTGGATCAGTTGCCTACCGAAGAGTTTACCTTTAATGATAAACTCATTTTAATTAATGGTTCTTTGCTCATCTCCAGAGAAGGAGGAGCATTTTTCATGAAATTATTAAAAAAAAAGAAAAAAAAAAAGAACTTTTAAGATATAAAAATTCTAATGAAGTTTCTATATAAAACATTACTGTTAATTTTGGCAAAGTCTAAATAATTCAAAGCACTTCTTCATTTACTGACAACGAGAATAGAGGGCAATCATAATCAATACACTCTAACATATCCTATAAATTTAAGAACTTTATATGTATTTGATTGATGTCAATTTTATCTAGTGCAAAAACAAAAAGGTATATATATATATATATATATATATATATATATATATATATATATATATATATATATATATATATATATATATATATATTTATATATATATATATATATATATATATATATATATATATATATATATATATATATATATATATATATATACTGTATATATATATATATATATATATATATATATATATATATATATATATATATATATGTATATATATATATATATATATATATATATATATATATATATATATATATATATATATATATATATATATATATATATATATGTATATATATATATATATATATATATATATATATATATATATATATATATATATACAGTATATATATATATATATATATATATATATATATATATATATATATAATATATATATATATATATATATATATATATATATACTGTATATATATACATATACATATATATATAATATATATATATATATATATATATATATATATATATATATATATATATATATATATATATATATATATATATATATATATATATATATATTTCTACATATATATATATATATATATATATATATATATATATATATATATATATATATATATTAACTATAAATTTGCCCCATGGATATAGAATACCTTAACTATGTAATACAAACTACTCATTCCTATCAAAAATTATTTTCCATTTGCAAAACGGCAATTCAATAGGAAAAAGGATATACTGGCATACTTTAAGTCTTCCAATTGAAAAAAAGTTTATTATTATTATTTATATTATTATTATTATTTTCATTATTGTTATTATTATTATTATTATTATTATTATTATTATTATTATTATTATTATCATTATTATTATTATTATTAGTATTATTATTATTATTATTGTTGTTTTTAAGATTATTATTATTATTATTATTATTATTATTATTATTATTATTCGTAAACGCTGGGAAATTTCAGGTGTAAACGCAGGGAAATTTAAGAAAATTACAAAGGAGCAAGTTTCCTTCAGAGAAAAAAAAAATATGTGGGACGCTTTATATATTTTCTTTCTCTTTGTGACGAGCAAAAGGAGCCATCGGTTCCTTTTCCTGCCGCCCTGTCTAGTGTGTGGGAGAGAAAGGTGGGTATCTCAAACAAGAGCACTCATAGAGAGTGGACGTGCTTGGGAAAGTCCACACTGATGCCCTTTAGATGGAATTATAAGGTAAGCATCACAGTATACTGAGAATAGCGCTTCCATGCCCTACGGCCAGAATAGCTGCACTAAGCTCTAGACGGAACACTGAAACATGCTTCAATGGTGATACCCTTACCTTTCCCATGATGGATCTGCAAGACACATATCCCCACGGATCTGAGACCTGCAAGTATGCCACTACTCCTAAAGCCATGATGCTTGCATCTGAGAACAAATGCAACTGTACTATGGTGGCTAATTCCCATGGAATAACCTTCAGGCTTCTTTGCACACTTTTCCCGCTGGTCTTACTAAGCTTATTTGGTCATATCCTGATGTGGTCCGTAGTGTCACAGTCCAAATCCATGTCCCAGGCTATCTTTAGTCGGCAGAGGTCCTGCATGATGACCCCACCCTTGATTATAACTGGCGCTAATATACCGAGCAGATCGTAAATCGAGGCTATAGCTGAGAACAAGTCACTCTTAGACCTTGGAACTGAAACTAGCTCTGCCTGGACACCCAATTCATCAGTGGCCAAGTCCTACTGTTCTCCCAAACCCATTGTCTTTATGTGACTCTGATCCATCTATAAGTCCTAAGGTGTCCCTTCTGTACCACTCCCTTGGGATGGCTGAAATAACCTCCACACAAGGGCTACTGAACTTCATCAATGTAAATCCCCCCTTTTTGCAGAGCTCCTTACCTTCTAACAAATTGACTAACAGTGCATCTTCCCGATCCTCGGCTCTCAAACAGTAATCTACATAGAAATTGTTAGCAACTGTGTACCGTGCTCCCTCTGAAAATTCATTTCAAAAGTTGCTTGCTTACTGATTCCGCACGAAGTTTGCAATGCTCGGAAAAGAACAGGCCCCTAAAAGGTGGATTGCCATTCACCACTCTTTGGGTTTCTTGTCAAAACTATTTTACCACTAAAAGAACCTGAGGTAGTCCCGCTGATGCTCTGGTACCCGTACCTGATAGACCATTTAGATCTCCTGTATAGGCAAATAGACCTCCCCTAAACTTTATCAGCACACCCAGCAAAGAGTTCATCATATCAGGTCCCTGCAATAGTAGGTCGACTGCTTGCACAGTCAAATACAACACGGACTTTGTCTGGCTTGTCTGGATGTTGCACACTAAAATGAGGAATATACCACACATTTTCTGGGATGACTGTGGTCACTTGCTCAGCATATCCTTTTTGTTGCATCTGTGTCATAAAGGCACTATACTGCTTAGCGTAGTTACAACCATCACTAGGTTCTTACAAAGGCTGTGCATACGGCGCAATGCGATGTCACTTGTTCCTGACAAGGGTCCATGATTGTCACGCAGAGGCTATGGCACCTCGTAACTTCCTCCTACAGTTCTAATCCCTCTCTCTATTATCTCTAGCCATTTCCTGTCCTCTGCAGACATTTCCATTTTGTTAGATGCAACATCGTCATACTTGCGATTATAACTTTCAACCAGCATGCGGTATAACTCAAGATGCTTGCTTGTCACTTGGATCCTATTGACATTCTCCTGACACCCTTTGTCCATTGCCCCATATACTACAAAGCTCAATAATGTTCTTATGGCATGTGGTTCATGGAGGCTTGATGAGTTGATAACTTCCCTTAGCTCGATTAGGTAGGGAACATTGTTCCCAATTAATATACCCACCTCATCCTCTATATCTGGGATGTATAGTTCTCGCAAGTGTGGCCAGCGTTCTAGATCTCCAGCCCTCATAGTCCAATACTGACAATCCCGACACAAGGCTGCATACATCTTCCTCTATTCCGTTGATGGTTTCAACATTCACCTTAACGTCCAACCTCTCAGTGCAGTTAAGGGTCTTCCTTAAAGCTTCCGCGACAAAGCATGTGGATCACCCATTGTCCAAGAACGCCTTCATGAAAACCTCCCTTCCTTCCCTTGACCTAACCCTTATCGGCAAAACTGACATCCCTGTACCAATGCTACCCCTCTATCTGCCCTGAACATAGTTATTTTGTCATATGTACCTTCCTCGTGAACCACTAAGGCCCTATTAGAGCGCTCAGATTCTAACACTTCTACTTCCTGGTGTCGATGCAACAGAATTGGATGATTTCCATTACATATGTTACAACTTTTCCTGTTTCTGTAATACTGAGACCTATGACCACTTCTTAGACAGCCATATCAGAGCCCCAACTCCCTTATGGCTCCCAGTTTATACTCGTGTCCCATTTGAGGTATTTGGTGGCATTCATCAACCATAAGTGGTCCTGTACAGTACCAACATGAAAGCGGGGCAATTTTCTTACATGAAACTTCCCTAGCCTTAGTTAAACACTCAGCCTTGCTTGGTGCTGTTCCTTCTCCTAACCGAGGGGTGTCTTCCCTTCTGCCCTTCTTAGGTAGGTGGCGCCTAAATAAAGGATTTTTCAAGACCCTAGCCTCACTTTCAATAAAACTAACCAAGTCATCAAACAACAATAGTCCTCTTTTTCTCACTAATAATCTTAACAGCAACTCTACACCATCAATCGTGCACACTAGAGGGGAATTTGCTAAGGATTAACCTCATTGTTTTTAGATTTTGTGATTCGGCGATGCAATAAGAGATGCAAAATATTTCTTTTCTGTAGGTTTTAAGTGCCACCGAGCACTCGTCATACTCTTCCTCATTGTTTTCCCTCATACTTTCCATTTAATGATCTTATTTGCTCAAGGTTACCATATCGTTCCTCCAGCAACTTTCTTGCCTGCTTATAGCCCTCTGAAGCCTCTAAGTGGAGGCAAGCTGCCACTATCTCATTTGGCCTGTCTGTCGTGTATAAATCCAGATATCTCACCCTTTCCTTATCATTTGTTAACTGGCTACTAAAGACATAATCAAATGAGCGGATGAATATAAAATACTTTGTATGATCCCTATCAAATTTAGCTATATCCTGCTTGGGCATAAAACTTTTATGGCTGCAAGAGATTAACGCCTCCATGACTTCCTTATTGCTCAAGTCCCCTTGGTCATTCCCGCCTGAACTACGGTATCCACCTAACCTAATCTCGGACGCTTCTGTATTCAAATGCCTGGGTCCCTCACTCCCACTTACATCAGGGTTTGTGTGCTCCCTTATCCTAGGGAAGCGAGTTATTTCTCTATCATTGTCATCAAAATCTTGTAAAACCCTCTCCTCTGCCTCCACTTCAGCTAAATCTGCTTCTAATCTGAACTTCTCCCTCTTAAATCCTAGCGCTGCTTCCTCTCGCTTTATGGCCTGCAGCTCATTCACCCTCAGTAATTTTGCTGCCAACGTACTGTAGAAGCGGCTAATAACACATGCTAGCTCCCCATAGAACTCGCTTACGACCATTGAGATCTCCCTGAAGCAACATATTGCCTACCAATGACTGATGCGCTATCCCCCAAATTTAAATGTCCTCAGTGCACTCACCTACCTGGTGGCCCTGATCAACTTCCCTCTCCTGCCTAACCTCAAGTCCCCAAAAAAACTCCTGTACCTCTAGGCCATCCATCTCTAGGCCTTCACTCAGATGCTGACACAATTCAGATTTGTTCCCCCCTTTTGGAAGGCCTCTGGCTTCCAATTGCTCTCTTAACTGCGCAACCTTTAGGGTCTCCATTTTCCTAGTCTCCGTTCTGGCTATCCCCATAAGCTAACAAAATTCCCTAGTTGAATCGTAGCTGACCTAACCAATGAGTGGCCGAGAACCTGCACTACTTAATGAAGACTACTACCAGTACCTATGTTGCGACATCATAAAGATCCTCCAAACCTAGAGAGCGATCCCTAAATGTATTAATGTCTTGCGGCCCAGACCTCAAGTGCCCCTCATTGTTATACCTAAGTTCTAATACCGTACAGCATGTGGCAAACGATCATCTGTTAAACTGAGAACTTTCGTGACTATTGGTTTAGGATGACAGTGCCCATAACCAAGTTGGAAAGGGTGTCTTCATACAGATAATACATAATTAAGTAAAGTTAAATTTGGTAACTTCCAGAGACTAAATGTAACCGTAACGTTACGTGTTAAGTTCTTATTTGAATGGTTTTTAATAGACGATTCTACCAAAAACAAATACAGCAATATGGAAATACATAAGTATTCCAAAGGTATTACTCACTGGAGATCAGAGGTTACTAAATCAAAAATCAAAATACATGAATATTGGCCTAAGAACCTAACATTCTTACTTTCTCCAAGACATAATACACTACATACATCTGTTCCTGCTCATTTTCTAATTGAATATGCCTTGCAAATAAACCACTCTTATCAAGTTTCTAAACCGTTTGAAATTAAACATCAAAACTCCTCCATCGTGAAAAACAAGATAATTGTCACTTTTAAAAAATACACTACAGGACGATTTCCTTGATTTTCCGTTCTTTAAACCACTCTATTCACGGGTTCATCACTATCTTAAATATTGGAAAGATAATCATGCATTACAACTTAGCTCTCTTCTTAGTCGCAGGATGTCGGCAAACTTCTTGTCCTTATGCTCAGCTTTCCAGAGGTGTAACCAGGTTCGTGACTGTGACGCGGTCCCGGAGTGGGTTTGGGAGTGAAACACATCAGCCTTTTCATAATTTATTCCTTGGTTAATGGTCACTGGAAAATTAACATACATAAGAATTCTTAGTGGCAATTCTGCAATTAATCAAAAGAAAAGAAAAGAAAACATCTAAAGTAAATTATCATTTACATTCAAGTCAACATTGTTTTATTGGAAAAAACTCTGTTGCTCTAATTACGGTAATTGTATTATTATTATTATTATTATTATTATTATTATTATTATTATTATTATTATTATTATTATTATTATTATTATTATCTAAAGATAGGAATAATATTACTAGATTATGATAAATAAGTTTATTGCTTAGCAATCGGAAAATATCTTTCACTAATTAGAGCCTAAGAGATTAACCATGAATACAATATATAGGTAGTAGACCGGCCAGGGCACCAGCCGGTCGTTGAAATACTACCACTAGAGTGTTATGGGGTCCTTTGACTGGACAGACAGTACTACATTGGGTCCTCCTCTCTGGTTAAGGTTCTCATGTTAGTCTCATGTTAATATTCGTTTGGTAACATCAAACATCAAACGA
>NC_090728.1:134632681-134640181 GCF_036898095.1 Palaemon carinicauda
CTCTTCTAGGAGGAGGACACTCCAAAATCAAACCATAGTTCTCTAATCTTGGATAGGGACATAGCTTCTGTACCATGGTCTTCCACTGCCTCGGGTTAGAGTTCTCATGAGTGAAGGTACACTCCGGCACACTATTCCATCTTATTTCTCTTCCTCTTGTTTTGTTAAAGTTTATATAGTTGATATACAAGATATTTATTCTAATGTTGTTAGTGTTCTTAAATTATTTTATCTATCCTTGTTTCCTCTCCTCACAGGCTATTTTCCCTGTTGAAGCCCCTAGCATCCTGCTTTTCCAACTAGAGTTATAGCTTAGCAAGTAATAATAATAATAATAATAATAATAATAATAATAATAATAATAATAATAATAATAATAATAATAATAGAGATATAATTGTTTAAACAAGATAACGTTACGGTAATGCAAACTTTGTATTTAGTAATATCAATATTTCCCAGTTTTCCATAAAATATGAATAAGCTAGAAACATATATACCTTGAGGTAGTATAGCAGACCAAATAATACTATTAATTCTTATAATTATCACAAATAAAATAGTAACCCCAACTGGAGAAACAGAATACTACGGATTACTGGTCTTTTATAAGGAAAGCAGCACAGTGAAGCAAAAGAAATCACTGCACAAAGTAAATATGATTAAAATGAAAAGTAAACAACAACCTAATACAAATATGTGAGAAATAGATCATTTTGATACGAGAACCATGTTAGCTTTCTTAACAAAAAGAGCATAACATCAACCGGTAACTAACCGACGGTGGATTACATTAATATCAAAAGAGTAATTAGGGTTTCATAGACAATGTGGAGTTGTGCATAGAAAAAACAAATGAGCTTTTGGCTATCAAGGTCCATTACCAAATAACAGAAGCCTACACAACAGTACTTATGGATTGCTTATCATTTGATATCTTGAAAGGTCTTCTGATTATTCCCAAATAAGAGACCAGTAGTTAAAACATGACTATAGAATAATAGAACTATCTTATCGGGATAGTTGGCTTTCTTCAACTTGTGATGGCCTTTCATGGTAAGTTGATTTTTTTTTTGTAACCGAAGCTAAACGGATTTGCAATAAAGAATGAAATATATAACTACAAATTGAATCGCATAAAGTCGAAGAGTGGTTATCAGTTACAAGATCTGGGTAAGGGGACCAAGTGTTATAGAGGAACTATTATTTGCGGTATATTTTGTTAGTGATCAATTTTAATCGCCGATTAATTTGCGCCATGGTTTAGTTTCCCAAGTAAAGTTGATATATATGAAGAACGTAGTACAATTCGTCTGGGCACCCAACTTGTTTAGTAAAGAAAAAAAAAAAAAAAAGCTGTTAGAAAAACATGACTAAAGCAGCATGGGGCCAGAGGCGTGCTGTAAGCCAACGCACCGACTCTCACGCCCCCCCCCCCCCCCCCCCCCCCCCCCCCCCAACCCCCCCAACCCCCACCCCCTCCACCGAAAGTGACGTAACGTTTAGCTATTTTAGAGCTTTTTCCATGTTTTATAAACAATTACCACCATATAATTTAATATTTCAAGGTGAAAATGAATTATTAAATAACATGATCCCGATAAGATATACAAAACATTTCACAAACAATCTCTACAATTACTTTTAGTACATGACTTTACATTCCTGGAAAACCTTATCAGCTGGTTATCTGTGAGTTGTATATGTAATTAATGGAGCATATGCATCCTTCCGTTCAACTATCAACTATTAATTCTCGACTCGTCAAATTGTAATTAGTCTCTCCAATATTACAACCTGATTCATATCAGGAACACAATCTCCATATCCTGCTCATGTATAGGGAATTCTTACCATTTATAAGTGTAAGTGTGTGTATGTGTATGTGTGTTGAGAGAGAGAGAGAGAGAGAGAGAGAGAGAGAGAGAGAGAGAGAGAGAGAGAGAGAGAGAGAGAGAGAGAGAGAGAGAGAATGGTGATTTCATCTTCCACATCTCATTTACTAGTCTTCTTGTGGCAACTAATGAACGGAGGATTTTGATTATTGTGTCTTAGTTTTATCAAAGTTTGAAGTTTTTCCTAAATGCAAAGCTATATTTCATGAAACTTTTTAAATTTCTCTGTATTATGAATTTCTCTGGAAAAAAAAAATGGTTTTTGTTTCTTTGAAGATTTTCATTTTCTCTGTTTTAATCCTTCTTCATCCTATCAACTAAATCTTTTTATCTTTTATAGAGACATCAAACACTCCAATACAAGTTACATCGCAAATTAAAACCTCAGCTTTGTTCTAAACATATATTACATTTAGAATCAGTAAGCTTATCGAATAACTATAGAATTAGGGAATCTTAATTACACGTAGATTTGTTACTCATAACATTTCAATAATAAAAATATTGAAAAAAAAGAAAAATCGTAGCAATCAAAATACACTGCAATCCCATTCAAATTTCCAATTCCAATAGATAAGAGTTTTGCTCCGAACTCTGTGCAGCTCAAAAGCTAACGGGTAAAACAGTCATATCAAAGATCTCGAAAATTTTATCATCACTTGACAAATGTTTCAAGAAATAGTTTAATCTCTTTAAAAAATTCATATCGAAATAATTTCAGTAAAATAAACAAGAACGGTAAGTTTACCGAGAAGGATATGCACATCAACAGATCATGAAAAAGAATAAAAAAAAATACGAATGATGCCGACATTTACATCTGACGTATACCGATATATAAAAAAGGGAGAATAGAGGGGCCGGTTAAAATTGACTACAGTATTGAATTGAAAATATTTGTTCCTATTGATGTATTAGAAAATACACTTAATTCAAAATAACCATCTACCAACATGGTAATAATAGATATGAATTTATAGTCCTGATATTTTATCGTCGGAATATCTATTTGGATAATCGATTGTTTGCCCTCTCTCTCTCTCTCTCTCTCTCTCTCTCTCTCTCTCTCTCTCTCTCTCTCTCTCACAAATGGTTGATTACATTTTAATTAAAACTTATGTAAGCTGCCCCGACGTTCCTTATATCTAAATTTAAGAGTAACAGTTTCATAAAACAATTGTAATTTCTTCATAGGATATGAATTCAATTAACAATAGTATGTCAGGATATGACTATAGCCTAAATATAGAAAAGATATTGGTGACTATTAAAATAATGGTAACGTAGATTGATTAGGACTGCATAGAATCTGTTCTTGTTTAGTAGGAAGGCTCACTAGAGAAGATGTCTTCAAATCACAGAATACGAGTGAAATGGTTCGAAGAAGTTCTGCCCTTTCCACGAAATATAACCTTTATAATTTCCAAGAGACAATTGAAGAGTTGAAGGAAATATGCTTAAGCTGAATGAAGTTATAATTCATCTCAACTAATATTTGCTACCTCTCTCTCTCTCTCTCTCTCTCTCTCTCTCTCTCTCTCTCTCTCTCTCTCTCTCTCTCTCTCTCTCTCTCTCTCTCTCTCTCTCTGGAAAAATTTTAACAAAGGCCTATTTAGATCACTAACACACATGACTTTCATGCTTTCATCCTCTGTCTCTAGGATAAAGACACAAGGGAAAGTATATACAAAGAGAAAAACTTACACCTCTTGTTCATTGATGGGTATAAGAGGTCATTTTGCTTCTACTGTGGATATTTATGATAGTATAAAGTTTGTAATTAGGATGGTTTTTACAGTAATGCTCATGACTATCATAAATTCACTTTCAAACGTTCAATCACAAATAGTTTTCAACTTTTGGGCAAGAGGAATGTCGTAGGAAAACTTGTAAAAATCAAAATAACCTAAGAAAGAACGAAACTTGAAAATAAAGAGAACTGACAATATGAAAGTTTATACCCTTATGCTAAATTTTTTTAACGGACAAATTTCTTAAAAGCGAGTTCGTGTCCCCGTATGTCTCCCGTCCCCCAAAAGAATCAGCTAGTGTGTCATCTCAAGGTATAAGGTTATTTCATCAATATTGCTTAAATTCAACAATTAGGACTAACCGGGAATAATGACATATCCTGAGTCCTAAAATTATAGTTATGAAAAATAGCCATGTGTTCACACGCTTCCTGCAATTGGAAATAAGTTAACTCCTTACAATATAAGATAGTCTTCAAAACTACCTACTGACTGAAAAAAGAAATGTAGCTTTTACTTTTTCAGAACTTGATAAACCCTTTATAGCATTTTCAAAATAAAACAACAAGAGTCACATCAGTATTGAAAGCCCTATAATTCTTAAACTGCATTAGTCTGTTTAAATCTACTGCAATTGTTAACCCCCTCAACACTTCAATGATCCTGGAAATGGATTTTTCCCCTTTACGCACTTTAACCTTGAATTTTTTTCTTTATCCTAAAAGAAACATATACAGATATAAACATATAAAGCAAGGGAAGAAGATTTCAAAGTAATCTTCGCTACCAAGTTTATAGACTGACATTTCGTGACAGTTTAATTAGCTTCCAACTTTTAATACTACTAAAAAGTGAGAACAAATATTTTATTTGATATTACGAAGCATAAAGACAAAGAACACTAACAAGAACATTAAACGCGTCTTCACGATCGAAATCAGTCTGCAGACACAAAGACATTGACTGTAAATGGGCAATTTAAACGGACAGAACCTCGAAATACCAGTGTTTTCTGTTAAAGACGGCACAAACAATGTCATTGTTATGGCTTTGATTATGAAACAACGACATTGCCAGACAAAATCACTGCTCAGCCTGTTTCTATGGTGACCGAGTTAAAGGACTATTTTATCTCAGATTTATTAATGTATATCATATCCAACTCAAAAAGGTATTGGTCTTGATATAATTAATACATTTTGCACGAATATGAATGTTGGTGGAATGTAAGAAGAGTTTCTTTTAGAAATAGAAACCAACGAGCTGTAGCCCTCAAAGAGATAAACGATAAGATTATCAGTTAAAGCTTCAGAGTTTTAACAAGTGATGTGAAAAATAGACGATCTCAGAAACCAGTACCGTAGGGAAATTAGGCAAATAATATTTTGAAAAAAATCGGGAAGTACAACAGATTGTAGCCTATATATATACGCCTAATTTATGGTTTTAATTACCTAATTTATAAAAAGATGGCTGGCACTCTCTCTCTCTCTCTCGTTTTCCCACAATTTGTTTCCTTTTTAATAGACTCATTTAATGTCTTTGCCGAGCTATATATCGCCGTGTTGCCTCTAGACGTGCATCCGATGGTATATCTTCTCATATTTATCTTGTTTCTTAATATACGTTTCTATTTTAGCTAAAAAAGCATAAAAAGAATTGACGTCCATCATCAATTAAGTGGCAAACAGAGTTTCACTTTAACCTTTTAATTCCAGCAACAAAATCATGGAACTTAAAAATGTATGACAGCGTGTCATCCACTCTGTAATCCACTTTGAAGGTTTGAGTTTCTTTTCTATGCGTGTACCAATTATTATGGTGTAGAGCGCAATCTTTTCAAGAGCCTGTAGCTTTTTTGTTTGGACGAAGTTTCGGTCAGAGTTTGCATAATTTGTATTTGTATTGGACAGGACATTATATTTTCTCTTAAAATTGGCTCTAGCTTTTTCTGAATATCTTACAAAAAAAAAATTATTTTAGCTTAATTCAAATTTCAGTGCAACGAACCGAGTTGGTTGCACTCCCATCTATTCTTCAGACTTCAATCGTCAAACACCACCACCACTATTTTAAGAGTTTGTATTTAAACACTGATACTACGAAGGCATAAAATTGTTATTATCACAACAATTGGTTAACCTAATATAATACAAATAAACTAAGAAATGCGATGCGTTCTCTAGCTCTAGTTTTAAAATAAAGGAATAAAAAAGCGAATCTATTCGTCAGCCGTTTTTATCGTAAAAGTTTTCTTTTAGGAGTGAATGCCGAGACTAACACACTCATCATTTAATTTGACATTCATGCTGTATTTGAGAGCCAAATTATTTCAGACGAAACATCAAGCTAATTACAGAAACGGTAACAAGTCTAACCCATCTTTTATAAATAGTGATTGACAGCCTAGGTTTGGCAAACTGGTAGTGCATTACCTTCGACAATATCAGAAATTATTGTTCAATATATTTAACTTAAACCCCTATTTTAATGATTTACAGAAGTAGCCTATTATCACATTACATTTCCGTTTGATTTTTAAGAATGAAGATTTTTTCCTGTTAGTAGAAGAAAGCTATATTAATTATGTAAAATAACAAGTTCCTTAGTTAACCTCCCCGAGATACACCATACATAGTCAATCAGTGAATTTTTATTTAAAAATGCAACAAAGTTTCTCACTTAAAATCATCAAAATTTTATCATCAATGGAATTACCTTTTTTTCTGTTTGCATATACCGGTCCGCTTAAACCTACTGTGTTTTGAGATCACCATGTGGTTTCCTTAATTAATAGGCCAAGTCGCTCTTTTAATACTAGGATTTTAGCTTCAAGAAAAAAAAATAAATGGTAACAAATTTCAAACCAAAAAAGTTTAAACTATAGCATTCAATGTTTAAGACCTACATTTTGGTAATAGCAAAAAAACCAAACAAATAGGACAACCACGATATAGTAGAGATTATTTATTTGACGAGATTATACAATGAAACCTTTATGAAAAAATCCTCCAAATAGCAATTCATTAAATATGAACTAGAATTCCAGTCTACCGAGGAGTGCATAGTAATTAATTAAAGTCAGCGAAATATTTACCAAATTCAAAATAATCTTTCTCTACGGCTAGATCAGGATTTTGACTGCCAGAATTATAAAAGTTGGAAATTTCAGTAATAGATCTACTAGAATCGCTAGTGTTAATTGTATTCTTACCACGAAAATCCCACCTTAGAAATATGTAAATAAAGTTCTTCGTTCGTTATAACTTACCGCTAACCTGTTTGTTGTTAAGTTTTTAATAGTTTGCCCAATCTTACTGTACAAGACTGAGATCTTTTACCAAATATCCATTGACTATTACCGTGATTACCGGTAACAATTTAACCAAACTGAAATGATAGAAGTAGAACCAAGTTATATTCATCGAGTCGAGTCCTAGAATTGTATCGTAGTCGACCCATCCAATCCGAAAAATGTCAATTATCAGAAATTTTTCTTTAAGTATGGGATCCCTAAATAAAGGACTTATCTTAAGCTAATACACTTAAATTACTAGGAAGTGTTTAATGAAAGTAACTTTCATACGACAAAGCCTACATCCATATTCATAAAACTTTACATGTCAACAATCTTTAAAGAGTAAATAGAACTTATTAAAACAAGTAGTTTGGAGAACTTTACTTTTATCTTTTAGATCAACAAGCTTTGAGTAAACTGCAGAACCTAAATAAAGAACACTAAGGTTGAACACTTACCGAAATTAAAGTAGTTTAAAAGCAAGCCTCCCTGTAGCACACTGTAGACCATCAAGATCTGCTGTGTGCTACAGGAAACGTCCTCACACGATTAGGGG
>NC_090728.1:134647681-134672681 GCF_036898095.1 Palaemon carinicauda
TCGGAAGCAAGTAATTCAGTGAAAACAAGTGTGCATGTGTATGATGGTATTTTTAATTTTCAGGAGCCGAAGGTGTATGTAAACTTGTTGCCGACTCTAAGGAGGAAGAGAATACGGGGAATACGTGAGGGTGATTGCATGGGATGTATGTATACGTTGGTCAATGTAGAGGATGAAAGGTATGTTAAATTGAGACATGTTATGACGGGTAAGATAAAACAGGATGACGATTGGGACTATGAAAGTTTGAAAGAAAGAATTAATGTAGATGAGAATATAAGTGAGGGAGAAAGGGAACAATTGTATAGGATGTTATGGGATAGACGAAGAGTTTTGAGTCGTGGTGACAAGGATTGTGAATTCAAGATAGTTCTTAGTAATGATACCCCCATATATCAGCGTCCCCGACTTTCTTCTCCGCCTATTGCCCGAGAAATAGAAGAGCAGTGCCAGGAGTTAGAGCAAATGGGTGTAATAGAAAGGAGTGAGAATGCCTGGAATAGCCCTATTGTACCTGTAAGAAAGCCGGATGGAAGTTTACATATGTGTATTGATTATAGGAAGGTGAATGAAGTAACTGTTAAAGAACGTTTCCCGATGAATGTAGTGTCTGACTGTGTGTATAAGATGCTTGGTATGAAAGTTTTTACAAAGTTAGATTTAGTTAGGGGCTATTACCAGATGCCTCTGGCAGAGGGGAGCAGGCCCATTACGGCATTTTCGAGTAGGAACTGTCACTATCAGTTTAGAAGATTAAGTTTTGGCCTTGCTAATGCGCCAGCTGCCTTCCAGAGGGCGATGAATGTTGTTTTGGCTGGGTTTGATCGACAGAAGGTGACTGTTTTTATAGATGATATTTTGATTGTGAATGAGACTGTTGAGGAACATATTCAGTTGCTTGAAGCAGTATTCGAACGTTTGATAGAAGTTGGTGTGAAAGTTAAGCTTGAAAAGTGTACATGGTTGGCCGGGGAGGTGGAATTTCTTATGCATGTAATTTCTTGGGCATGTGGTGAGTGAATTGGGTATAAGGAAGAGTGATAAGTTTGTGAGTAAGGTGAGAGAATTTCCACGTCCTCGTATGGTTCGGGAGTTGACAGGTTTTCTTGGGTTGATTGAATTTAGTCGGAAGTTTGTCAGAGATTGTTCGGGAATAGGGAAGCCTTTGAATGAGTGGACAGGTAAGAGAAATAGTACGAGACTGAAATGGGATGAGCGTATGATTGAAGCATTTGAAAAGTTGAAAGAAGAGGCTGAAGGAGACGTCACTTTGGTCTTTCCTGACTATAGTGAGCATGTGAGTATGCTAGAGTTATATACGGATGCTAGTGGGATTAGTATGTTTGGTTGCTTGGTTCAAATGCAAAGAATTAATGGAGATGAACAGTTGAGAGTGATAGCGTATGTAAGTAAAGCATTTAATAAGGCTGAGTGAAAGTATTCCACGATTGAAAGGGAGTTGGCTGCGATAAGGTTTTGCTTGAAAGCATTGAAGGTATTTTTGTATGGTGTGAAATTTATTGTGCGTACTGACCATCAGCCCCTAGTGTACATGATTAGGAAAGAGTCTGCGAATGCTAGGGTTGCGAGGACAATAGAGGATTTGAATGAATTTGATTTTAAGCTAGAATATGTACCTGAGAGTAAGAAAGTGATAGCAGATGCGATGTCAAGAATGCATGGTAAGATAGAAGATAGTAGCGAGAATGATAGTAATTTTGAAAGGTTGCTGGTAGATTTAGTGGTGGTACAAAGTTTTGAAGGGGAGGACATGGTGTATAAATGTATTTTGAGTGGGTTGACTAAGTTGAAATTGAAGGGTTTGAATAGTGATATACCTGCTAGTGTATATGAGCTTAGAATGAGTGTTCGGAATGAAGTATCGAAAGAAATGGCATATAAGGAGGAGGATAGTGTGCTTGAGGGTGAATTGTTATCAAAAGCATTGTTGGTAGTAAGTATGTTGTATGGTGTCACTGTTTATTTGTACTTTGGGTGGAATCGTCCGATACAGTACCAAGAAAATAAAGACTGAAAGGGAGTATATATT
This sequence comes from Palaemon carinicauda, assembly GCF_036898095.1. Taxonomy (NCBI): domain Eukaryota; kingdom Metazoa; phylum Arthropoda; class Malacostraca; order Decapoda; family Palaemonidae; genus Palaemon; species Palaemon carinicauda. The sequence goes on from NC_090728.1 coordinate 134,649,732, forward strand.
GAGGTTACAATGTAATGAAAGATGTTGTTGAGTGAGAAGGAGGATTGTCCGAGTGACTTGAATCCGAGTGGTATGAGCATGGAAGATAGCGAAGATGAACAGGTGTGTTACAAGGATGACCCTATTGATAGGAGAGTAAACATTTGTGTGCATGGTGTAAAAGGAAGAATGATGATGTATGTGGGTATAAATGAGAATTAATACTGTAGTTTAATTGATACAGGTGCGCAAGTGTCATTAGTCAATATGTCTGTTATCAAGGAAATAGAGCGGTACAATTGAGAAGTGAAAAGGCAATGTACGAGTGTGAGAATTCATGGGATAGGTAAAGGAAGTTTGCTAGTTTGGGAAGAAGTGCGTTCGAAAGTAAAACTGGGAAGTATGAAGGTGGAACAAAATTTCATTGTAATGTAAGAGAATGAGATGCCTAGTTTTTTTTTTTTTATATAGGAATTGATTTTTTTAAGATTGCATGATATATCAGTTATTATTGGTAGTTCTTTGCTTCTGAAGAATGGATATGAAGTAGTTGTGATAGAAGATAGTAGTGTATTTTTGGCGAATTTTGTTGGCATGGTTGATATTATGAGGAGTGAGGATGATCTACTGACTAAAGAGGAGGTGGAAGAAATGCAAGATGAATGTGTGGAAATTAAAGGGTTACGTGAATGTATGTTGAATAGTATTGAGGTAGAAGAATGGCCGTCTGATTTAGAGGTGTATAAGAAAGTTAGTAAGAGACTTATTGTGTGTAAGAATATTGTTTATTTTCTACATAAAGGAATGGACGAAGATATATATGTTCCTGTGTTTCCGATGCATGCAGCTGTAAGTATGTGTATGTTAGTGCATGACAGATATGGGCATATGGGTAAGAATAAATTATGGGAATGCATGCGTGAGAGATTGTTTACACCTGGGTTGAGTCAGATATCTAAGGATGTAGCGACTACGTGTGAAGATTGCCAGAAAGTGAAGTATCAAAGAGTGCATGTTAATCCGCCTGTTTTGAGATTACGTATGAAAGAACCATTTGAGATGCTTGTGATTGATTGTGTTTCGTTGCCTGTGACTACGAGGGAACACGTGGGAATGATTATTATAGTAGATCACATGAGTAAGTTTACGTATGCAGTGCCTATAAAGAATAAAAGGAGTGAGACTGTTGCAAAAATGGTTGGTCAAGTGATGTTGCCGATGTGTGTGTGTGTAAGCCTGCAAAGAATGTTAAGTGATAATGGCCCTGAGTTTGTTGGATGGGAGTTTGAGCAGATGTTAAGGGAATGGGGTATTGAACATGTGTATTCGACTCCTTATATGCCAAGTGCGAATGGGTTGGCTGAAAGGACTGTAAGAACATTAACTGAAATTTTGCGAATGATGAGTACATGTGATAATGATTGTGATTTGTATGTTGGTAGAGCGTTGTAGGCTTACAATGCAACAGTGCATAAGAGTACGGGTATGTCTCCATATAAGTTTGTTTTAAATTTTTAAAAGATAGTAAGACCGAGGTTGGGTGTGTCGGAGGATGATAGAGATATGTGGAGGAAAGCAAATGAGAGGTTTGAAAGCTCTAAAGTTGGTGAGAGAGTGATGAGAGAAGTAATTGAAAAGGGTAGAATGAATGTAAACAAGGTGCGTGATAAATTTGAAGGCCCTTATGAGGTGTTAGAAGTTGGTTCGAGTGGATTAAGTTATGTTTTGGGTAATTTGTGTGTGGGTGGTAGTGTGGAAAGAGTTAGGGCATACCACAACCAGTTGCGCAAATGGAAGGAGGTACCTGAGTATATCCAAGAGAATGGGATGAGTACATGGTTGAAAATTAACAAGTGTGAACCTAGTATGTATGAGGAATTAGGTTTAGAAGGTAAACAGTTTGTGTTAGAAGAAAATATGAAAAGGAGGAATACGAGAGCTTTAAGTAAGGATGAAAGAAGGGGAAATTTTATAAGTAAAAATGAGAATAGAAATAAGTATGACAAGGGTTTAAATGTGCAAGTGTGCATGGAAGATAAGTGTTAATACAGATGAATCATGGCTGAGTATGAATGATACCTATAGTGTGTGTGGCTTTTCCTTAGATGATGTAAAAGAAAGGATGACGAATGCAAGAATAAGAGATAGGAGAATGATAAGTAGCAAGAATTAATCTTTTGCTAAAGTTGAGAATGTTTTTGATGAAATGGATGAAATGTTTACAGAAATGAGTGTAATTTTAGGGCCAGATGAGAACGAGGTAGATATGATTGTACATGGTATATTAGATGATAGGGATTTAGATAGGAATAGTGTTAATGTAGCGAAAGATTGTGATAAGGAAGAATTGAATGAGAGAGTATATGGAGGCCTAGTTACTCGGAGTAGAGGTCCCGTTCCCGACTGCGACTGGGTAATGAGAAAAATTATGTAAGTGTTGTATGAGAAGGATTTGGCAAAGTAAGGTGGGAGGAATGTGGAGGATTTTATTTTTTTAGTTTTTTGTTTTGTTTGCCAAATCCTGAGAGAGAGAGAGAGAGAGAGAGAGAGAGAGAGAGAGAGAGAGAGAGAGAGAGAGAGAGAGAGAGAGAGAGAGAGAGAGAGAGAGAGAGAGTTAGTGTATCGATTGTTTGTTGTGAAAAAGACTGTTGGTTTAAATGAGATTGTTTGTTTATGTTTTAGTTGGGTTACGACAGTGGTGAATATCTTGGGTGAATGCTTATTTTGATTTGACTGCAGCTTAAGGCAGTTGCGTGTGTAAATGCTGGATTTACTTCATTATTATTTTACCAGCTTGGAAGTGTTTATTTATTTAAAAAGTAAGTACAGTTTTGTTTATCTTTGCTTGTTGTGATTGTGAATGATAGGAACAATTTATTAATTATCTTTGATTATAGTGCGATAGTTTAGTTAGCTAGGAGTGTTCATAAGTGTTTTTCTTTTTTTATTTTGGCAGGCCGTGATTCCTCCTTTGGAGTGACTCAATTTTTTGAAAGTGGAATATTGTTGCTGACCAGTCCTGTATAGGATTGTATCTAGAATTTGCTATTCGATTGCTCGACTGTTGATGACCTAGGCCTGTGTATCTTGATTGATGATGATGATGATGATGAGGATGATGATGATGATTATTATTAAAACTACCACTCCAATATATATATATATATATATATATATATATATATATATATATATATATATATACATGTATATATATATATACATGTATATATATATATATATATATATATATATATATATATATATATATATATATATATATATATATGTATATATATATATGTATATATATATATATATATATATATATATATATATATATATATATATATGTATATATATATATATATATATATATATATATATATATATATGTATATGTATATATATATATATATATATATATATATATATATATATATATATATATATATATATATATATGTATATATGTATATATATATATATATATATATATATATATATATATATATATATATATATATATATATATGTATATATGTATATATATATATATATATATATATATATATATATATATATATATATATATATATATGGTGTTGGTGGTGAGAGGTTAATGTTAAGTTTTGATAGTTTTTTTTGGTTTATTTGAATGGTGTTTATTGTATATTTAGTGTTAAGTTTTTGGATGCAGTTGATTCTAGTTTCAAGTGTTAGTTTTTGAGAATATAGTTTTAAGGTTACGTTTTGCTTCAATTTTCCTTCTGTCCAAGAGTCCAGTTGATTAAGTAAGGGGAAAGTTTGTGTTGTGGGACAATTGTATGGTAGAGTGATTTTTTTTTTTTTTGCAACATCCTGCCACAATTCCTATCAAAAATTATTTTCCATTTGCAAAACGGCAATTCAATAGGAAAAAGGATATACTCGTATACTTTAAGTCTTCCAATAGAAATAAAAGTTTTATTATTATTATTATTACTATTATTATTATTATTATTATTATTATTATTATTGTTCTTGTTGTTTTTAAGATTATTATTATTATTATTATTATTATTATTATTATTATTATTACTATTATTATTATTATTATTATTATTATTATTATTATTATTATTATTATTATTTTCACTTGTAAGTGCAGGGCAATTTCAGGTGTAAACGCAAGGAAATTTCACTTTTTCCTGCGCGACGTTAAATAACTGTTCGTGCGCAATCATAAGAAACAGCTATTTTAGTGGTAAAATCCAAAATTTTTAATTCAATTTCGGGTCACCTAATAGAAGCTTATGCTTTGTCAAATCATAAGAGAATTACAAAGGAGCAAGTTTCTTTCAGGGACAATAAATATGTAGGACGCTTTATATATTTTCTTTCTCTTTGTGATTATCAAAAGGAACAATCGGTTCCTGTGAATATCTAACAAGAAAAAAAATAGTTTAGCTTAATTCAAATTTCAGTGCAACGAACCTAATTGGTTGCACTCCCTTCTATTCCTCAGACTTCCAATGGTCAAACATCACCACCACTATTTTAAGAGTTTGTATTTAAACACCGACACTACGAAGGCATAAAATTGTCATTATCACAAAAATTGGTTAACCTAATATAATACAAATACACGAAGAAATGCGATGCCTTCTTTAGCTCTAGTTTTAAATTAAAGGATCAAAAAAGTGAATCTATTCGTCAGCCGTTTTTATTGTAAGTTTTCTTTTAGGAGTGAATGCCTAGACTAACACACTCTTCATTTAATTTGACATTTATGCTGTATTTGAGAGCCAAATTATTTCAGACGAAACATCAAGCTAATTACAGAAACGGTAACAAGTCTAACCCATCTTTTATAAATAGTGATTGACAGCCTAGGTTTGGCAAACTGATAGTGCATTACCTTCGACAATATCAGTGCATCACCTTCAAGAATATCAGAAATTATTGTTCAATATATTTAACTTAAACCCCTAGTTTAATTTTTACGATTGAATATTTTTTTCTGTTAGTAGAAGAAAGCTATATTGAATTATGTAAAATGACAAGTTCCCTAGTTAACCTTTCCAAGAAACACCATACATAGTCAATCAGTGAATTTTTATTTAAAAATGCTACAACGTTTCTCACTTAAAATCATGAAAATTTTAATATCAATGGAATTACCTTTTTTTCTTTTTTCATATACCGGTTCGCTTATACCTACTGTGTTTTGCAGTCACCGTGTGGTTTCCTAAATTAAGAGGCCAAGTCGCTGTTTTAATACCAGAATTTTAGCAACAGGAAATAAAAAATAAATGGTAAAATAAATTTTAAACCAAAAAAGTTAAACTATAGCATTCAATGTTCAACACATATATTTCGGTAATAGCGCCAAGATCAAACAAATACAAGATCCACGATATAGTAGAGAATATTTATTTGACGAGATTATACAATGAACCCTTTCTGAAAAAATCCTCCGAATAACAATTCATTAAATATCAACTAGAATTCCAGTCTACCGAGGAATGCATAGTCATCAATCAAAGTCAACGAAATATTTACCAAATTCAAAATAATCTTTTTCTACGGCTAGATCAGGATTTTTACTGCCAGAATTATAAAAGTTGGAAAATTCAGTAATATATCTACTAGAATCGCTAGCGTTAATTGTAATCTTACCACGAAAATCCCACCTTAAAAATATGCAAATAAAGTTCTTCGTTATAACTTAACATAAACCTATTTGCTGTTAAGTTTTTAATAGTTTGCCCAATCTTACTGTACAAGACTGAAATATTTTACCAAATGTTCATTGACTATTACCGAGATTACCGGTAACAATTTAACCAAACTAAAATGATAGAAGTAGAACCAAGTTATATTCATCGAGTAGAGTTCTTAAATTGTATCGTAGTCGATCCATCCAATCCGAAAAATGTCAATTATCAAAAGAAAAATTTTAAGTGTGGTATCTCTAAATAAAGGACATATCTGAAACTAATACACTTAAATTACTAAGAAGTGTTTAATGAAAGTAACAATTTCATACGACAAAGCATACATCCATATTAAAAAAACTTTACATATCAACAATCTTTAAGGAGTAAATAGAAAATATTAAAACAAGTAGTTTGGAGAACTTTACTTTTATCTTTTAGATCAACAAGCTTCGAGTAAACTGCAGAACCTAAATAAAGGACACTAAGGTTAAACACTTACCGATATTATAGTAGTTTAAAAGCAAATCTCCCTGTAGCACACTGTAGACCATCAAGGTTTACTGTGTGGTACAGGGAACGTCCTCCCACGAGCTTCCTTGAGATTGTAATAGATATAATAAAAACTTGCCTTTTAGTTCAGAATGAAAAATACTTCTCCAATTTTCAGTGTCATTACTAGTTATTCTGTAACAATATATGGGTTTGTACGTAATTATATACGCAGGTAACGCCATCTCTAATTAAGAAAAATTCCCAACGGAATCATCAGCTGGAAACGGTTATTGCAAGATCACAGACTTTTCTTTCCTGGAAGTGAAAATAAATCAGCAAGTTAAATCCTGGGTAGGAAAAAATAAGTATACAGAGAAATAAACACTCAATAACATTCAACATACAAAGAAAAATTATAAACGTTAAAACATGCGTATTTGAACCTTCCAGTTTATACAAAAATAAACAAGTATAAACAAACATCCAATAGACACAGAAGGACATCAAAGTATTTGAAATTTAGAGAAATTGAAGTGCAACTTAACGCAGTTCTCATCTCACCATCTACTGTAACCTAACGCGGAGTTATCTCGTATACTGGCCTCCACCAACCAACCAACTGTTCAGGATTACAGAAAGGCAACCCAAGATAGCTTCGCTATGCGAAGCCAAGGACTCTAAACGGAGGTAGAGCAGGACGTACATATAATAACGCAACCATAAATCTCTTTGTCCATTTCTTAAAAGACAGCTTTACTGCGGGCGAGAATTAAAGCTATTATCGACTTACAGCTATTATAAGTTCGCTTACCAATTGTTCAGTTATCTAGTTCGATCACATATATGTGGAAGAGAGTATATATATATATATATATATATATATATATATATATATATATATATATATATATATATATATATATATATATAGTATATTGGTGAATTTAAGCAAGCAGTAATCGTCTTTTTCGTTTGATAAGCTTCTTGATCTTGAAATTTATATTTCAATTGTAGTTAAATGAATCACATTATTTTATTCATAGCATGTGTGCACGTATTTTCTGATTATTAAAGAAATGTTTTTCTTTTGTATCGATTCTGTTGATTCTGCAATGTTTGGCAAAATAATACGTGCTAAGATATAAATCATGTAATTGAAATGTGAGAATAGCTTGCTAGATAGTATGATAGGGCCTGATCTAATATGAGACTTTTTTTCCTTCACCTTCATTAAGATATTCATTATAAATATAAGGAAAAAAGACAGCAAAAATGAATGGTAGCTGATAAAAAGACATGTGGATTTTTTTTTTTTTTTTTTTACTTTTAATAGGGAAATTTAGTTATACAGAGTTTGCCTTTATTCCTACCTATATTTATGATATGGACAGTTTTACTTTTAATGTTTGTTATCAAAATTAAATTGACAAAATTATCATTTGTATCTATTGTCCATATGCTAGCCAGTCTCATATATATGTAGTGTTAAAGATCATTATCACACCGAATTACTTGCAATCATATTTCATAGAGTAATAAAACACAGACAAAAACAAGCAATACAAACTTATAAGCATGATTTTTTCATGTTTTTATTTTAAATAAAGGTGAAAAGGTCCTTACACAATAAATTCATTGTGTCGAACGTTCAATATTTGCAAAGTTTAGACTACCAACAATTCATTTATAACAGTATCGAATTTTGTATTTTTTTTTAAACCATTTTATATTTCCAAAGTGTCCATTAAAACGATCCTTTAAAAACAAATATTTCATTGTCTATGGTGAAAAGCTTGGAAAACATCAATTCGAAGTTAAATTCAATCAGTTTTTTATTCTCTCTCTCTCTCTCTCTCTCTCTCTCTCTCTCTCTCTCTCTCTCTCTCTCTCTCTCTCTCTCTCTCTCTCTCTCTCTCTCTCTTTATTCCACTAGTGAATAGCCTGCATATATCCGGAACACATTACATATAAATTAATGGGCCAAGAATACAACGAAGAGGAACATCTCAGATTAGATTCCTCCAAGGACCTTAGAGGATTATAACTATGACTCTCTATTATATTAGCTGAATAATTCAACTATAACTCTAATTAATAGTCATCAAAAGCCTATATATTCTTTTTCGTAAAAAACTATTGAAGAAGACGATAATTAAGAAAACTTTAACGATTCCAGCTTCGGCTTTTTGTCAGCAGGTGTTCAAGAACTTTCAAGAAGATTGGATTTATGGAAATGAGTTGGTAATCAGCAGGCTGAAGTTAACTCGCCTAAAAAGTGGCGCATAAAGAATCGCTTATAACTAATTCTCTAAAAATTAAGGCAACTCAAGTTCTCAATAAATATCGATGATGGTTAGTCTTAATCAGGTCATTAATTTCAGATGCCCAATTCTGATAGCATAGATAATTCGTGATTTAATAACTAGATTATATGGATCAATTGCCTACCGAAGAGTTTACTAATGGTAAACTTGCTCGTCTCCAGAGAAGGAAGAGCATTTTTCTTGAAATTATTAAAAAAAAAAAAAAAATGACAAAAGCACTTCTAAGATATAGAAATTCTAATGAAGTCTCTATATAAAACATTACTGTTAATTTTGGCAAAGTCTGAATAATTCAATGCACTTCTTCAATTACTGACAACGGGAAGAGAGGGCAATTATAATCAATACACTCTAACATATCCTATAAATTTAAGAGCTTTATATGTATTTGATTGATGACAATTTTATCCCGTGCATGAACAAGAAGGTATATATATATATATATATATATATATATATATATATATATATATATATATATATATATATATATATATATATATATTTTCTATAAATTTGTCCCGTGAATATAGATTACATTAACTATGTAATACAAACTACTCATGCCTATTAAAAATTATTTTCCATTTGCAAAACGGCAATTCAATAGGAAAAGGGATATACTCGCATACTTTAAGTCTTTCAATTGAAATAAAAGTTTTATAATAATTATTATTATTATTATTATTATTATTATTATTATTATTATTATTATTATTATTTTTAGGATTATTATTATTTTCATCATTATTATTATTATTATTATCATTATTATTATTATTATTATTATTATTATTATCATTATTATTATTATTATTATTATTATTATCATTATTATTATTATTATTTGTTAGTGCAGGGCAATTTCAGGGTTAAACGCAGGGAAATTTCACTTTTTCCTACGCGACTTTAAATAACTGTTCGTGGCGCAAGCATAAAAAACAGCTATTTTCGTGGTAAATTCAAAAATTTTTAATTCAATTTCGGGTCACCTAATAGAAGCTTATGCTTTGTCAAATCATAAGAACATTACAAAGGAGCAAGTTTCCTTCAGGGACAATAAATATGTGGGACGCTTTATATATTTTCTTTCTCTTTGTGACGAACAAAAGGAACCATCGGTTCGTTTTCCCGCCGCCCGGTCAAGTGCGTGGGAGAGAAATATGGGTATTTCAAACAAGAGCACTCATATAGAGTGGATCTGCTTGGGAAAGTCCACATTGATGCCCTTTAGATGGAATTAAGGTAAGCATTACAGTATACTGAGATTTATAGACTTAAAAGGGGTTGTCACGGTATCAATGTGGTCTTTCCCAAGCACGCCCACTCTCTATGAGTGCTCTTGTTTGAAAGTCCCACCTTTCTCTCCCACGCACTTGATAGGGCGGCGGGAAAATGAACCGATGGTTCCTTTTGTTTCTTACAAAGAGAAAGAAAATATATAAAGTGCCCCACATAATTATTGTCCATGAAGGAAACTTGCTCCTTTGTAATTTTTTTATGATTTGACAAAGCATAAGCTTATATTAGGTGACCCAAAATTTAATTTAAAAAATTTTGAATTTGCCATGAAAATAGCTGCTTTTTGTGACAGTTATTTACAGTCGCGCAGGGGAAAGTAAAATTTTCCTCCGTTTACACCTGAAATTTCCTTGCGTTTACACCCTCCTCTTTGAAACCTCTTGAGCACAAGGGGGCTCAACACCTATTGCTCAGTAATGCCCAATAGATCTCTCTCTTCCTCCAGAATTAAAACAAGCTTCTACAGCAGTCTGTCATATTCCTTGCCCTCTCTCCTGACAGTCACCATCCTCACCAAACCATCTTTCCCTACTTTAGTCTGCACCACTTTAGCCAATGGCCAATGGCAGCGCGCTTCATTCTCCTTGACCATAAGAACTACGTCTCCTACCCTGACGTTTCGTCGCTCTTTGAACCATTACTGTCGCTTTTGTAACCCTAACAGGTATTCACGTTTCCAAAGGACTCAGAACTGTCCGGCCATATTCTACACCTGCTTCCACCTCTGCTCAGAGTGGCTACCTATTGCAATGCCGCAGCCTACAGGCGAATCTCCTATGTTTAAAAGATTGTTTGGTGTGAGTGGAGCTGGGTCTCTACTGTCTGAGGTGACGACGGTAAGGAGCCTATTGTTAACCGTTGCCTTCACTTCACAAAAGAGTGTGCATAGCCCTTCATAATTTAAGTTCTTTGTCCCTAAGACTAGGACTCTCCTCACAGTACCTATCAACCATTCCTATGCTCCTCCACAATGTGAGGTGCCAGGAGGGTTGAAAATAAATTCCACCCCACACCGGAGCAACTCATTTGGCACCTTGTTTTCTGTCAAAAACTCGTAACTGGAGTCAAGAACTTTCCACGATCCCACAATATTAGTGCCGCAGTCGCATCTAACTGTCTTGACCTGACCACGACGAGCCAAAAACCTCCATAAGGCACTAATGAACGAGTCTGATGTGAGATTTGAGGCTACCTCCAAGTCTATGGCCCTCATGTTCAAGCAAGGGAATATAAATCGCCAATGCTTTATCTGCGCTCTGCCTCTCTTTACGAAGAATGGCCAAAAAAAATCCACCAAGGTGCGATGAAATGGGGGTTTCCCTGACTCCACGCGACCAAGTGATAGATCAGCCGTTAGCTGCTCATTAACCTTTCCATGTGCTGTTGCGACACCTGATGCATCTGCTCAGCACATGCCTCACTGCTGCATTGCTCTTAACTACCCAAAATTTCTCCCTCATCAGACTCAGAACATGCATTACACCCACATGGTTAGAATGCTCATGATAATACTGGATCACCATGTCGGTCAAGTGGCCCTTATACGACAAAATAATTGGATGCCTTTTGCTCGGAGAGATATTTGCCAAAGATAACCTACCTCCAATGCACAAAAGCCCATTTTTCAGGATTGTTTTCAACCTTCTTAGGTAGGTAGAAGCCCTCATAGTACCTCCCTTCTCAAGGCTCTCTATCTCTATCTCGTAATCAGCACGCTGTGTTACCTGCACCACCACAGTCTCTGCCAAGCTAATAACTTCAGTGGACAAATGCATATCTAGCTCGCTGAGCGGCTGCCTATGTTTATAAATAATGTACCTAGCAAATAGCAACAACCAACCCAAAGCTCTAAGGAGCTTGATCCACCCGGAATAGTGTGGATGATTTTACGCAAACTTGTTTGCCTGATATCCAACTAAATCCTGTAACTAATTATTTGGTAGCCTCTAGTTCCTGTTGGTCCTATTTCACGCTTAACTTCTAATCCTTCCACACCATCTGACATTTGAGCTGGCTCTGTCGGCCAAAAAAAACTTCTCCTTTAACAGAAACTCTGGCCCTTCTCTTCACTTTTGGGCTGCTTTAATCGTGTTGCATCGTCTGCTGCGTTCCACTCGGAGTTAACATACATCCACTCTTTCTGATCACTGCCCTCCCTTATCATAGAAACACATTTTGGCACAGATGTGTGGTATCTGGCATGATCATTTCTAATATATCGCCAGACGGTTGTTGAGTTGGTCCAATAATAGACCCCATCTACTCTGAAATCTATCATGGTCAGAATAGTGCTTCCAACTCTTACGGCCAGTATAGCTGCACTAAGCTCTAGGCGGGACTCTGAAACATGCTTCAATGGTGATACCCTTGCCTTTCCCACGATGAATCTGCAAGATACATTTTCCCACGGATCCGAGACCTGCAAGTATGCCGCTACTCCTAAAGCCATGATGCTTGCATCTGAGAACAAATGCAACTGTACTAGGGAGTCTAATTCCCATGGCATATCCTTCAGGCTTCTTTGCACACTTTTCCCGCTGGTCTGGCTAAGCTTTTTTTACCCATATCTTGATGCTAGCCGTAGTGTCAGAGTCCAATTCCCTGTCCCAGGCTTTCTTTAGTCGGCAGAGGTCCTGCATGATGACCTTACCCTCAATATTAACTGGCGCCAATATACCGAGGGTATTGTAAATCGAGTCTATAGCTGACAACAAGTCACGCTTAGTCCTTGGAACTGAAACTAGCTCTGCCTGGACACCCAATTCATCAGTGGCCAAGTCCCACTGTACTCACAAACCCTTTGTCTTATTTGACTCTGATCCATCTATAAGCCCTGAGGTGCCCCTACTGTACCACTCCCTTGAGATGGATGACATAACCTCCACACAAGGGCTACTGAACTTCATCATTGTAAATCCCCCATCTTTGCAGAGCTCATTAACCTCTAACAAATTGACTAACAGTGCATCTTCGCAATCCTCGGCTCTTAAACAGTCGTCTACATAGAAATTGTTAGCAACTGTGTACAGTGCACCCTCTGAAAATTCATTTCCAAAGTTGCTTGCTGAATGTTTCAGCACGAAGTTCGCAATGCTCTGAGAAGAACAGGCCCCTAACAGGTGGACTGCCATTCTCCACTCTTTTGGTTCCTCGTCAAAACTATTTTACCACCAAAAGAACCTAAGGTAGTCCCGCTGATGCTCTGGTACCCGCACCTGGTTGAACATTGTATTTATATCTCCTGTATAGGCAAATAGACCTCGCCTAAAGTTTACCAACACACCCTGCAAAGAGTTCATCATATCAGGTCTCTGCAATAGTAGGTCGTTCGATGATGTACCCTGCTCCTTGCTTGCACAGTCAAATACAACACGGACCTTGTCTGGCCTGTCTGGATGTTGCACACCAAAATGAGGAATATACCAGACATTTCCCGGGATGGCTGTGGTCACTTGCTCAGCATATCCTTTTTGTTACATCTCTATCATGAAGGCACTATACTGCTTAGCGTAGTTACCATCCAGCTGTAGCTTCTTACGAAGGCTGTGCATAAGGCGCAAAGCGATGTCCCTTGTTTCTGACAAGGGTCCATGATTGTCACACAGAGACAATGGCACCTCGTAACTTCCTCCTACAGTCCTAATCCCTTTCTCTATCATCTCTAGTCATTTCCTGTCCTCTGCACACATTTCCCTTTTGTTAGATGCAACATCGTCATACTCGCGATTATAACTTTCAACAATCATGCGGTCTAGCTCAAGACGCTTGCTTGTCACTTGGATCCTATTGACATGCTCCTGACACCCTCTGTCCTTTGCCCTATATACTAGAAAGCCCAGTAATGTTCTTATGGCATGTGGTTCTTGGAGGCGTGTTGAATTGATAACTTCCCTTGGCTCGAGTAAGTAAGGAACATTGTTCCTAATTAATAAACCCACCTCAGCATCTATATCTGGGATGTACAGTAAATATCTCGCAAGTATGGCCAGCGTTCCAGATCTCCAGCCTCAACCACATCACACTCATCAATTGGTATGCGAGAGGCACTTAACACCGGAGTGATTTTAATGCAAGTCTTACCTTCATAGTCCAATGCTGACAATCCCGAGACAAGGCTGCATAGAACTTCCCCTATTCCGTTGATAGTTTCAACATTCACCTTAAAGTCCAACCTCTCAGTGCAGCCTAGGGTCTGCATTAAAGCTGCCGAGACAAAGCATATGGAACACCCACTGTCCAAGAAAGCCTTCGTCAAAACCTCCCTTCCTTCCCTTGACCTAATCCTTATCAGCACAACTGACATCCCTGTACCAATGCTACCCCCTCTAACTACCCTGAACATAGCAATTTTGTCATGCGTACCTTCCTCATGAACCACTAAGGCCCTATTTGAGCGCTCAGAAGATTCTACCGCTTCTACTTCCTGGTGTCGATGCAACAGAGTTGGACGTTTTCCATTACATATGTTACAACTTTTCCTGTTTCTGCAATACTGAGACCTATGACCACTTCTCAGACAGCCAAAACAGAGCCCCAACTCCCTTATGGCTCCCAGTTTATACTAGTGTCCCATTTGAAATATTTGGTGGCATTCATCAATCATATGTGGTCCTGTAAAGTACCAACATGAAAGTGGGGCAATTTTCTTACATGAAACTTTCCTAGCCTTAGTTAAACACTCAGCCTTGTTTGGTGTTGTTCCTTCTCCTACCCGAGGGGTGTCGTCCCTTCTGCTCTCCTCAAGTAGGTGGCGCCAAAATAAACAATTTTTCAAGACCCTAGCCTCCCCTTCAATAAAACTAACCAAGTCATCAAACAACATAGTCCTCTATTTCTCACTAATAATCTTATCAACAACTCTACACCATCGATCGCGCACACTAGAGGGGAATTTGCAAAGGATTAACCTCATTGTTTTGGGATTTTGTAATTCGGCTATGCCATAAGGGATGCCAAAAAATTGCTTTTCTGCGGGTTTTATTCTCTTCCACGTTGTTTTCCCTTATACTTTTCCATTTAATGATCTTATCCACAAACACGGTGGCTATTTGTTCCAGGTTACCATATCGCCCCTCCAGCAACTTCCTTCCCTGCTTATAGCCCTCTGAAGCTTCTAAGTGGAGGCAAGCTGCCACTATCTCATTTGGCCTGTCTGTCGTGTATAAATCCAGATACCTCAGCCTTTCCTTGTCATTTATGAACTGGCTACTAAAGACATTATCAAATGAGCGGATGAACCTAAAATACTTTGTATGATCCCCATCAAACTTAGCTATATCCTGCTTGAGCATCAAGCTTTTAAGGCTGCAAGAGATTAATGCCTGCATGACTTCCTTATTACTCAAGTCCCTTGGTCATTCCCGCCTGAACTACGGTATCCAATTAACCTAATCTCGGACGCTTCTGTATTCAAATGACTGGGTCGCTCACTCCCACTTACATCAGGGTTTGTGTGCTCCCTTATCCTTGGGAAGTGAGTTATTTCTCTATCATTTTCATCAAAATCATGTAAAACCCTCTCCTCTGCCTCCACTTCAGCTATATCTGCCTCTAATCTGAGCTTCTCCCTCTTGAATCTTAGCGCTGCTTCCTCTCGCTCTATGGTCTGCAGCTCAATCACCCTCAGTAATTTTCCTGCCAACCGAGCCATAGAAGCGGCTAATAATACATGCCTGCTCCCCGTAGAACTCACGCACGACCGTTGAGATCTCCGTGAAGCAACAGATTGCCTACCAATGACTGATGCACTATCCCCCAAATTTAAATGTCCTCCCTCGTCCGTGGGCTCCTCAGTGCACTCACCTACCTGGTGGCCCTGATCAATTTCCCTATCCTGCCTAACCGTAAGTCCCCACAAAAACTCCTGTACCTCTACGCCATCCATCTCTAGGCCTTCACTTATACGGTGACACAATTCAGATTTGTTCTCCCCTTTTGGGAGGCCTCTTGCTTCCAATTCCTATCTTAATTGCGCAACCTTTAGGGTCTCCATTTTCCTAGTCTTTGTTCTGGCCCTCCCCATGAACTAATAAAATTCCCTAGTGGAATCGTAGCTGACCTAACCAATGAATGGCCGAGAACCTGCACTACTTAATGAAGACCACTACCAGTACCTATGTTGCGACTTCATAAATATCCTCCAAGCCTAGAGAGCAATCCCTAAATGTATTAATGTCTCGCGTTCCAGACCTTAAGTGTCCCTCATTGTTATACCTAAGTTCTAATACCGTACAGCATGCGGCAAACGAACATCTGATAAACTGAGAACTTTAGTGACTATTGGTTTAGGATGAGACTGCCCGCAACCAAGTTGGAAAGGGTGTCTCCAAATAGATAATCCATAAATAAGTGAAGTTAAATTTGGTAACTTCCAGAGACTAAATTTAACCCTAACGTTACATGTTAAGTTCTTATTTGAATGGGTTTTAATAGACGATTCTACCAAAAACAAATACAGAACAAAGGAAATACATAAGTATTCCATATAGGTATTACCCACTGAAGATCAGAGGTTACTAAATCAAAAATCAAAATACATGAATATTGGCCTAAGAACCTACAGTAACATTCTGACTTTCTTCAAGACATAATACACTACATACATCTGTTCCTGGTCATTTTCTAAATGAATATGCCTTGCAAATAAACTACTCCTATCAAGTTCAAATGTGAAATTTTCTAAGAGATTTGTAATTAAACATCAAAACTCCTCCATCATAAAATACAAGATAATTGTCACTTTTCAAAAAATACACTACAGAACGATTTCCTCTATTTTCCGATCTTTAAACCACTCCATTCATGGGTTCATCGCTATCCTAAATATTAATAAGATAATCACGCATTACAACTTAGCTCTCTTCTTAGTCGCAGGATGTCGGCAAACTTCTTGTCCTTTTGCTCAGCTTTCCAGTGGGGTAACCAGGTTCATGACTGCGACGCGGTCCCGGAGTGGGTTTGGGAGTGAAACACATCACCCTTTTCATAATTTATTCCTTGGTTGATGGTCACTGAAAAATTAACATACATAAGAATTCATAGTGGCAATTTTGCAATTGATCAGAAGAAAAGAAAAAAAAATCATATTTAAAGAAAATTATCATTTACATTAAAATCAACAATGTTTTATTGAAAAAATTCTATTGCAATAATTCCAGTAATAGTATTATTATTAATATTATTATTATTATTATTATTATTATTATTATTATTATTATTATTATTATCATAATTATTATTATTATTATTATTATTATTATTATTATTATTATTATTATTATTTTTATTATTATTATTATTATTATTATTATTATTATTATTATTATTATTATCTAAATATGGGGATAATAGTACTAGATTATGATAAATAAGTTTATTGCTTAGCAATCGGAAAATATTTTTCACTCATTAGAGCCTAAGAGATTAGCCATGAATACAATATATAGGTAGTAAGCTGGCCAGGGCACCAGCCGGCCATTGAGATACTACCGCTAGAGTGTTATGGGGTCCTTTGACTAGAGAGAAAATACTAAATTGGGTCCGTCTCTCTGGTTACGGTTCTTTCCTTTTGCCTACACACACAACGAATAGTCTGGCCTATTCTTTGCAGATTCTCGTCTGTCCTCATACACCTGACAACACAGATTACCAAACAATTCTTCTTCACCTAAGGGGTTAACTACAGCACTGTAACTCTTTAGTTGCAACTTTCCTCTTGGTGAGGGTAGAAGAGACTCTTTAGCTCTGGTAAGCCACTCTTCTAAGAGGACACTCCAAAATCAAACCCTTGTTCTCTAGTCTTGGGTAGTGCCATAGCCTCCGTACCATGGTCTTCCACTGACTTGGGTTAGAGTTCTCTTGCTTGAGGGTACACTGAGACACACTATTCTATCTAATTTCTTTTCCTCTTGTTTTGTTAAAGTTTTTATAGTTTATATGGGAAAATTTTTTTTAATGTTACTGTTTTTAAAATATTCTTTTTTTTTCCTTGTTTCCTTTCCTCACTCGGCTATTTTTCCTGGTTGGGCCCCTGGGCTTATAGCATCCTCCTTTTCCCACTAGAGTTTTAGCTTAGCATTTAATAATAATAATAATAATAATAATAATAATAATAATAATAATAATAATAATAATAATAATAATAATAGATATAAGTTAAAGATTCCCCTAAAATTTGATACCCGATTAAAACAAGCATTCCAAAACTATTTGAAAGAAATTGAAAGGAAAATGACACAAGGAACATGACATAACACTGAATTAGAAATTCTGTAGACTCACATAAATTAAAAAAAAAATAATAAATAATTCGTATGTTATTCTGCCATGATTTGGCTTCTGTTGATGTTTACAACTTTCCTCTCTCATTACATTTAAATTATTAAATAAAATAGCCAAAATGGAAAAGTGAAGCTTACTTTTGAACGGTCTCATGGCAGAAAATTATCTGATTTTTAGGGAACGATTTAAGTTTTTGTACATTTTTGTTCGATAATGCATTCAACTTTTCCAAATATATGATATATTACAGAGATCACACAAACACCCACACACACACAAACACACACACACACACACACACACACACACACACATATATATATATATATATATATATATATATATATATATATATATATACATATATATATATATATATATATATATATATATATATATATATATATATGTATGACATTCGATCAAAGATTATCTGCGACCTGATGTTTCAACTTAATAAAATCTCTCATTGAAGTTGCGGGAGAAATACCACATTTAGTGAAGTCTGTGAATAAAAGAAAATACATACATTTCTACGGAAGCAATTTTGTAGATCTTAAAATTGATGGAACACAAGTAATTACTTTACTTTACTTTGATGGCTGCTTTTCCGGTCCCATACAACAGGGGAACCCCACTCGCTATAGGACCTCCACTGTCGTTTTACCTCGTTCGTTTAGAGTATTTAACGTTTCATATCGTGTATTGTTCATTCACTATTAAATCGTCACTGTTGTAAAAAAGATACTAGTGCTTGTTCTAAGAGGTTTGTGGATTTTTACAAAGGATATTTTTCTTTTTTAGGGTGTAGAGTTTATTTCTATATATGCAAAGCTTGTTAAACTACTTCTTTTCAACATATTCGGATTTGAGTAACTTTTATGAATAAAGAATCTGACACCCCAACCAGACCTACCTTCTCTCGGTATGTGATAGAAGGCGTGTGAGGGAGGGAGGGGTGGGGGTGGCATTTCAGTGATCTTTTCCTTGTCTAAGTTATTTTATTCATGTTTCAGATTAATACTAGCATATCTAAATATTTCTTTGTCATCAATTCTTGAATTTGAATAGTCTTATTACCTACAGATTTATGACATCGTTAGTAGCCATGATCAGTATTTTCTGCTAGTCTTTTCAAAGTCATAAGCTTTGCAGTCTCTAGAATTTTCCATGTGGTCACTTGGTTTGTTTAACTTTGTGCAGTTTATACACTTTGACACTTACGAATTACATTCCTTGGTGGAATGTTTTCCTGAACATTTCCCGCAGATTTTATCATCGTTCTTAGACTTGTAATCTTTTTCAAGATTCCATACCTCTAACAGTGGTAGTAGGTGATCACGTGGTACCTATCACGTATGTTATAAATAACCCATAGTAACGGAACTTTGTCCCCATTATCATGAATAGCCCATCGAACTTCAGGACAATATTTCAGCACATAGTGGGAGCCCCCCCCCCCCCGGGCACTTTTCTTCAGGACTACACTTATCTTCTCTTCTATTTTTTTGGATTTGGTCTAGGCAGCGATTTCTTTGAATGAAAGCTTTTAATACATCATCTTCATCATTGTACACATTGCATATCATTATTTTTGGTTTTAGTTTGAATTTTATTTACCGCCTCTTCTCTGATCATTTTGTTTGCAAAGTTTACAATAGTTGACCTCGTGTTAATTATAAGAATGTCTTTAATTGCTTGTTCAACCTCGCGTTTTCTTTCAGTAATTTTAGTTATTGTATTAGTTGATTTAATCATCAAAAGATTTTTTTCCTTAACTTTGTCACCAAATGTCGGTTTCAGCGATTTTGGGTCTATCAATGTTTGAAGTGTTGCTTTGATTGATTCCATATTTATGGCAAGAATATTAACTTTCTCAGTGAGGTCAGTAGTCTGGGTGGAATTTGCTGTGTGTGCACTAAGGTCCTCTAGTTTGTTATGCAAGTCATCTTTTTTCGCGTCTTGTTCGTTCAGGGCCAAATCTCTCACGTTCACATCTTCCTTTAATTTTTATATTACTAAATTGGCTTGTCTGGCTTCACGTATGCAGTGTGGGCATAGCCAATCTAGGTTATTCCGTTCATTATTAGTGATGCCTATCACCATATGCACACATTTCTTATGGTAGAGTCTCTGACATTCACATCCTATACATTATTTTTCCGTTCTCCTTCCGTGGTTTTACATATGAGGCAGAAATGTATGGACTTTTAAATACGAATGTTCAGAAGACATGCGTTTAACTTGTTAAAAGAAATTTAATTTAAAACTACAATTAAACTTTTCAAAGAACCCCCCCCCCCAAAAAAAAAAAAATCTGATGTTAGTATTCGTTGGCAACATCAAACATCAAACGAAAGTTGATTGTTCGGAATGAGCTAAAAGCTAAAATATTCCATTCTATTTCTTCCTTCTCCGGAGACATCATTCATTCCATGTGTATAGTTTTGAAATAAAATCATAATTTGCTACCACATAAATGGTAAGTGATGTCGGCTATCATTATTATGTAGACATGTTAATAGGAACATATTGATAAACTGAATATATTGACAGTTGCACTACAAGCCCTATGAGTTCTAATTAATATTCAATCTATGATAATGTCTGTTGCAGTTTAAATTCCCCCCATGTATATTGATCGAAAATATATCTCCAATATATCTCCAAGCACATATGCTCATTGCTGAATAGACTGAAATACAACCCAAAACAGAAAATTATAGAATGTTCCCCTTGAAGATACCGTAAATGGAACTCTGCTAACACCTACTTCAATCCAACAAGCATTAAAAACAAAATATGTTGAACATGCAGTACAATGGTCATCACCTTTGCTGAAATTGCCCTATCATTATCACCTTGCCTTACAGAAGGATTGCAATGTATTCATCTTACAACGAAAGATATACTGCAATTACTCTAGGGTAGTGCTACTATAGTCCCTTTAAAATGAATTTTCATTGCCTGATGCCATTTATGTTGGGTTTTACCTTTCATATTCTTGGCTTAAAGGATGACAAATGAGTTTTAAAATGTAATAATTATCATATATCTGCATGCGTTTCAGACAATACAATTTTGTCAATGATTACAATATAGTAATATACTAATTTAAACCAATATGACATGATAAAAAAAAGGTTTCCTATCTGACGTTATGTAATATATTGTTTAATCATGATAAATTTTTTTACATGAAATTTTATTTATGCATAAATATACAAAGAGGGACAAGCTATTTTGGGAACTACATTTTTACCCTTTTATTATGAAAATAATTTTCCAATATATCTGTTCAACGGTCACCATATATATATCGAGTTATTCAGAAACAACTTTCGTATGATATAAATTTGTTAAAAAAAAAAAGAGAAGTTATTTCAGCGCCATAACATTGGCAATATTTTCAGATTTAAAGATGTTACCATGGACGCAAGGGAATTTTTTTTTTTTTTTTTTTTTTTTGCAGCATCCAAGGTGGTTGGAGCTTTTAGTTATAAGTTTTTATAAATTGATAAAATTATTACAAAAAGTGGGAAATAAATATGAAATGTTTACCTATTGTTAATCAATATTGAAATGAATGTTTCGAAACAGGATATTATATAATTTCTCTCTCTCTCTCTCTCTCTCTCTCTCTCTCTCTCTCTCTCTCTCTCTCTCTCTCTCTCTCTCTCTCTCTCTCTCTTTCTGTTTTTATCATCAGAAAATGGCTACAAACTCTCAATAAAAACTTCACCCATCACGTTAAAATAATTCGTTCCCCTATTCTTATACATTGCATCATATTTGCTTGGCATAATACACACACACACACACTCATATATATATATATATATATATATATATATATATATATATATATATATATATATATATATATATACATACATATATGCATATGTGAAAAACGTTGAGAACAATTCATGAATATTTGATATCCCAACATGAAATTTGGATGCAGGCTATGAAAATAAAGATATTCTTTGATAGATATTATGTTATAACAAACAATGCAAACAGATTCATTGATATTAGCTCATTTTTTGTCAGTTAAGCTCTGTAAATCTGAATTACCTAATGTTATTATCTACATTTTGGTTCTAGGATGGCATCGTTAAAAATTTATAAATTGAAATACAGTTGGCACACAATGTTCTATTACTTTTTTCGATGTCACTACATGTTTGGTTATGATTTCCGTTGAAATTTTTCCCTCAAGTGAAAAAGAAAGTAAATATAAACAGCTGATTCATGTGTTTAAATGACGAGACTAATTCGATATTTTGAATGATTGAGGTTATCCTTAAAAAAATAACATACAACAACCTACTCCCTGCCAAGACCCTTTGCGTGAATTTTATGAAAATTATTAATGTTTACGTGAAAAATTTAATAACAAATATAAAGTTACCACACGATGATTGTCGTATTTATTGGCTGATTAGAGAATGGTAACATGAGTGAGCATAAGAATGAAAATATTGTATCATAACCTAATAATTTGGAAATGGAGCATAGGAATAAATCAACTGAGGCCATATGAATGGTAACAGATAGAATGATTCTAAAGAATTATATAGTTTTACATAAATAGAGTATTTCTGGATTAAATATTTATTAATGATTAGAACAAAATAGATATAAGTACCTTACATATATTTACGCAGAGACTTGACAAAATTGACCAAGCTAATGTATGGATACCTCGCAGCATATGTATTGGAAAAGATAAATTTCCAAGAGCAGCAAGAAGTTCCTACAGATTTTATAAAACTTATTTAATTCTTAATAACGTTGACATTACTATTATTCTACTAATACTCTTTGTTTGCTACAGTATTAAAAAGTAATTCTATGAACCTGCA
>NC_090728.1:134682681-134685181 GCF_036898095.1 Palaemon carinicauda
TATATAGATATGGTCTTCAGACGGTTTTTTTTTCCAAGTAATTAATTTTCCGAAATGAAAGAACGAACAGAGTTATATTTTATGCTTTGCTTTTCTAAATGAGTAGTTTCACTCAAACTTCAATTATCTTTGTGTTTCTGTCCCTTTGAATATGATGGTTTCGAAAAAGTATGTCATCTTTGAAGAGGGATGAGACACTTAGATGCATCACTAGAATCTTTGTTTGAAGATGCATTCAGTGATGAAGTGGCATTGTTTAAAAAAAAAAATGTACATCGAAAACACTTTATAAATATATTAAAATATCTCTAGTAGAGTTATATGTATGGTAATTTTCATGTTGAAAAGCATTCTTTGGCCATTTGATAATTATTTTTAAGGTTTTCTGTTAATAAATGTGGTTCCAAATTGAATCTGCATAATTTGCATTCTAGTAAACTAACATCCATCGGTGAATATAACATAAGATCTATTTTTCCTTGATCTGGATAAATTTGATGGAGTTCTTTTAAAAGCAAAGAATCCTCAACGAGATATGGCAACTGTATCGGCACATCGTATGAAAAAAATGAATAAATGAACTTAGCATATAAAATCTGAAGAAATGAAATTCGTCAGTTATAAGTGGTTGGTAGCTGATAAGATAATTATATGAGTAATTAAGTGAATTCAGGGCATAGGTGATGGAAAAATAGAGAAAAAACATATGACCAAAATGAATATTTAAACTTTGAAAACTTCATGTGGTTTTTTTTTTTTTTTTAAATAAATATGAAATGTTTTTTTATACCTCACATTTTTAATTCAACTTTTTTATTATTCTTAATAGATTTTTAGCTTCGTAATAATCGCTCTAAAGTCATATCGCTTCCATAGGTAATCGCTAAAAAGGCGTCTTGAGAATATCTAAAGGGTAGGAGTTTTCATGTCGACAATCATAGGAATGTGGTGGCCTCGTGGTAGCGCCATTGCCTGTTGATTGACAGACTGGTGTTCAAGTCACGCACAAACTTGTTATTTCCTTTGTTCGCTGTAACCTCACCCTCCTTGTGAGCTAAGGATGGGGGTTTTGGTGGAGCCTATAGGTCTATCTGGCACTCCCTGATCCTAGATTGGGGATAGAGGGGTCTTGGGCGCTGAGCATATGTCCTGCTTGATTGGGTAATGTCACTGTCCCTTGCCTCTGCAAATCATGAGCGGCCTTTAAACCATTTAACTGCCTATTGTTGTTACTGGATGAGCAGAAATATGTAGCGAATTAGGAGCCCACTAGTACGTGAAGTCTCAACAATGTGTTGCGTTCCTGCATTTCCATATTTCTACACACTATGAATATGGAACTAAACCGTAAACAACTATTCTCATTCGTTAAATGGTCAATAAATTATCTTTGTTTATATTGTGTGGTTTTACTTTGTTGACACCAAAATCCGTTAATGATAATAAAGAACTGTCTTTAAGATACTTTTTTTTTAGTTTAGATAAATTATATTAAAACATATTAAGAAAAAGAACGGCTTAATTTTATCTGCAGTTATCATTTTGCCATGTACGAAACTTCCAGTTTATTAAAATAGGATGAAAATAAACAAATTCAGAAGTATGTGAAAACATTTTCTTTATTTCATCTTTCATGGCAAAGGTTTGATACCTTAAAAAATATTTTTTCTAGAATATTTCTTTTCCGCCTTCTCAGAGACTATAGTGTCGACATATCAAATGTCAAAGGCCTTTCCTTTGTGAGTAAAGCTTTATTGGCGGTCAAGAAGAAGAGGAAATTAACACTAGGATGGCCAGCTCCTTTGATATATATAAAATGGCTGAGGTGTCGTTTTCGACACCTTATGATTTTTATTGAAATTTGGCATGAAAAATAATCATATATGGTTAATGAAATAACTCATATGTTTGCAAAACATAGTTTATTAAAGAATATTGTAATTACATAACATTTGACATCATTTTGAAGTAGGCTATAACATTCTTTTTACAATCCTGTAGGCCAATTATTTACCAATATCTTAGATTCCACAATCTTTACATGTTACAAACACTACCCTAGTTTCATCCTTTGCACATTTGCCAAAAGTAGGTTTTTTGCATACTTGGCAAACAGTAATCGTAGCATTTGAACATTTTCTACCATGACACTTGCGACGTTTCTTAGGTAATGATGAGCTTGTGGAGGGCACATCTGCAAGATTCGGTAAGCTTCTCTTCCGAACATAAGCATGCCTAAGACTTTCAATGAGCTCCAAAATGAACTCCTTCCTACTAATTGTTCTGGTAAAGTTTTAGATTCAACCAAATTGGGAAATGTATTATATTAATATATTTTCCTAGTAAAGCACGTGATAACAAAACACTTCTTCTCAATACATTATTGTCGCTAATGCATACTTACAGAGAAAAAAAATATTTCAGGAATTGAAGGTCTTGACTTTTTCTAAGTTTAGTGTATATCTTTCCATGGGCACGCAAGGTAGCTCTTGTTAGTTTG
>NC_090728.1:134692681-134697681 GCF_036898095.1 Palaemon carinicauda
ATATCCGCATAGGAGGAAACTTTTAAAACCGCCACCGTCCCCTTCAAAGACGGAGTCCTCCCGATAAGGGAAAGCATAAACCAATGCAACATAGCTTGCATACAGGAACAATCTATTAGAATTATCCCAGATAAATATACATAGAATGAATGATCACTTATATCAATAAATTGACACAGGTGAAGGAGACGCAAGGTTCTCAAGAACAAGTTTATTGATAGACAATAAACAGACAGGTTAACAACAATTCTATATAACGGATTTTGAGCGAAGCGAAAAATCTATTTTTGGGTGAGATGGCCATGTCGTCCTGATGGAAGTTCCTATAAGGTAGCTTCCTAGGGTATATTACAACTACGGCGATATTCCCAGAGAATTTACCTTAAGGTACCAGAATTCTAACTCCTGGAGCGAATATCCCTCATGAAAAGGGTATTGCGACATATCAGAGGACGTATTCTTGACACGCCACATGGCAATCTGCACCCCAAACAGAGATTACGTATCGAGGGGTCAATTGGCAAGAAACGAAATCGGGAAAGAAAAGGGGGGAGCCGCTCCCAAGGCTCCCTTTTCTCCAGTTTTGTAAGCGTGCCTGGCGCCAATCCTGGCGCCATCTGTATTCCTTGTAGCGTACACGAGGTGCTACAGATACTGTATGTAGGGAGGGGTCCTACAGCCCTTTCATAGAAAGGGAAGGGCGGGTCCATCAGGACGACATGGCCATCTCACCCAAAAATAGATTTTTTGCTTCGCTCAAAATCCGTTTTTTGGGCTCAAGCCATGTCGTCCTGATGGAAGTATACCAGAGCATTACTGTATCTGTGGATTCTCAGAACTTGCTGTACTCCCCGGAGGTAATTTTTTCCCGGTCGACTAGACCTAGAGACCTAAGATGTTACCGTTATACATCTTTTCAACTAACTATAAACCATGTTAGAGCTTACTGCCCCCTACAGGGAAGAGTCCTACTAGACTCTGGAAAAGTCTCGAAGAGTACATATACCTATGCATGAATACCAGGCAAGCTAATATAGTGGTCTCACCCTATATTAAGTAAAGCATAGTTTGTAAAGAACCACTGCGTCAATATGAAATATCGACCAGTTCTCCGCACAATACTTGTATTGGACAAAGGTTTATATCCGCATAGGAGGAAACTTGTAAAACCGCCACCGTCCCCTT
This sequence comes from Palaemon carinicauda, assembly GCF_036898095.1. NCBI lineage: Eukaryota > Metazoa > Arthropoda > Malacostraca > Decapoda > Palaemonidae > Palaemon > Palaemon carinicauda. The sequence continues at coordinate 134,693,867 of NC_090728.1, forward strand.
ATGGGACGGAGTCCTCCCGTTAAGGGAAAGCATAAACCAATGCAACATAGTTTGCATAAAGGAACAATTCTATTAGAATTATCCCAGATAAAGTACATAGAATGAATGCTTAATTATACCAATAAATTGACACAGGTGAAGGAGACGCAAGGTTCTCAAGAACAAGTTTATTGACAGACAATAAAGAGAGAGGTTAACAACAATTATATATATATATATATATATATATATATATATATATATATATATATATATATATATATATATATATATATAAGAAGAGGATAACCCAAAACTTTAAGCATAAGTATGATAGTAAACAGAACTTGTTATCGGAAAGAAAAAACATTAATGCCACTTTTAAGATACCGAGGTATCAAAGTCATAAAAGTCTGTATTACAAATCAATCACATTAGCGTTAGAAACGCTCGGCACACATGTCTGCACTTATGCTAGGTTCACCTTTGGAAATAGAACAGTCTACGTGGGCAACTCAGTGCCCTCACTTAGTTTGTAGTACAGTATGTAACTACACACTCACCCTGGAATTAATCGTCCCAATTAAAACCACTGTTCCTCGCAGAGTTGAACAGTAGGGTTAACGACGCGACCCACTGCTACCACAGATCTCTTTTAGTTCCTCTACTTGCTTCGCATAGTGGCGAAAGAACACTCTGGAAGACTTCCTGCCAGTGTATGAACAGAGATGTTCAAAATCCATACAATTAAAGAAATTTAAGGATTAGGCAACTTTCCTCGGATCGTGACCTGCGGGTGTACTGTCAGGATCCGCTCTGCGAATAAAATATGTGATTTTCGCTCTGAGTTGATTCAGAGATAAATTTGAGCCTGATGTTTCTCCCCTGAATAGTTGACCACCCTTGAAGTCTGAAGTTCTATGAAGATAGACCTTTAGGCATTCTACTGGACATAGAGATGCATCTTCTTTCTGAGGGCAGATTCTCCAGGGACCCCACCTGTTGGTGGGTAACTCATTCTTGGCAAGAAACGTAGGATCCGGAAAAAGTTTCAGTTCTCCCCCATCCAGGAACTGAACACGACCTGCCTCTCTCGAGAGGGCTACAATCTCACTAACCCTGGCCCCGGACGCGAGTGCAAATAGGAAAATAACTTTTTGTGTCAAATCCTTTAACGCACACTCCTCATTGCTCAACAGAGAAGCGAAATGAAGAACTTTGTCTAAAGACCATGAAATGGGCTTTGGAGGTGCTGAAGGTCTGAGCCTAGCGCAGGCTTTCGGAACTTTATTAAAGATCTCATTACCTAGGTCGACCTGGAAGGCATATAGAATGGGGCTTGTCAAAGCAGACTTACACGCCGAAATCGAGTTAGCTGCCAACCCTTGACCATGGAGGTGGATGAAGAAAGATAAGCAGAAGTCTGTCGAGATCTCCTGCGGATTCTTCGCCTTGACAAAGGCCACCCATTTTCTCCAAGATGACTCATATTGCCTTCTAGTAGATTTGCACTTATATTCCTCTAGGAAGTCTATGCTGGCTTTCGAAATCCCGAAACGCTTTCTCACCGCTAGGGAGAGAAAATCATGAGCTGCAGGGTCCGGGTTTTTTGTAATGAAGCGCAGACAGTCGACTTCTGGACTCGCTGGGTCAGAACTGGATCTGGTAGCGGTACAAACTTCAGCCGTAGTTCCAATGCCAGGGGGAACCACACGCTGTTCGGCCACTTGTGGGCCACTATTGCCGCTACCCCCTTGAAGGATCTCAGTTTGTTGAGGACCCTCAACAGAAGGTTGTGAGGAGGGAACAGATAAATCATGGACCATCTGTTCCAGTCGAGGGACATCGCGTCCACTGCTTCCGCTAAGGGGTCCTCGTATGGGGACACGTACAGGGGCAACTTCTTGTTGTCTTTCGTCGCAAAGAGATCTATCTGCAGTTCTGGGACTTGATTCAGAATGAAGGAGAATGATCCTGCGTCTAAGGACCATTCCGACTCTATCAGTGTGAACCTGGATAGAGCGTCCGCTGTCACATTGCGGACTCCTTGAAGGTGAACTGCCGACAGGTACCACTTCTTCTTTTCCGCCAATCGGAAGATGGCCAACATCACCTGGTTGAGAGGTGGTGACCTCGATCCTTGTCGATTCAAGCATCTCACAACTACCTCGCTGTCCATCACCAACCTTATGTGGATCGAGTGACGCGGGGAGACTTTCTTTAAGGTAAGGAGCACTGCCATAGCTTCTAGAAAGTTTATGTGAAAGGTCTTGAATAGCTTGGACCAAGTCCCCTGGACTTTTTTCCCGATGAGAGTGACCTCCCCATCCCTCCTTCGAGGCGTCTGAGTGAATCGTCACCGACGGGGGAGGTGGCTGAAGAAGAACCGACTTCTTTAGATGTCTGGCTTAGGACCAAGGCCTGAGAAGAGTACGTAGCCGAAGCGGAACTGGTCTTCTCAGATCTCTTCGCGCGTTTGATGCATAACTTCTCCAAACTCCGGTTGCATCCTTTAGCTGTGCTCTTAGCACTGGGTCTGTCACCGAAGAAAACTGGAGAGAGCCCAGTACCCTCTCCTGTTCGCGTCTTGATATCCTTTCGGAATCTAGAAGTCTCTTGACAGAACCCCCTATCTCCTTCCTTTTCTCCGCCGGGATGGAGAAACGGTGTGACATTAGGTCCCAGTGGATTCCCAGCCACTGGAACTTTTGAGATGGAGAAAGTCGAGACTTTTTTCTGTTGATCTTGAAGCATAGGTACTCTAGGAACTTGATCACTTGACTGGAAGCTTGCAAGCATTCTGTCTCGGATGCTGCCCACACCAGCCAGTCGTCCAGGTAGGCTACTACCTGAATTCCCTTTAGGCGTATTTGTTTGAGAGCTACGCTCGTAAGCTTCGTGAAAATCCTTGGGTCTATATTTAGCCCGAATGGCATGGCTCTGAAGGCGTATAGTCATCGTTGTAGCCTGAACTCTAGGTAGGGGGAGAGTCGACGGTTGATTGGAACGTGCCAATAGGCGTCTGACAAGTCTATAGAGACGGAATATGCCCTCTTGGGCAGTAAGGTCCTTATGTGTTGCAGTGTTAGCATCTTGAATTTGCAATTCACTATGAACCTTTTGAGTGGCGACAAGTCCAGAATGACTCTGAGCTTTTCCGAGTCTTTCTTAGGAACACAAAACAGCCTCCCTTGGAATTTGATGGACTTCACCCTTCGGATCACTTTTTTCTCCAACAGTTCTTGAACGTACTCCTCCAGAACGGGGGTGGAGTGTTGGAAAAACCGAGGGCACGGGGGTGGAGTGCTGTACCAGCTCCAGCCCAGTCCATTCTTGAGTAGGCTGTGGGCCCACGGATCGAAGGTCCACCGATCCCGAAAATTCTGAAGTCTCCCTCCTACCGGCATCATCTCACTTGGACTGCCGTCCTGAGGTCTTGCCTCCCTGACCGTGACCACCCCTGAATCCCCTTCCCCTTGAGGGGCGCCTAGACGAGCCTCTGGCTGCTCCTCTAGGCTTTGCTCGAAAGGAAGTAGACTGCCCTTCGAACGTTGGGGTGAATGCCGTGGACTGTGTCGACACAGCCTGGGGTACCCACTGGAATGTGGTCGAGGTTTGTGCCACCATCTGGGGCACTGAAGGCAATGGCAATTGCAGTTGCTGTTGCTGTCTAAGAGGCTTGGCTGGCCGAGACGGTAGCCTAGTCCTCATAGTCTTCCTCTTTGGTTGAGGACCCTCATCCGGGGAAGACTTTCTTTTGATAGCCAGGCCCCACTTCTGGAGAAGGTTTCTATTCTCCAAGGCGGCCTTATCAACAACTTCTTTGACCAATTCGG
>NC_090728.1:134720181-134737681 GCF_036898095.1 Palaemon carinicauda
GGCGGTAGCGCCCTCTTTATTTCTTGTAGCGATATACAAGGTGTTACAGATACTGTATTATAGGAAGGGGTCAATAAGCCCTTTTACAATAAGAGGAAGGGCGGGTCCATCAGGACGACATGGCTACCTCACCCAAAAATAGATTTTGAGCGAATGGACTCAGGCCATGTCGTCCTTATGGAAGTTTACCAGAGCATTACTGTATCTGTGGATTCTCAATCAGTGCCGTACACTCAAAAAAGTATTTTCCTGGTCCGTCTAGACCTAGAGACCTATGATGTTTAACGTCATACATCATTTCATCTAAGCATGAACTATGTTAGTGCTTCCTGCCCCCTACAGGGAAGAGTCGTACTAGTCTCTGGAAAAAGTCTCAAGGAGTACTTAATGATTATGGATGACAAAATGACAAGCTTGTATAGTGGTCTCGCCCCATACAATATAAAGCAAACTTCGTATAAGAGTCACCAATGTCAGTATGAATTTGTGACACCTTCCCTAATGTGACTACTCTTATAAACTATTGGATAATGGTTGTATCCGCATAGGAACAGATTTTGCCTCTTTTCCACCATCCCGTTAGGGTAACACGTCAACCCTTCCAAGGAAGGGTTAGAGTGAGTGGACTTTTGCTAGAATCAGGGAACAGACTTAAAAGACATACCGTGATAAAAATATTCATATTTTAATCTTAATTAATGCTCAGTACATTTCTAATTAAATGAGTGTGGGCGAATAAAACGCAGGGTTCACTATGAACTAGTTTATTAAAATTTAATTAACGTACATATCAGATCAACATTAATAAAATTTATAAAACATGGATGATAGGCGTCAAAGCATAAAGAAAAACAGTCAACAGAAAATATTACTTCGTCTACTAGGAAACAGATTTGCCACTTCAATTGAATTATTAATAATAATGATATAGTCCGTATACTGTTAATTTACACTATCGTAAAAAACGCTTGGCACAAGTGTCCGTATTATGCTATAGTTCACCGACAACAATGGAACAGTTGGTAAGGACACTTTCGTGGCCTATTGCTCAGTGTGTAGTAATATACAGTGACTACACACACACCCTCTTAATTAATCGTCCCAAATTAATTACACTGTTCCTCGCAGATTTAAAACAGAAGGTTAAAGAATTCTACCTGCTGCTACCACAGAACTCTTAAGTTGCTCCACTAGCTTCACATAGTGCGTAAAGAACACCTTGGGTGACTACCAGCCGGTGTACAAAGAAGGATGTTCAAAGTCCATATAATTAAAGAAATTTTATGGAAGAGGCAACTTACCTAGGATCATGACTAACGGGTGTATTGTCTGGATCCGTTCTGCGAATAACACGGGTGAGTTTTGCCCTTAGTTTTTATAAAACTTTGAACCCGGGGTTTCTCTTTTGAACACCTGTCCTCCCATACAGTCTGAAGTTCTATGAAGATAGACCTTAGGCACTCCACTGGACATAGAGATGCATCTTCCTTCAGAGGGAAGATTCTCTAGGGATCCCACCTGTTGGTGGGTAGCTTGTTCTTGGTAAGAAACGTTGGGTCTGGAAATAGATTCAGTTCTCTCTCCAAGAACTGAACCTTCCTCTCCAGAGAGAGCCACTATTTCACTAACTCTGGCCCCCGAAGCGAGTAAAAGCAGAAATATGACTTAAAATTCAAGGCCCTCCAAGTGCATTCCTCATTGTTCATTATTTATACACAATGAAGAATCTTATCTACTGACCATGCAAAGGGTCCTTGGAGGCGCTGATGGGCTAAGCCTAGCATGGGCCTTTGTAGTTCATTAACCCTGGATAGGTACGATGGGTCGTTTGCGACCCCGAGCGTCAAAAAAAAAACAGGTTTTTCTCACGTGACTCACCCCTGTGACTGAATTTGTGGGTGATCGACCTGCAGGAGGTGTCTCCCCTACACGCTCTAGTAGTGTCCAGATGTGCATTGCTGTAGCTGTACTCCTTCCCCGATTTCTGAGACGCGTCGGGGTCGTTCGCGTCCGAGTTTACCCTTCTAAGGTAGTTTGCATAATTATCAAAGTTATTACGTATTATGAAATTGTCGTAGAATGGTGCAACTTGTATAGGTTATCAGTTGTGGAAAGTCTTGGTGGATTGTTTGGCTACCATGTGCATGTTTTTTTTTTTAGTTAAAATGTCGTTCATCACCACGAGGACCATTTTACCGCGAGTGCCCCTTTTTCATTTTTTTTCATTTTTTTGCCAAGTCATTTTTCCGTAAGATATTGCCAAATAGTGTCGTAAAACTTTTGCTTGTTTAGTGTTGGAAAGTGTGTCTAGATGATCTGGCTACCCATGCATGACTTTGTTTTTGTCAGATACGACGTAGTTATTGGTATATCGGGTATTTAACTGCGGTTACCAATTTCTGTTTTTTTTTCAATATTTGTAAAAATTACTACGTAGTAAGGAATTGCCGTATATTATTCATTTTTGTTTTCATGTTTATGTGTTAGAAAGTGTGCCTTGATGGTTGGGCTAACACGTGCATGTCTTTTTTTTTATCTGAGATGTCGTATATTAGAATGTCGGGCATTTTACCGCGAGTGTCCCTTTTTAATTTTTTTTTCATTTTTTTGCCAAGTCATTTTTCCGTAAGATATTGCGAAATAGTGTCGTAAAACTTTTGCTTTTTTAGTGTTGGAAAGTGTGTCTAGATGATATGGCTACCCATGCGTGATTTTGTTTTTGTCAGATACGACGTAGTTATTGGTATATTGGGTATTTAACTGCGGTTGCCAATTTCTGTTTTTTTTTCAATATTTGTAAAAATTTACTACGTAGTAAGGAATTGCCGTATATTATTGATTTTTTTTTCATGTTTATGTGTTAGAAAGTGTGCCTTGATGGTTGGGCTAACCCGTGCATGTCTTTTTTTTTTATCTGAGATGCCGTATATTAGAATGTTGGGCATTTTTCCGCGAGTGCCCCTTTTTATTTGTTTTGCATTTTTTTGCTTAGTCATGTTACCGTAAGGAATTGGCAAGTAGTGTCGCAAAACTTATATTTTTATAGTGTTGGAAAGTGTTTCTAGATGATCTGGCTACCCATGCCTATTTTTTTTTTTTAGCCAGATATGGCGTATATATAAGTATGTGTTCGATTTTCCTGTGATTGCCATTTTTTCGTTTTTTCCCATTTCTTTCAAAATTACTACGTACTAAGGAACTATCACAGAGTAATATTTCATTTATATGTTTATTTGTCGGAAAATATGCCTTGATGGTTTGCCTAGCACGTGGCTGAAATTTTTTTTTTCTGAAATGCCGTATATTAGAATGGCCATTTTTCCACGAGTGCCCCTTTTTATTTGTTTTGCATTTTTTTGCTTAGTCATGTTACCGTAAGGAATTGGCAAGTAGTGTCGCAAAACTTATAATTTTATAGTGTTGGAAAGTGTATCTAGATGATCTGGCTACCCATGCCTATCTTCTTTTTTTAGCCAGATATGGCGTATATATAGGTATGTGTTCGATTTTCCTGTGATTGCCATTTTTTCGTTTTTTCCCATTTCTTTCAAAATTACTACGTACTAAGGAACTATCACAGAGTAATTATTCATTTAGATGTTTATTTGTCGGAAAATGTGCCTTGATGATTTGCCTAGCACGTGGCTGAATTTTTTTTTTCTGAAATGCCGTATATTAGAATGTTGGCCGTTTTTCCGCGAGTGCCCCTTTTTATTTGTTTTGCATTTTTTTGCTTAGTCATGTTACCGTAAGGAATTGGCAAGTAGTGTCGCAAAACTTATATTTTTATAGTGTTGGAAAGTGTTTCTAGATGATCTGGCTACCCATGCCTATCTTTTTTTTAGCCAGATATGGCGTATATATAGGTATGTGTTCGATTTTCCGGTGATTGCCATTTTTTAGTTTTTTCCCAATTCTTTCAAAATTACTACGTACTAAGGAACTATCACAGAGTAATGATTCCTCTAGATGTTTATTTGTCGGAAAATTTTGTTTACTTTTTTTTTGATTGAATATCATCAAATTTTTTTAGCTAAAATATTGTTTTACATTTTTTTTTCGATTTTATTTCCCTTCAAAAAAAATTTTTTGGGTCAGAATTTTAATTTTATAGTCGTAAAATAATCGACAAAAATCCAGCAACCTACCATACAATTTTTATGCATATCCAATAATAATTATATTAGTAAATAACACCTTGAAATTGACATACCCTTCCTACATTTCAAGTGGCAGATTAGGGAGTCTGAGTCAGTGTGGTTGGCGGCCATTTTGTGGACATATCCAAAGCGTAAGCTGCCCTATCTATATATATTCTTTTTCCCTATAGAATTTGTGATATTTTGGTATATTTTTACCTGCATAAATATCATATTATATATTAAATATATGTATTTTTTTACGAAATTTCTAAGTACTCAAAAAATTACCTTTAGATATGGCCCCTGATATAAATGTAATTTACAAAATAATGAAGATTTTTTTACATATTTCTATTTTAGGATAACATATGTTTATTCCCTAAAAAAATTAGCCACTTCCTATTTCATTTGGGTACCCAAAAAAATTCATGAAATTTGGACAAATTTTTTTGGCCAAAAAAAGTTACCCTTTTTTTCTCATTTCAGATCTTCACCTCCATGGGTCTGACTTCATCCAAAATACATCAAAATGTGTCCTAAACATTCAAGAATCAATTCTTAAAAGGATTTGTGTATATATGTATAAACTTTTTTTTATGAATTTTTATGTCAGGTCTTTTTTTTCTACTTAATTTTTTAAAATATTTATAATAAATAGTTTTTCTGCAGATGAGTAGTATTTATCTTTACAGTTGTTTTAAGCATTCATTGAAGTTTTTTTTGGCAAAAGAAAAAAGGAGGTTACTGCAAAAACTGATTTTTCAAGAATTTTTTTTGGCGTCGGGGTCGTTCGCGTCCGAGTATACCCTTAAAGGGGTGTCCGAGGAGCGTACCTATCCAGGGTTAAGAACGTTGTTAGAAAGGTAGATCTGTAAGGCATATGGTATCTGTCTTGTCAAGGCAGACTTGAACAAAAGAATTGTTTGGCTGCTAAACCTTGCCCATGAAGGTGAATGAAGAATGATAAATAGAAATCTGTCTAGATTTCTTTTTGGTTTCTTCGCCTTGACAAGGGATATTTGTTTCTTCCCAGAAGCCTCATAATGTCTTCTGGTTTCCTCTAAAAGTCTGAACTGACTTTTAACACCGTTCTTTTTTTTATCGTTAAGGAGAGAAAATCATGAGATGTAGGTTCCGTTTTTTCTGTGAGGAAGCGAAGACAGTCGACTTCTCTACTCGCTGAGACAGGGATGGATCCGGTAGCGGTACGAATTTTAGTCGTACTTCCGATGCCAAAGGGAACCACAAGCTATTTGGCCACTTGTGGGCCACTATTGCTGCTTTCCCTTTGAAGGATGTCAGCTTATCGAGGACCTTCAAAAGGAGGTTGTGCAGAGGTAACAGATAGATACTGGACCATCTGTCCCAGTCCAGGGACATAGTGTCCACTGCCTCCGCTAGCGGATCCTCGTATGGGGACACGTAACGATCTATTTTCTTGTAGTCTTTCGTCGCAAAGAGGTCTATCTGCAGCTCTGGGACTTGACTCGAGATGAAGGAGAACAATCCTGCGTCAAGGGACCATTCTGACTCTATAGGTGTAAACCTGGATGGAGCGTCCGCTGTCACATTGCGGAACCCTTGAATGTGAACTGCTGACAGGTGCCATTTCTTCCTTTCCTCCAAACGGAATATGGCCGACATCACTTGGTTGATTTGAGGTGACCTTGACCCTTGTCGATTCAGGCATCTCACTACCACGTCGCTGTCTAGAACCAGTCTTATTAGTGTCGAGTGGCGAGTAGAAACTTTCTTTAGTGTCAGAAGTACTGCCATGGCTTCTAGAAAGATGATGTGAAATGACTTGAAAAGATTGGACCAAGCTCCTTGGACTCTCATCTGATGAGAGTGACCTCCCCAGCCTTCCTTTGAAGTGTCTGTGAGGATAGTTACTGATGGGGGAGGAGGTTGAAGAAGTATTGATTTCGTCAATTGCTTGGCATTGGACCACGGCTTGAGAAGCGTTCGCAGTCGAATCAGTAGTGGTCTTATTAGATCTCTCCGTGCGTTTGATGCGTATTTTCTCCAGACTCCTGTTGCATCCTTAAGCTATGCTCTTAGCACTGGATCTGTTATCGAAGCAAACTGTAGAGAGCCCAGCACTCTCTCCTGTTCACGTCTTGATATCCATTTGGATTTCAATAGTCTCTTGACAGATCCAGCTATTTCTTTCCTCTTCTTACCAGGAATGGAAAGTCGATGTGACTCCAAATTTCAGTGGATTCCCAACCAGTGAAATTTTTGAGCTGGAGAAATTCGAGACTTTTTGATGTTGATCTTGAATCCCAGATGTTCCAGGACCTGGATCACTATCTTAGAAGCTTGCATGCATTCTGTCCTGGATGCTGCCCACACCAGCCAGTCGTCCAAGTAGGCTACTACTTGGACCCTCTTTAGGCGTAATTGATAGATGGCTGCGTTCGCGAGCTTCGTGAAAATCCTTGGGGCTATGTTTAGCCCGAAAGGCATGGCTCTGAAGGCGTAAAGTTTTCTATGTAACTTGAAGCCTAGGTAGGAGGAGAGTTGGCGATTAATTGGAACATGCCAATAAGCGTCAGACAAGTCTATAGAGACAGTATATGCCCTTCTGGGTAGTAGGGTCCTTATGTGTTGAAGCGTGAGCATTCTGAACTTGTAGTTCACTATGAACTTGTTGAGTGGCGACAAGTCTAAAATGACTCTGAGTTTTTCTGAGTCCTTCTTTGGAATACAAAACAGCCTTCCTTGGAATTTTATGGACTTAACTTTCCGGATTACTCTTTTGTCTAAGAGTTCTCGGACATATTCTTCCAGAACAGGGGATGAGTGTTGGAAGAATTGAGGAAATTGGGGTGGAGGACTGCTCCAGCTCAAACCTAGTCCATTTTAAATTAGGCTGTGGGCCCAGGGATCGAAGGTCCAGCGATCCCTAAATAGCTGTAGTCTCCCTCTTACTGGAAGTATCTTACTTCTGCTGTTGTGGACCTGAGGCCTTGCCTCCTTGACTGCGTCCTCCCCTGTATCCCCTTCCTCTTGAAGGGTGTCTAGAAGAACCTCTGGCTGTTACTCCAGCTCTCGAATGAAAGGAAGAAGTCTGCCTTTCGAAGGCTGGGTTAAAAACTGGCAACTGTGTCGCCACTTGTTGAGGTGCCAGCTGGTACGTGGTTGGAGGTTGTGCCACTATCTGAGGCGCCGTGGTCACAGGAAGTTGTTGTTGATGTTGTTGTCGGTAGGGTTTAGCCGGCCGAGATGATGGCCTAGGCCTTTTTGTCTTCCTCTTGGGTTGGGGACCCTCATCCTGAGAAGACTTTCTCTTAAGATATAAGCCCCACTTTTTGAGATGGTTCCTATTCTCTGTGGCGGCCTTGTCTATTACCTCTTTAACCACTTCATTGGGAAAGAGGTCTTTACCCCAAATACGAGAGGAGATCAGTTTCCTCGGTTCGTGCCTCACCGCAGCCGAGGCGAACACGAACTCTCTACAGGCTCTCCTAGCTTTGATAAAGCTATAGAGATCCTTCGTAACTGTGGCCAGATGGGTTTTGGCCACAACCATGAACATGTCCTGGTTCTTGGGGTCACTTCCCATATTTCTAGTGTCGTTTGCAACGACATTGATGCCGCAAGTCTTTCTTTTGTCTCTTGCTCTCAATGCAAGAGAACCTCCGACTGTTTTGGAAGTGCCTCACCGAACTGGCGTTCAGCAATATCAGCTTCCAGCTTCCCGACTGAGAGGGTAAGGTGTACGTCCTTCCAGTCTTCTTGGTCCAAGGGCAAAGTGAAAGATAACGGCTTGCACTCCTCCAAGGAGGGGCATGGTTTCCCTGCCTCCACCGCCTTTAAGGCTGCCTTATATCCCTTTTCCAAGAAACGAAAGGCTCTGGTAGGAGAGGCCACAAAGGAGGGAAGCTTCTTACTTAAGGCGGGCACCTTTGAGTTAGTGAAGCCCCTCTTTTCCATCGAGCTCGCTATTAACGTCTGAGCTTTACCATGGTCAAAAACTATGATCTCCGGCTTCGTCTCCTCCTTTGAGGCTGGCTCCTTCCTAAGACGGACATAGCAGTCCGGATAAGAATCTTTGTTGGGCAAAAATTCCACCTCTTCCAGGGGAATTGCTCCCAACTTTTCTGAGATCACGATCTTCCCGGTTGTCATTGGCATGTGTTCGGCATACCTCCAAGGATTGGTATCCGAGCACAAAGGAAGATCCTTCAGGCTGAGCCGCTTCTGGGGCCCACGTGATGCTGTAAGACTGCATATCTCCAGTTTCATTGCAGCTTCCCTCTCATCATTCTTCCTTTGAATTTGTTGGATCATCTCAACAATGGAAGAAAGAGTCCTTCCCAGTTCCTCTGGGATAGCAGACGATGTAGAAGGAACAGGTTCTGGGTCCGGAACCGATGTAACCGACACTTCATCGATTTCTTGCTCTTCTATTTGAGGAGCCTGGAACAGCTCCTCTTCCTGACCTTCTCCTAGAAGGTCCTTCTAAGAAGAATCCGACACCTCCGACATCCTATCGTCCAAACGGATGTCTTGAAGGGCGGCCGAGACTTCAGAATCTACCGGATTCTGGGCAGTTGGTATCTCCACCTGAGGCTGGGGGATGATTGCATCAGCCGATGCTTTAGGGAAAAGGTAGGCCCTCATCTTCTCATTTGGAAGGTAGGGGCCTGAGGGGTTTTTCTGAAAAGCCCTCACCCAGGATCGTAACATTTCCCTGGCAGCATCCCTTGACTCCGTCGACTTAGGGTCGTCAAAAGCCTCGGTAATCAGGTTAGAACAAACTGTACAAACCTGAGGGTCCCAATACCGGATATCACCTCTGGAGGCTGCGCATGCTGCGTGCCTCCTGCAAAGTTGATGTTCACAGGAGTTCTAATAAGGACATTACAGAATATACTCCCGCACTTTGGATTGTCCTCCTGTAAAGAGAAGAAAAATCCATGAGTATCAAGTGAAGGCTTTCACCTATATTGAAACATTTAGCTTTTATAGAAAAGCAATAAAAGAAAGAAGGAAAGACACATACTTGTATTTCCTGCCCAGTCAATTGCTGAAACCTCCAGAGATATTAAAACTAAGGTTAATTCTATTCTAGAATACCTTATGTAATTTCCTAAACGGAAATTGCAGGTGTAGTTCACACCTTGAGATAAAGTTTTAATATACGGGATAGAAAGAATACAGAAAGAACTTACTTTCTATATATTGTATGGTCTCAACAAAAGGCTGTACAAGATAACATTAAGTATGATGAAGAACTTTAGTGTTATCCCAAACTCTGTACAGCGGTTTCTACTAATGCAGTGTGTACTACACTACAAATATAGCAACTACTGTACATCGCATGCTGTTGTGCCGGCCGGCATATACCCCTGTATAGTTCAAAGATATACTATCTTTAACTAATTGGCGGCAGCCCACTGATTCGCGACTATGTGCTGGCCGGCAATCATTGCTACCCGACAGCTGAAAACACTAATACCCGGCTGCTGGTCGCTTATCGTAGTGGCCAGCAGATTCGGGCTGTGTTTCCACTGCCGGCAGGCAAAGGTAATAATACCCATGCCCGCCGACAGTAGCCAAGAACCAGAGAACCTCCACCTGCCCGGCTGTCGGCTGTTAAGTCGGCAGCCGGGTTAGGGGTACAACACAATAGTCAGAGAAACAGTATGGATGTAAGGTTATAAGGCGGCATTGCCATACGACCTTCCATCCAGAAAGAGTGAACTTATGGAAGGGGAGAATGTAGCATTCAGGCTTCCAAAGAATCCATAGCCTGCCGGGCTCTACCGGCTGGCATGGAAGGGAGACCAAGGGAGGTCTTGGGTTCATTCTGCGAAGAACAAAGGGTCTCTGCCAGCTGACACGAAATGCAAGCTGGCAGAGAGCTGAGCCGGTCCTCCATCCTAACCTACACTAGGTACGGAAGTAGGACTGCGGCCAAAAGAAAATAAAAGAAAGAGAGGTTGGGAAGGGATAAGGGTCCTATAGACTTCGTTCTAGCAAGAGACACACTCAGCAGTTAGGGAAGCTCATCCTAACCAAGAGTTGTCTATTAGGGAGGAAGACTGGCAATACTTGCTATCCTCCTCCCAGGCAGAACAAAGATAGGTGAAGTTATTTCACCGGGTAACAGAGAAAACTCATTCTCCAGCCCGAGAAAAACTACACAGGACAGTCTGCTAGGTCACAAGAGGAAGGAATCATCTCTTACAGAATCTTTCCTGCATGGACTAGGGAAGCAAAGCTTCCTGTGTCCGCCCCTAACCTAGCAAAGGAGACTCATTCTCTATGCTAGGAAGAAGCAGACCACAGACTAGAAACTCTGATGTTCTGCCCTAACCCAAAAAACCAGTCACTCTGGTTATCAGGTCAGGACAGACATATCCTAGAAGAGTTATACCTGAGTTATTATACAGATAGAACCACTAGGATTAAGCCAAAGGCTTACAGAGGGAAAGAGGGATTGAACTTACCCTCCGGAGGAGAAAAGAACAATCGGGGATGTGCGAAAGTATACTACTGTACCTAGATTACTAGACTAGGTAAGGTGAAAATCGATTACCTAATTCACCGAAACTCTCTCGTATACAATCTTGGAAAAAACAATCAACAATATCTTACATGTATAAAATATTTGCCTTTAGCTTCAATAATATAACACTCGGAAAAGACTTATGTCATGCATGAAAGTACTAGGGCCAGACGCCTAGGCTACTAAGTCTCGCGAAGTTCATGATGGGTACCTCGACCCTCGTCGAAATCGCTCGACTAAAAACTGAGGGTATAATATAAGCATTCCGAGAGGAGCTAAATAGATAATTATTAAAGCATAACAAACCAGGAACGTCGCTCTACCTAACTAAATGACCCATAAATAGCGAGCGATAGCATCCAGTATGCCTCCGGTAGGCAACAGCTCTTGTTTACGTTAAAATCACTTTTGATTCAATTCAAAACGACAAGACCTTACATATATTCATAATAAAGATAATACTCAACTTTCCAGAGGCAGAAGAGGCCGGAGAAGTCATCAAAATGCTGAATTAAATCTAATTTAACGAGAGAACACAAGGGAAAACACCAAGTAGTAGAGCTACACAAAAAGGAATAAAGAGGGCGCTACCACCTTCATCAGATACACACTGGAAACGGAATAAGAGAGATGCCTTATGAGCGGCTCTCTTTTCACTCTCGTTTCAGATTCTTGTCACTGTAACCCCTCGAAGCGTTAATGCTGTTCGGGTTGAAGATAGCTATGTGACGTGTCAAGAATACGTCCTCTGATATTATGCGATATCCCTGTGAGATTATTTAGGGATATTCGCTCCAGGAGTTAGAATTCTGGATAGCTTAAGGTAAAATTCTCTGGGAATATCACTGTAGTCAAATATACCCTAGAAATCTACCTATTAGGAACTTCCATCAGGACGACATGGCCTGAGCCCCCCCCCCAAAAAAAATATATATATATATATATATATATATATATATATATATATATATATATATATATATATATATATATATATATATATATATATATATATATGAGTGTGTGAGCAACAGAAAAATGAAATGAAAGAACAGGAGAACAGAAGAGAGCTAAATTTAGCGCCTTGGTATCAATGTTTTCTTTCCCAGTAATGGCTCTACTGTAGCAGTAACCTGGAGTTTTGTGGTTTTCCACAAACTAGGTGTGGGTTTCAGGGAAAACTATAGCAGTATGGTCACTGCAGTATTTGTACTATTACTCCCTGCTGAATCGTGGATGAACAGAGAGGTCAAAACGGTAATTCAGTACATGTTGCTTCATCAACATCGGTTATCAGCATATCATTCTCCAATCCTTCTATGAGATAAAATCTGCTCAGAACTACCTCGGATATAATTTAACTTTCACCTAAAGTATCTTCCTATTCATATTCTAATGTTTAAAGACAACTCATACGATGCCAAGACAAAGGACAGTAATGCTGCCCTAGCTAGCAGGAAAATGCCCTAAAGATTAGCAGTATATACATATGATCAGTGCCCAAGCCCCCTCTCCACTTAAGGGAGAATCAGGAAATGATTGGTGATGATCCAATAGATACGTAGACTTATAGGAACCTCATAAACCCTTCATCCTCCGCTTACAAGGATTGTTAGGTTGCAGAAACTACAAGAAACTCTAGTTAGAGTGGCACTTACCCTAGTCTGGCAGATACCTAAGCAGAGAGAGAGAGAGAGAGAGAGAGAGAGAGAGAGAGAGAGAGAGAGAGAGAGAAATAGCAAAATCACCATATGTTATTCACAATTACTCTCCAAATTACATTTATTTTCTTCTTTTTACTCATTCAGTGTCCATCTTCCACTAGATATATCTCAGATTAATCACCTGTTATAATCATCATCTCTAAGGAGTTTTTGTATCTGATTTTCATAAGAAATTGATGAATAATAACATCAGTAAACTGAGCAATACAATTATTGATGTTTACAGGCGATTCGTGGCTAATTAGGAACTGTAAAGAGAAATGGGAGTAAATGGTAAAATATATTAAAAGTGTCATCCAGAGGAAAAAGTTTAGAGTAAATGGAAACCTGGAAGATCGGTATAATGGATACAAGCGCCTTTAGTAAACAAAATGGTTGGAAAGACTAAAAGAGAAGGAAGTTGGATAATGGGGGTTTCAAAATACTCAGCACAGTGTGTTAAATACTTTGGTAAGGGAATTGAATTTTCGATTAAGCCATGGTGTAAGTATATGAAGGGAGGTTTGATTATCTGCCCTTCATAGAGATAAAGTGTATATGAAAAAAGTATATTTGGGGTCTAATGTGTATATGTACAAAGATTTCTGAGTATTTTCATTGTGCTTATTTGACCAGTGCATGATATTAATATCTGACACATCCATCAAAAAAAAAAAAAAAATTACATCTTCATGCTGAAATATAAGCTAATGCTACTATGGTCAGATCAGATATCTAGGTTTTATCTTTTGGACACAATTTAAATCAAAACTCAAATTTTTTTATAAAACTCCTCATATGGAAAGTAATCATGTTTGAATATCTCTGCATGTAACAGAACTTTCACAAATCATAAATATATATTTCTAAATGTATTTCTTCTGCCATTTGCTTCAGGCTCTGGACCAAGACCCACCCTGGGGAAAACCCATCTGGAAGGTTTGGGTGCAGGTACGTGATGGCCAGGCTCTTTGGAGTTGCCCTCATAACAAACGAAAAGTTCTTGCGTCTAAATTAGGCCCGAGTTCCTCTTCCAATTTAAGGTCAAATTCAAACGACATGCGCCAAGGGAGATCAGAGAGACAGGATATTTTATCAAATAAGAGAAGGAAAAACACCAAAGAGGATCATGAGTGGGAAGTGTGGCAGAAAAAGATAAGAAAAGTAGCGAGAGAGATGAACGGACACACCTACTGGCAGAGAGAGATGTCAGAAGGGACGTGGGAAGGAAGTTTTAAAGAAGAGCAGTACTTCCTGAAAACCATCGCCAGTCGCTGATTATCAGAACCGTACAAAGGCTTGGAAAATGAAGTGGTTCCCGATACTGGGAGAGTTAAAGAAAACATCGACATTCATTTGTTATACCTTCCAAGGATAAAGGGTGACGACTTACCCTGAGCACCGTAAAGCTATTCACGGACACTGGAAGCGAAGGCAAACTTATAGTCATGAATCTTCTCACGAACATAACATCGTATGTCAGATCATTATCAAACTAAGCGAGGAAGAACACGGGAAAGCGGGCTTTCGTCCCTACGATATCAAAGGGAAACTTCAGTCTCGATCTACAGGAGAAGAAAATATTAATGTAGCAGAAATCAGCGGGGAAAAAAATATCACTAAGGGATTAAGGAAACAAATATATTTCCTGATAACCGCTCTTCACGCTATGTACACAAAAGCATTACATCATTAACAGGGAGTAAGATGAATAAAACGATAAATTCCTACATTATTGACACAGGAGGTAAGTCCAAAACTGCAAAACCACTATCAGCTTTCGTAGATAATCTATCCAATCAGGCTAATTAAATGGAATCAGAAATGAAGATTAACCACCAAAGACGAGATAAGGAGGGACTCAAATCAAGAAAAGTAAAACGACTGAAACGAGAAGACGATGAACATTCTTCTGAAAATCATTACGAACTGGGAAGTTTTGGAATCGACATTGGGTGAGATGATGAATATCCTTACAATTCAAAGAACGTTGACAGTCAATCCGTCCGATCCGTGGGCTAATACAGACCTCAACGCCTACGGCAGCGGGGGGAGGATAGGCTGCGTTCATCTGGCGGAAGCTATCGTAACGATCATTAAGGACATTAGTGATAATCCTCCAGTTTTTCCGAATGCTACCATGTTTAGAGAAGTTCAGGAAAAAGGACCTGTCGGTGAATAATGATTCTATGATTATCACTATTTTTTTCTTTCTATATTTTTCTAGCAATTATTCATACAGGATATATGACGCCACTACAATTTCAACATTTAAGTTCTCCAACAATATCTTGGATATTCACTAGAACTAAGTTAGTGGTTCCTCATTTGTAGTGGAATTGACCTTTTTTTTTTACATTTGAGTTCATGCATTTTGACCTATTATCTATACCTTTTCACACATCATATCTTCAAATATAACCTACGCCTAGTATAGATAATCCATTGACTTCTTCCGTAGAATTTAGGTCTTGCATTCCTCGATAATAACGCTAAATACAAACTCTACGTTTTTTTTTATTACTCAAATATATATCTGTGTAATTCTTCATACTTCCTGTTATCCTTATATACATTAAATGCCAAATACCACAGAGCCATTCATTTCAAACATCCCCTCTCCGTAATGATGTATTTCCTTAAGTCACCTAGAACTACTCAAAACTTTCCTGACAGCTTATAATTCCTATTAGCTTACCGTATGTAGATTAATACATCTGTGTGGAACAGATCACTGCATGAGAACAGGAGAGCACAGTCGTGCTAAATCGATACACCTTCCACATCTTATGGTGACAATACTAAAAGTGTGTTATAAATCAAACATAGTTTAACCTAACTGGGGAAACCAAAATAGAGTCAAGGTTAAAATGAAGGGAACAAGTGAAAGACTATACGATATATACGGAATATCTTCATCCGCAGAGGCATTTAATTTACAAATGAAGTTCACTTACATATCTTATAAAAGTAGATTATGTTATATCTCCATGAGTTATATAGTTAGAAAATAATAGAATTTCAACCCCTTTATCATTTCCATGATCCCGACCGATTAGATTTTATATATTCTTAGCCAGTTTCCTTGAACATAGCAATTATTTTTCAATACTAAATCATATATGTCAAAAAAATTTTCACCTTTTAAAAAACTTTATTTGTTCTCTCATCTCTATTCCGAAGATGTGTAGAGGTTACACGAAAGTACAGGGAATTGTACCTTATATTTTTATTCCACTCTTTTGGCTACTGATATCGAGTGCCATAAATCAATGTAACTTTTAAGCTCTGTTTCATATCCCAACTCAGTAATTAATGTTTTTAATTTTCGTATATAAATAATCTATTCCAGAACCCTAATGCTTATATAAAAACATTTTTTTTTTTGAAGAGTGATTACTATTGGAACAATGATATGTAAAGATTGATTGTTTTAATTATTGGCTTAGAATAGTTGAGTATGACACAAGTAAAGCTACTAAGAGTGAGATTATGTGGTCAAGAACATGAATGCAAAGGAAAAAAATCGTTTTAAAAAGTCTGAATCTGCATCTTGGAAAGTTATGAAGAGCAAGAAAGGGCAGTTATGCTTAGTGATTTGATTACAATGGTAAGTGAAACAACGAGAAAAAAAAGTTCCTGTCAGGTATGGAATCCTTGAAGTTAACGTGAATAGGAAAAAAATCTTGGGGAAATTAATGTGGAAAAAACTTGATTAGTGGAAACACATGATTTCTACAGAATAATTCTAAGAATTGTTACGATAGAGACGATAGTAAAGAGTTGATATAAGTTATCATTTCATTATGCTTTCTCTTATATTTCCTTTAATCTATAATTTACTTGATTTTCAGTCAATATGAAACATGATCCATTTTTTTATCTCATTTCCTCTATAAGATTTTACAACTATTATGTATATAAAGAGGTTTTGTTGATTTCATACCCCTGAACTTTTCGTTTTCTCTTCTATCAGGAGGAAACGAAATGAATGCGATTGCAATTTGCTATATGATATATCATTCAGTCATCACCGACTTAAATATTTCTGCCAAACATTTGTCCAATAATGGTAATGCCTATAGTTTAAAGATTAAATAATATTTTATTGTTGCTCATAAATGCATATGTAGAATAAGCAAGGGAATGGAAATTGATATACAGTGAATATTTTGCCGTGGGACAAAAATAATGAGTCAAAAATTGGGAACTTTTGAAGGATTGAGAAAATCAATCGGATGAAAAAAGAAGATGAGGAAAATGAAGTAACAGTAAAATTGTTTATGGGTGTAGAGAGAGAGAGAAACAAAATAGGAAGGTAAAAATTCCTTTTATCATAAATCCAGTTCAAAATTATAAGTAACAAAAAAAAAGGACTAAAAAAACAGCAAAATGAAGATTAATTTAGAGGTTAAAGTTACTTAGATAATCATAAGCTCATATAGACCTTATCCAGTCAATAATTACTAGAAAGCCAGATTTAAATGTAAAACATAAAAGGAGAAATAAAAAAAGTAGCATTTGTTGGCGCTACATGAAGTTTTAGAAAATCTTGCAGCAAAATCCATGGCAATAATGATTGAAAGACAATACATGCCTCTTAAATTTTTGTGTTTAGGGGTATATCCAACAAATACTGTATACTGTATAGCAAGGCAATTAAAAATGCCTGAACAAGTGAGAGTTTTGGTAACAAAGGAAAGGAAGGCGTCAAAAACAATGGATGCCTCAATAGCATTAATTCTACAGTTTATCTTCTCGTTAGCTCAGATGGTATTTTTTTCTGGATTACTGCGTTCTGCCAGTAATTGAGCAAAACTCATTATTCATGGCTGAAAAGTCAGATTTAGGATAAATGTTAGTCGGGTATTTAATTCATAGTTCACAATTTAGGTAAAAACAGTTATCAGTGACATGTTTCGAGAGGATCACCTTCTTCCTCAGGCTGTAGTGGGATGGGTTAAACAATACTGGCAACGTCCTTTAAAATGGCAATGCGGGTTGGTCGGGAGAAGCACCAGATTAACATCGGTCGCCTTCAGAGTCGTTGGCGGAGTAAGTAATGACGTACGTAGGACAGCGAGTTTTCATTGGCTGAGATACAACTCGGCCTATGAATCAGCTTCTCCCGGGGA
>NC_090728.1:134747681-134752681 GCF_036898095.1 Palaemon carinicauda
TCATTTTCCTTTCATTAGAGGAAACTGTGTTCAACTCCGAATTCTCATCTAGAATTTTTCTCTCTTTGTGCTAATTCCGTTTTCTTTCAAAAATTCTCGGGAAATGTCTTGGGATTAGTAGCATTGTTTTGGGGAATTTTGTTATAATCTTTATCATTGGGTGCTTATGCGTTTACGCAGTGGACGTCTGTATTCATATAGATATTTTGATAGAATTGAAAGGGGTCAAAGAGATAGGAAAAGCAATACAGTAGTCATGACGCCCCCTGTGAGCCCCATCCCTGGACCTAGTGGCGTAGGACAGATTAATCCTCTCCCGATTGTGACGCTTGTAAATGCCAGGTCTGCAATCCTTCCTTTTCAGGGTTGGGTTAATGGGTTCTTGCCTCAAAATGTGGAGTCATGGATTTCATCCGTCGATGACCATTTAAATGCCAAACAAATTGTAGACCCTTTTGCACAATTACAAGAAGCTAAAAGTTTTATAGATTTTTCCAAGGGGGATGCGAGTGCGTATTTAAGAGGTGTTTCATTTCAAGAAGCAGTTACCTGGGATGATTTCAAAGTTAGGTTACGCGCGGTTTATAGGGGTGAAGAAGCCTTGGATGTAGTATTAACGTTAAGAAATACACTTAATCAAGCCAAAATGAATCGGCTTAATGTTATTGAGAGAGCAGTTCTCATAGCTGATAGGCTTAATGAATATCAAGATATTTTAGGTAATTCCACTTAGGTTACTAGAGATAACATCTCCGTGAAAGATTTTTTACGATTAATGTATTTAACTTGCATGACACTTATGTTTCCTGAAGCTTTAGTGCGGTGTTTTGATAAAAAGTTAACGCCTGCAAGTACGGAATTGGATGTATATAAACAGATAAAAAACACATGTCTAAGTGTCCTGACCTTGATCCCGTGTTAACTCAAGTTTTTTTAAAGAATGAAACAAAGCCACAACAAGTAAATGTAGTTAATAATAGTCAAGTTGCGGGAATGACGTATTATAATTGCAAACGTCAAGGTCACTTGATCGCGGACTGCAGAACGAAATTCTGTTCGATACATAATAGTTCGACTCATTCATATAGTCAGTGCTACTCGCATAAGACACAACAGAATCCTAGAAATACACAGTCAATTCCACAGTCAGTTCCATATGGAAATAAAAAGAAAAATCCTCATTTTAACAACAAGAACAAACAGCCAAACGTCAATGTAGTTCAGAATCCGAAACAATCAAACACTTCTTCGAATAACGCTGAGCCTGGGTCGTCAAACCAGACCTCGCAAGGTCAGACTAATTTTCAGAATGTGCAGAGCAAAGAAAATACCACATAATTAACTCCAGTGGGAAAGAGAGTGATGTTGGGTCAAGGTCATTCATGTCAACATCATTAGTATTGAATAATCAATTTAATGTTTTATCAGATCATTGTGAGGCAATAGATTTTCCTATGAAACACACGGCCGAATTAAGTAAAACAGTGCATGCTCCCGTAGATTTGCAACGAATTCATACAATAATAAGCCAAAATGAGTTACGACCAACATTATATGCTGTAAATTTAGAACACAAATCCTTTACGTAATATCATGGATTTGAGGACACATCATTTGTTGTTTTCGAACTTTCCGATAGATAAATCCGGAGTGAGACTCTCGGGTATAGGAAATAATGAATTAAATGTCATAGGCATAACTCATGTTCAATTCAAAGTCGGTAACCGCACGTTTGACGATACATTTGTTGTTGTACAAAACATTGATATGTATCCAGCTGTAATTATAGGATACCCATCTATGGGAAATCAAAACATTATCTTAGCCCCTGCCAAGCACGGCGTGTATATTAAAGGAAAATTCTATAAGTCTTCTAATACCTTAAAATCAGTTTTGGATAAAAAGGAGACGACAAATGTAACCGTAACATATGTTGAAGAACCAATAACTTGTGTCACTAATAAAGAAATAATATACGCGACCCAGCAGAATTCTCGTTCTCCCGTAATATCATCTTGCACGCAATCTATCGAGCCAAACGTACCTTCGAATTTAATAGTGCAAATAAAGAAAACATTACCAGGATCTGAAATATTAATCCTTTCCGACACTTTGAAAACTAACGGATTGTCTGTCACACAAGCTATTTTTACAGTAGGCTCACATCAACAATGTAATATTGAAGTCTGTAATCATTTAAATAACACTTTAGTAATTAACAAAAATCAACATATCTTGGATGTAGAACTTTATAAACATCGTATTCTTACCGTTGCTGAAATCAATCACGCTCAATCAGTTGCGGATGAATCCCTTTTGCAATCTATTAAAAATAAAATCAACAAAGACATTCAAGACGAAGAAATTCAGCAGAAAATTTTTGGACTTTTAACTAAATATCATGATGTTTTTTCCACTACGGATGGATCCTTAGGAAAAACTGATGTGATCAAGCATCACATAAGGTTAAAGGAAAAGCAGAATGAAATAAATGATGAAGTAGGTAAAATGCTAGAAGAAGGAATCATTAGGAAATCAAACAGCCCTTATAATTTTCCATTAATAGTTGTACCGAAAAAAGATCGAACATGGCGTATCTGCGTAGACTTCCGTCGTCTAAACGAGGAGACGATCCCTGATCGATTCCAAGTGCCATGTACTGACGATATTTTGTCTTTGTTAGGTCAGAATAAATATTTTACCAGTTTGGACTTACTTAAAGGCTTTCACCAGATATCATTAGAAGAAGATAGTATCCCATACACAGCCTTCAGCACAGCCAGGGGACATTATGAATTTTTACGGATGCCTTTTGGTTTACGTTGTGCTCCCATAACATTTACAAGAATGATTAACATAGTGTTTGGAGACTTGTTAGGGGATATATTGCATGCCTATATGGACGATCTTGTTATCTTTTCCAACACCTTAGAAGAACATCTACGTAAGTTAGAACTAGTACTACAGAGATTAAGACAACATAACTTAAGGGTAAAGATTAGTAAGTGTAAATTTTTCAAAACAGAATTAATATATTTGGGTTTCATGGTGTCAAGCCAAGGTCTTAAAGTAGTCCATGATAAGGTGTCGGCTATACGTAATTTTCCCATACCTACTAATGTCATGGGAATACAGCAATTTATGGGTTGTAGTGGATATTACAGGCGTTTTATACGCAACTATTCAATAATAGCCGCTCCTTTAACTGATCTTACGAAGAAGGGCGTAGATTTCATATGATGTGAGCATCATCAACAGGTGTTTAATACCTTGAAAGATGAACTGTGTAGTTCTCCTATCTTAAAATTTCCTTACTTCAGTAAGGAATTCTTCATTGCAACAGACGCCTCAGACTTAGGAGTAGGAGGGGTATTGCTTCAGCAATATGATAAACAATTTTTCCCGATAGCTTTTTATTCTCGAAAACTGAGAACTTCCGAAAGTATGTATGCAGTAATAGACAAGGAAGGGCTAGCTAATGTTAATTCACTAGTGCATTTTAAGTCCATAATATACGGTTATCCCGTTAAGGTTCTTACTGACCATAAACCACTAACCGGGTTCTTTAAAGGCTTCAACCAGAGCCCTAAACGAACTCGGGGGCATTTGATTATTCAAGATTTTGGCGCAAGAATCGGGTATTTACCTGGGAAAGCAAATATCATTGCGGATGCATTATCACGCAACCCGGTGTCATCTTGTACGGAGCCTTTAGCTGAATTGATAAATATATCAACATCCATGCCTATTGTTAAAACGATATCTGAACAAGAAGATTTAGGCTGGAGCACTGAATTATTACAGACTGAGCAAAGAAAAGATCAGAAAATAGAAACAATTATAAATGCTTTGAAATGCAATCATAAGGAAAAGGGATATATAAAGTATAAGCAGCAGAATTATATAATCAAAGGTAATAGTCTGTGTAGGACCGTGACAAGGAAAACCCGCAATACACCACATGTAACTAACGACCAGGTAGTAGTACCAATCTCACTTATTTCCACTGTCCTGAATTGGTTGCATGCAAATTCATTACATAGACACCCGGGGTTCTCATTAATGTCACAGAAAGCCAAATCATTGTTTTATTGGAATACAATGCTTACAGATATAAAAAAAACACATAGCTAATTGTCGCACATGTCAGGAAAACAAAGGGCATACGAAAACACCTGTCAGCCTAGGGGCTTATCGTGTGCCCAATCAACCCTTTGAAAGAATACATTTAGATTTGTTAACAGGATTTTACGAGTGAGACAGAGGAAATAAGCACCTCTTAGTAATTATAGATGCTTTAACTCGATATACAGAACTAATAGCGCTTAAAACTAAAACTGCGATTGAATGCGCTAGGAAGTTTTACGAGTGTTACATTTGTAAACATGGAATTCCACATATGATAATCTCAGATTCGGGTGGAGAATTTAATAACCACTTTCTTACCTCATTGTGTGAATTCCTTAGCATAAAGAAAATAAATACCATGATATATCACCCAGAGTCGAATGGGCTAGTGGAAAGAGCAAATAGGAAGGTTTTAAATATATTAAGAGTAACACTAGGGGGATCAGACCCCAACTGGGATATTGCAATACCTGCGGTACTGAGTACTCTGAATCATTCATATCATATATCAATTAAAATGTCACCGCATGAAGCATTGTATGGTACCCCAGTTAGAACGCCTTTCTATGTATTAACGCCTACAACTAATCTATCAAATCCTTTAAAAGAATGTATAAATGCAAGCAAAAGTCGATATGATATCCTTCAAAAGAATTTTGAAGAATCACAAATCATAATGAAAAGGAATCATGATAAAATAGCGAAGCCAACTATAACATATACCGTGGGTGATAATGTATACATACAGGTAAATGTATGTAAAGGCCTCAATTATAAACTAACACCTAAGTTTGAAAGCCCATTTAACATTTTGGAAACATTAACGGCCAATAGGTTTAGAGTTTAAAATGTATCCCAACCCACGGATGAGA
>NC_090728.1:134757681-134762681 GCF_036898095.1 Palaemon carinicauda
TCACACAGGTCCTAGAATAAATAGCTATATACCAAAATAATGCTATTGATCTGTAGATTTATTTTATATCAAACAGCATTAATTAGATTATTATTGGGGGTCACCAGGGGTCAAAAGGTCAAGGTCAGCTCTTTGAAACGCCGTTTTTGGGTTTTAGCTGTATTTTGGCTAAATAGGACATCTAAATTTGCCCAAGGTTTACTAAATATGAATAGAATATAAAGAAGAGACGTAAATAAAGTTTTTTTGAAGAAGATGGGATGTATTCCAGCAATATGACTGACATGACAAAAGTCATTATTAAACGGTTGCTTTGAAATTCACTCGTCAAACTATGAGTTTCAATTTCTTCAGGTTGATGTTGCTGTTAACACTGCAGCCCTCACAATGGCTAGTGGGACTGTTGATCCGCAGCAACCAAATGATAACTGCCCTTACCTTCGCAGCCAATCAACTAAGCTTGCTGTATCAACGTCAGGGGTTTTACCAAATGTCTGCATATTCTGCAGAAAAACTAGAAAGAAAATTCGAGGAAAGGAACAAACTCTCACCAAAATGTGCATGTTATTCTGTTGAAAAAATATCAAAACAGCTGCTCGTCCTCTAAATGACAGTGAAATGCTTGTGATGATAGGTGACTGGGTTTCATAGCAAAGAGGTGAAATATCATAATGAATGTAAACGAGCATACCTGAATCAAAAGACGGACACATGAAAGAGAACAGTGTCTCCTGACGGTGACAATGCAAACTGTATTCCTTTAACAAGTATATTCCATTATATTGAATCTTCAATCATTGACAATTATCGGCCTGGATACCTTGTTTTATTACATCGGCATTACCTTAGATTTCTAGAGCAAATATCTGAAGTTGAGATTGTACATCACAAAGTCTCAACTTTAGGGGATAAAATTGTGAAATATTTTGGTGATAGAGTCAAAATAGATTGTTTAAATAGGAAAGAAGGTTAGTTACTGTTTTC
The DNA here is from genome assembly GCF_036898095.1 of Palaemon carinicauda. Classification (NCBI taxonomy): domain Eukaryota; kingdom Metazoa; phylum Arthropoda; class Malacostraca; order Decapoda; family Palaemonidae; genus Palaemon; species Palaemon carinicauda. The sequence continues at coordinate 134,758,666 of NC_090728.1, forward strand.
TAGCAAGGTAAATAAAAAACTGGCCCTTTCAACAGATTCAAAATTTAGCAGCTCAGAAGAGCATATTGTGACTGAAGCAGCCTCTACATTGCGTTATATCATCCTTGAAATTTTTAATTGTGCACCTGAATTGCCTGTGTCCTTGTCACTTACCAAACTATGTCCGTTGGATGTCATTGTATCACCTCAATCTGCTCAATATGGAAATGACACATCCCGAAATCTAGCCAAGTTTTGAAAAGGGGTGCACTCTCTGTGAGGAGAACTAGGAATACCTTTTCCAGAAGTGCAGTTGTTATTACCTTATAGCAAACTGTGAATAGGGATGCCGCATCCAGGCAAAAGGGTAATGCTGCATTTACACAGAATGTTGCAGCCCGTAAGAGGGGGACAGTGACAAGATCTTTTAGGGGAGCAATTGTGAGTTGTCTCCTGGAAAGGGCTGGAATCACAGTGGTGGATGATGCAATACAGGAACTAAAGCCATCGAGGATAGCCAAAGACAATGCAGACCTTAAGAGCACGATCACAGAGGTGGAGAACACTCTCAATTCATTCACTGTTAATGATGATACTCTGTATTGCCTAAACCCTGGCAAAGCACCCTGGAACTACCTGGCATCAAGTTTTTGTAAATGAACATAGGATAGATGGTGGCCGTTTTGAACAGGCTGTTAAGCGAAAAAAGGTGATGAATTTCACACAGAATGCAGTAAAATTTAAATTCACCACAAAGGACAAACAGATCAAGGAAGCAAAAGGCACCAGAGACATATTTGGGAGGCTGCTGTATTTGTCAGTAACACAAGAACTTGATCTCAGTATTGACCTATCCTATCCTCTCACTCCAGTTCCTTTCTCATTGTGTCATATAACCGGTGATATGAACAAGACATCAAAGAGCACATTAATGGAAAAATTAGAAGCAATGGGAACCTTGAATGCCATACCAGACAGGACTGATGTCTATATTATAAATGCTATGTTCTTCCGTGTGCTTTACATGCTATCCATCTATGGGGGATGGCAATATCCATTCTGAAACAAGCTTGTAGCACTGGTGAAATTGTACACATAGTCTGTGACACATATCCTAATGGGCCAAGTATCAAGGACTTTGAACATGACTTGCGTGGTAGGACACCCACTTCCTATATAATCACTGGCTCGTCACAGAAAAGACCACCAGATCTCAACACGGCTTGGAGCACCTCACAATTCAAAACAGTTTTTGGCCTTCTTGAAGGATGAATGGTCATCAGATAGATATGCATCGACTCTTCATGGACATCAGGTCTACTTTGCAGTGGAACATGAATGCTACCTTTGCATTTCAGCAACTGGAAATGTCAACAGGTTCCTGGTTCATGAGCTTCAGTGCAGGCATGAAGAAGCCGATACACGGTTACTGTACCATGCAAACTTTGTTGCTGTTAACTATGATGTGGCCCCAGTGATTGTCATTCGCAGTAACGACACTGACGTCTTCATCCTCACTCTCTACCATGCTAGGTTTCTTAATGCACAGATTTGGATGGATGCTGGCTTGAGTTCTAGAAATTCCATTCGTTTCATAGATATGTCACTTCTTGCAACCAAACTGACTGGACCTTTATGCAATGCTCTACCAAACTTCCATGCTCTGACCGGCTGTGATTACACAGCCTCTTTTATGGGAAAAGCAAAATGGAAGCCATTTGAAATAATGAGAAGCAACCCTAGGCTCACATCAGCAGTTAGTCACATTAGAGACTCAGATGTCATCGATCCATATGTTGATGCTGTAGTTGAAGAGTACTTGTGCATTGTCTATGGAGTTCGGAACTTGACAAGTGTTGATGAAGCCAGGCTTTAACTTTTCCGCAAGTTGTATGCCTCAAAGAAGGAAACTGATCCGCTGGATAAAATCGAAACTTCAGACCCCTGTTGTCTTCCTCCTTGCCAAAGAGTGTTGCAACAGAAGTTGCTAAGAACTAACTTTGTTGCACACATATGGAGGAATGCAAGGGAAGCCGATTCAGTCTCATTTGGTCCTGAAGGACATAGCTGGAAAGTCCAGAATGACATATTGATAATTGTCTGGTTCACTGGCTCAAATACTCCTGATAAGTTAACCGTTGAAGAATCTGATGTACAGGAAGATGATAATGATGATAATGATGGTAACGATGAGGAAAGGGACACAGAGCCAACATTCCACGGATGAAGGAAAGGATAAAGATTTTTAGAGAAGTCCATATTAGCAATATAGCTGGAATAGATCCCACCTTCTTTGAAAAACTTTATTGGTATCTCTTTTTTATATATTTCAAGCATATTTAGTTAACCTTTAGGAAATTTTTATGTCTTATTTAGCCAAACTACAACTTAAACTCAAATCCGGCATTTCAAAGGGCTGACCTTGACCTTTTGACCCCTGGTGACCTCTAATAAAAAAAATAATTAATTTAGTTTGATAATAAATAAATCCACTGATCAATAGCATCATTTTGGTATATAGTTTGTTATGCTAGGCCCAGTGTGAGAGGAGCTGCAGTCAATTTACCTACCCCTATCCCCATATTTTGCCGAATAATGAAAAGTCCGTTTTCAGACAAAAGGGGTTAATAAAATCCACACCCACCACTGCCCAACTTAAAGATACCCATTTTTGGATGTCCCATGGTAGACCATTCCCTAAAATGCCCACTAAAATATGGGTCATCTCCGGTAAATAAATGGGTGCTGGCTCTCGCTCTATTTGGGTTTTTACCTTGTTTGTTTCAGGTTTTTTTTTTTTTTTTTTTTTTTTTTTTTTTTTTTTTTTTTTTTAATCTGCTTTCACAGTCAAATAACTTCGCTAATAGTTTTTAGGCACTATAATAAAATTTTCGAAAAAAAAATTCCTTATTTTTCTCAATTATCGCCCCCTTTGATTGTCTCTTTTTCAAGGGAGGCAAACAAGCCATAAAGTACCATGGAGTAGAAGGATTGGGTGTACTGACAGTGGACGAGACAGGGGCCATAGCTCTTTGGAGGTATCTGGACCGTGAAGCCAAAGATGGGGTCATTGGGACGGCCAAAGTCATAGCTGTAGATAGTGGACAGCCTCCATTGACCTCAACCGCCACTCTAACCATTTCAGTTAAAGATTTAAATGACTGTCCTTCTCGTTTGCAAAACAGAACGGTGTTTCATGTGATGGAGAACAGGCCTCCAGCTCTTTTGTGAGTGTTAACAGCTACTGACCAGGATGTTTGGGCACTGGGTCACGGACCTCCCTCCAATCTCTCCCTGGCACCATCCAATCCACCGCAAATTCTGCTCGTGATATTTTGAAATTTATTTCTTGTGAGTAACCTTTCTCATTTTTTTTCGTTTGGTCGTCAATACGAAGATGATAATAAAATGGAAATAAAACTGCACACTGCGAATAAATAAATTACGGGCACGGTAAATAGATTTTCTTACAAATGGAATAATTGTTTAAACATCTAAATCGAAATTAATCAAAGGCCAAATCTATGAAGAAGGGTCGAGTGCTTCAAAATAACTTCCATATCATTAATGTAGATAATATCTCTTAAACACCTTGTTTATTCATTCACATCACCAGACAGTCACTTAAGGGTAGTGTTACAGCTTTCTCACATTTCTTTATAGTGATTACTTCAGAAGCTATAACATCAAGAAATTGAATTGTTATGTGCATTATATATATATATATATATATATATATATATATATATATATATATATATATATATATATATATATATATATATATATATATATATATATATATATATATATATATATATATATATATATATATATATATATATATATATATATATATATATATATATACTTATTACATTTCCTATTCTACCTACGTTGGTAATTTACTTTTTCTTGAGATTTTGGAATACAACATTCATATATGATCTGTACCAATAAATGCCATGGACAATACTTTACGATTAAGTATTTTATTCTAACTATGGATTGAAAATATAACTTCGGGTTACGGTAGT
>NC_090728.1:134770181-134805181 GCF_036898095.1 Palaemon carinicauda
TTTTTGAGCAAAATGTGTTTTTTCTGTAATTATTTTTTCCACAAGATACTTTTCCTCGTTTATTGATGATGATGAATAGTTGTAATATAATTTTCCCTTTAATGTTAAAGAGAGACAATTGAATACATACGTCAACGTTGTAAGATGAGTAAAGTCCATGAAAATGCAGTTTGAGAGTAAAAATAATTCTTCACATATAAGATACAATTGATATATGAAGTTACTCGCACCATGTAAAGTCACAGCAAATTGTCATGTATTTGGAAGGAGGTATATCTCCCTAATATGTATCCTAAGCTTAAATGGCTAATAAAACAAAATGGAAAATATGCAAATGATTCCATGATTCACTTCATATTAGTTTAGAAATATATTTCTTTGATCGGTCGGTCATTGTAAAATTCTATTCATGGTTTCGTGATGATCTTTATTCCCAGTAACCTTGTAGTCATATTTTTTACAATAGCTTAATAAATAAAAAAAAAATATGTTTTGTTAATAAAATAAAAGAAACATGAGTTGTATATTTCCTTGATTTGCGCTCATAAGGAATTGAGCGTTTGATATCACATAAGCCATTAAAAACTCCAGATTTTGCCAAAAAAAAAGAAAAGAAAAGAAAAAAAAATACAAATATTTATTGGATTTGTATTCTTCTGAGATATAGAGATGAATAGTGTTTTTGTTTATGTCCATGCTTTGATATTATCTTTCGCTCTAAAATGACTTGCATGAATAAGATGCAATCAATTGTTGTAAAAATTTACTTAACTAGATTATAATAATGATCAAAAGAACAATATTTAATCAGTAGCCTATCATACATGACTTGGAGTTGGTCAGAGGTAAACAGACAATTATTTTCTAGTAATACATCACCTTAACCGACACCCACCTATCATCTGTATGATTGTAGTTTACTGAGTTACCGTTTGAAGGCGTGATTTTTTTTAGAATAAATCGTTTAAATGAAATTTTAGGAGAATATTACTGTGAGATGGTATTAGTTTAACTGCAGGTTCTTTTTGATATATTTAAAACGCTATTATTGGATACAGTCTTTGGTACTAACATCGAAGAACTAGAAGGGTTACTGTAGAGGGAAAAGAATTTACCCTACTGAGAACTTTGGTTGAAATGTTACTAGCGCACTATCTGATGGACTACTCCGAAGTTAAATATGAAATCACTAGCACAAGGCAACAAATCAAGCTTAATATATATCATCTAAAACCGATAATCATATATTACGTTTATAAGATTTACATCAACATACAATTCATTGCGAGGGTAAAAAGGACTGATTTCAACTATTGATGATTTTGTATACTAAATCAGAACAATTCCATTTTCTGGTTGGTAAATTGCTAGGGAACAAATAAAGTTATTGTTACTATTTACTGGAGGTTATATGTTTGAAATACAGATAAGATGTTAGTCCTTTTATTTTTTTATATATTTTCTTTAAATAGATACAATTGGAAGTTTGATATTTACCTTCATTAGCAAATATTACATCGGACATCCAATACGACAAGGAAAAAGAAAACGAAGTTTTAGTTTTTCATCATTCACATCTGATACACAGATTTTAGCTTATCGAACCGGTTGCCAGTTTGACAAGAAATAGCATGTCTGTATTTTGTGACCTTCTTACCGGGACCTAATGTGCATATATGCTTGATGTGTCGTAATCAAGTTACTCAGTTGCTTTCATCTCGCCCTTGAATCACAACCTACTCTTGGCTTGTCACAAGGGCCATTAGAATTTGAAGTAAACTTAAAATATCAAACCTACTGCCATATACGATGTTCAGTATCAGACAAAATTAGGAACAAAATAATTTACTAAATTATAGAAATATTTTTCGACTATAAAGAGAAATTTTTTTTCTAGTTCTAAAAGCTAATGAATGATGTTACATACACTTTTTCCAATCATAAATGACTATATTACATTAGCGTATATACACACATAGAGTACGGGACACAGCTTGATAATTGTATTTATCATTGAAACAAGGCAGTTCATATATAACTGGAAACATCACTTTCAAGCCTTCAATTATCTTAAATAGAGTATGTATTATGTTTAAAACAGTTTCAATCAACCAATATACACTCTATATTAAACTTAATAAGAATTATGGTAAAAATAACCCAATGCCGATGAATATAAGTTAGAGACCCTCTGGGTGATTTTCATGGCAGGGGTTTCAAGCGAGGATTAATGAATACTGATGTGAAGAATATTTACGAAAACCACAGATCCTATTAATAACTTTATAAACAGTACTTGCTTAATAAAAGAAAGTGGAAAACCTTTCTGATTAATGGCTCATTGTGAATGTACCCACATTTCTAGTGCAATTTCTATTTCATGCAGTGTACGCAAGTATCTGTAAATGGATATAAGAATAATACAAGGTTGGTACATATTCAGAAACTACAAGGGAATCGCTGAACGCCAGCAGACATTTCAAAAAGTTCACCCAAAAAGATTGACAGGAAAGCAAATCTCCCAAAGACGGTAAAAAAAAAAAGATTAATATGAATATTGCCTAACCAAATTCTGTTAGTTACACCTTCAAGAAATATAATTGACGATGTGTCACATCCTACGCTACTACTGATCATTAGCAAGTCTCCCGCTGGAACCATAAGACTTGTGAATGCATATTTGAAAATCAGTTATGACTAGCTTCCCCTTATACATTTGGAGGCGTTCAAGAAACTACTAATATCGTTTTTCTTATCTTTTAAAATTTTTTTGTGGTAATTGTTGTATTGGCTTTTCAATGCCCACTAACATTTAGGCTGTGACAAGCCAAGAGTAGGTTGTGATTCAAGGGCGAGATGAAAGCAACTGAGTAACTTGATTACGACACATCGAGTATATATATACACATTAGGTCCCGGTAAGAAGGTCACAAAATACAGACATGCTATTTCTTGTCAAAATGGCAACCGGTTCTGTTAACAGTTAACAATGGAGTATGCAGACATGTTAAAACAAGTTGCTGTCAGTGGGAGTGGAGAGCAAAGATACAAAGGATAATATATACAAAAAAGAGAAATGTCATTACTATGTATGCTCATGTTACACAAGGGTTGTACATGGCTCCCCCCCTAAAACAGACATACTGTACATGTTTGCGTCGGATCACAAGGAAAAGACCCGTGTAAGGGGGTGTCAGTGGTGGCTTGCTAGTCCCGTTGCGTAGGAAGACGTGTGTTGCAGAGTGCAAGTCTGTCGGTACGTGATTCTTCGCGGGGGGCTTGTAAGTCTGGTGGCATGGAGTAGATTTTTTCGGGACCCGACGTATGCGCTGGAGATCGTCGGAGGAGGTTGCAGAAGGGAAAAATTCGGTAGGGATGAACAACGGGTTGCCATACATCATTTCAGCTGCCGAGACGTCCAGGCCGTGTTTTGGAGTGGTCCTTAGTCACAGGAGAACCCAGGGAAGCTGAGTAACCAGTTGGAGTCCTTCCAGCAGGACATCAAAGCTGCTTTGAGGGTGAGATGAAAACGTTCAACCATTCCATTGGCAGCGGGGTTGTAGGCAGTTGTCTGATGTAGGGTGATACCCAAGAGATTCGCTAATGACTTCCACAATTGAGAAATGAAAACTGTGTCCCTGCCAGAAGTAATATGCTCATGGATACCAAATCTTGCTATCCATCCTGAGAGTAAGGCAGATGTACATGATGCGGACGTTGCAGTTTCCATGGGAATTGGCTTCAGGCTAACGAGTGGAGCGGTCGATGACGGTAAACTGGTAACGACGTTCTTGTGATGTGGGTAGCGGGCCTACAACGTCGACGTGAAAGTGGGCGTGACGACGCTGAGGTTGAGAAAGGTGCCCACTCCTAAATCCGTGTGTCGATATACTTTTGAAGTTTGGGAAGAAGTACATGCGTGCACCCAATCCTTAGCATCCTTAATAAAGCCGGTCCAAATGAACTTTGTCTTCAGCAGCTGTGCAGTAGAACGGCACGAGGGATGTGATATTCCGTGAAGGAAATCAAATACCTGTCGGCACAGGGGAGCAGAAATCCAGTACTGACGTTACAGAGGAGGGTGGTGTTGGAGTCATCGATGGGGATGTCTTCCCAACGGGGGGATGTGCAGGATGTCCTACATGCTTGATACTCTAGATCATGTCGTTGAGCGTCAGCCAAGGCATTGTAATTCAATCCCAGTTGAACAGCAACCGACCGGTTTCATTATCCCAGGGATGTGTTGAAGGGTGCAATTGTATTCAGCTGCGGCGTAGAGATGTCGGCATTGACGGGCCGACCAGGCGTCAGACTGTCGAGTGAAGGAGTGTATCAGAGGCATGTGGTCTCTGCGAATGACGAAGGGCATACCTTCTGAGAAATGGCAAAAGTGACCACCAGCAAGTCGCAATTAAAGGTGGAATAGCCCGATTCTGCCTTGGACAGTTTTCTGCTGAAGAAGGCCAATGGGCAGGCGAGCGAGCCGTTGACAACCCGTTCGAGTACTGCACCAATAGCGATGTCGCTGGCATTAGTCAAGAGAAGGAGAGGGGCATGTGTGACGGGAAAATTGAGAGCAGCAGTGGTTGATAGGGCTTTCTTAGCATTGCAGAAGGCCGCTTCATGAAGGGGGCCCCACTTCAGGTATTTTGGCTTGCCCTTGAGGGAGGGAGAGGGGGGAGAAAGAGTGGCGGCAATGGCTGGCAGAAAATGGTGATAATAGTTGATCATGCCCAAGATTTCCTACAGTGCTTTGACAGTTGAGGTCATGGGGAAGGCCTGAACGGCTGCTAGCTTCCAAGGGAAGGGATGGACTCCTTTAGGAGTGATGCGGTACTCTAAGAACGACACTTCATTTGCGCCAAAGGTACACTTGTCGTAGTGGACTACAAGGCCGTTTTGTTGCAGGCGGTTGAGAACGATGCGCAAGTGACGGATGAGTTCCTCTTTTGAGGAAGAGAACACAAATATGTCATCCACGTGGCATACACAAAAGAGGAGGTCCCCTAAGATACCATCCATGGGACGTTGAAAAGTGGACCCAGCATTACGTAGACCAAAACAGGAGTAATTGAAGGTGTAGGTACTGAAGGGGGTGGTGATGGCAGTATCGGGGATGTGTTCTGGGTTCATAGGCAACTGATAATACCCCTTCAGGAGGTCGAGCGTTGAGGTGGTGATCCGGTTCGGTCTGCATGTTCAGGCGCCTGTAATCCCCACAGGGACGGAGGGAGCCCTCTTTCTTCAGGAGGATGTGTAATTGTGACGACCATGGGCTGGAAGCCTTTTTGGCGGACGGCTGTTTGAAGGCTGCCAATCGATCCAGTGCCAAATGTCTGAATTTGGCGAGGACTGGGGGTCCCCTCGTCTTGATATGGAGATAAATACCGTATTTGGAAGGAGCCGTAGTCGTTTGGCGAAGTTCTAGACAGAAGAATTGCGGGTATGACGTGAGGAGGTGGGCGTAGGCATCCGTGGGTGCGCTGATGTCGAGAGAGAGTTTGAAGAGGGCAGGTAAAAGAGGTGTCGACAAGTACGAGTCTATGTTGACCAATCGTCGGTGGGCGACATTGACCAGAAGGTGGGAATGAGAGAGGAAATCCGCACCGAGGATTGGCGATGTGACGAGAAACCTCCAATTGAATTTACCGGTTCTAAACGATAATATGAGGTTTTCGTAACCGTAGGTGGGTATCACAGATCCATTGGCCGCTACCAGGTGGACGTCGGGAGACTTAGACCAACTATGTCGTGTCCTGAAGAAATCCCTTGACAAAAGAAAACAACAAGCACCCGTGTTTACTAAAAATCGTAAGCCCGTTCCTGCATCATGTAAAAAGAAAAGATTAGAAATATGGAAGGCCACCAACACGAGCGATGGCGTACTTTTAGGTTTTTTGGTCAATGATAATCCTTGGCACATTTCTTCGCGGTTGCCTGGAATCTGGAGTGGTAGTAGCAAAAGTGCGGCCTATGGGCGGCAGTAAGTGGCTGTAGAAGTCGTTGGTTGGGGCGCGAGTGAGTAGTGGGCGATGGGTGGCTTTGTCGCCCCTCCAGCATGTCACAGGGTAGGCGTGTGTGTCCTATGGCATTCACGTCAGCTTCGGTTGACGTTGAATAGGTGTCCTCTTCGTCAGGAGTGCCCCGTTGATGGAGGTGTGTGAAGTGGCTGTCCATAAAGTTATCAGCTTTGGTCATCAACTCTTTTATGAGTAAACTATCGATAAATGAGATGGCAGAGTGTACAGGTTTGGATAAATGGCGTATTGAAAGGGCACGAAGTAGGTTCACCTCACGAGTAGAGCCGTTTGCGGCAGGTTCCAGGCAAGCGATACTGGTCATTTCAATGATGGCCAGCAAAGCCCTTTGGTCCCCCAATGGTTGTTAAGAGAGCTGGAAAAACTTTGCTCTACGGGCGGCTGGCAACTGCGAGTACTGCTGCAGAAAGTATGTTTTGAGGGTGTCATACGCTATTGGGGTGTCTCCTTGTTCACAAAGCCAGTCGTCGGAGATTCCAGGGAAGGTGTCCTCGAGTATCGCCGTGGGATGATAATTTCCTTTAGTCATTGAGCGATTCACGCCCTTGATGTAGAACTGGACTTCTGCACCCATAAACCTAGCAAACGCATCTCTTCTGGTGAATGACGAAAGTTTCAATGGGGTGGCGCCAACTTCCGTCGAGCCCGTCATAGTAACAGAGATTGGGGGAAGGCGGGAGGAGCGAGTTTACTTCCGAGTGAGTTTACAATGTGACGAGCCAGGAGTAGGTAGTGACTCAAAGGTGAGATTAAAGCAACTGAGTAACTATATTACGACACATGGCGTATATATACACATAGGGTCCCGGTAAGAAGGTCACAGAATACATACATGCTATTTCTTGTCAAACCTGCAACTGGTTCTATTAACAGTTAGCAACCTCGGGATTAGAGCCCCAGTCAGAATCACTCAAAAACTATAGTATCTGTCTGGCCAGCCTTCGAGCCCTGGTCCAGGATACTTGTGTGACATTGACCATACCACCCAGCCACTAAGAAAGATAAAAGATTTAAATGAGCAAAATTTATCAATCAGCGAATGACAAGTCAAAAACCTACCAATTAACTATGATGGTGAAGATTGGTTGATTTAAATTCTAAGTAAAAAAACCTGAATTTGACAGGTATATGTACAGAAGAATTGTCATTGACTTTTCATCTTTCTTCGTGGGAGAGTGGCATGGTCACTGTCATACAAGTATTCTGATCCCGGGTTCGAAGCCCAGCTGGACAGATACTATAGTATTTGAGTGATTTCACCTAGGGCTCAGATCCTGAGGTTGTTAAGAGAATACAGACTTTAATGTGTTAATAAATATGGCTTATTTGAAATATGAAAAACACGTTTAAATGTAAAAAAATTATCATTAATCGAATGCCAAGTCACAAACTTAACAATTAGCTACGGGGGTGAACATGGGTTGATTTCAATTCTAAGTACAAAAAAAACTTAATTTGACTGAATATTTACAGAAGAATTGTCATTGACTTTTCATCTTTCTTCGAGGCTTAGTGGTATGTTCAATGTCACACAAGTATCCTGAACTAGGGTTCGAAGCCCGGCCGGACAGATACTAAAGACTATGAGTGATTTTTCCTGGGGCTCTGATCCCGAGGTTGTTAAGCGAATCCAGACTTTAATGTGTTAATACATATGGCTTATTTGAAATATGAAAAAGACGTTTAAATATACAAAATTTATCATATATCGAATGCTAAGTAAAAAACCTACCAATCAGCTACGATGGTGAAGATGGGTTGATTTCTATTCTAAGAACAAAAAACCTGAATTTGACAGGTATATGTACAAAAGAATTGTCATTGACTTTTTATCTTTCTTCGTGGCTGAGTGGAATGGTCAACGTCACACTAGTATCTTGGACAAGGGTTCAAAGCCTGGCCAGACACATACTATAGTCTTTGAGGGATTTTGTCTGGGGCTCTGATCCCCAGGTTGTTAAGAGAACCCACACTTTAATGTGGTATTATATACGGCTTATTTGAAATATGAAAAACGGGTTTAAATGTGAAGAATTTATCATTAATCAAATGCCAAGTCACAAACTTACCATTTGGCTACGATGGTGAAGATGAGTTGATTTCAATTCTAATTACAAAGAGAAACCTGAATTTGACAGGTATATGTACAGAAGAATTACCATTGACTTTTTATCTTTCATCTAGGTTGATTGGTATGGTCAATGTCACACAAGTATCCTGGACAAGGGAACGAAGCCCGGCCGGACAGATAATCTAGTCTTTGAGTGATTTCGCCTGAGGCTCTGATCCCGAGGTTATCAAGAGAACCCAAACTTTAATGCGTTAATATCTATGGTTTTTTTGAAATATAAAAAACATGTGTAAATGTGAAAAATTCATCATTAATCTAATGCTAAGTCACATACCTACCAATTAGCTACGATGGTGAAGATAGTTTGATTTCAATTCTAGGTACAAAAAACTTGAATTTAACAGGTATATGTACAGAAGAATTGTCATTGACTTTTTATCTTTCTTTGTGAACTGAGTTGTATGGTCAATGTCACACAAGTATTCTGGACCAGGGTTCGAATCCCGGCCACACAGATACTAGAGTGTTTGAGTGATTTCGCCTTGGGCTCTGATCCCGAAGTTGTTAAAAGAATCCAGACTTTAGTGTGTTAATATTTATGGCTTTTTCGAAATAGGAAAAACACGTTTAAATGTGCAATATTTATCATTAATTGAATGCCAAGTCACGAACCTACCAATCAGCTACGATGGTGAAGATTGGTTGATTTCAATTCTAAATAAGAAAAAAAAACTGAATTCGACAGGTATATGCACAGAAGAATTGTCATCGACTTTTTATCTTTTTTCATGGCTGAGTGGTATAGTCAATGTCACACAAGAATCCTGGACCAGGGTTCGATGCCCAGCCGGAGAGATATGATAGTCTTTGGATGATTTCGCCTGGGGCTCAAATCCCGAGGTTGTTAAGAGATTAAGAGAATCCAGACTTTAATGTGATAATATGTATGGCTTTTATGAAATATAAAAAAAAAACTGGATTAAATGTGCAAAATTTATCATTATTCGAATGCCAAGACACAAACCTATCAATAAGCTACAGTGGTGAAGATGGGTTGATTTCATTTTAATTACAAAAACCCTGAATTCAACAGTCACATGTAGAAAGAATTATCATTGACTTTTTATCTTTTTTCGTAGCTGAGTGGTATGGTCAATGTCACACAAGTGTCCTGGACCAGGGATCGAAGCCCAGGCGGACAGATACTGCAGTCCTTGAGTGATTTCACATGCGGTTCTAATCCCGAGGTTGTTATGAGAATCCAGACTTTAATGTGTTAATGTATATGGCTTATTTGATATATGAAAAACACATTTAAATGTGCAAAATCTATCATTAATGGAATGCCAAGTCACAAACCCACCAATTAGCTACGATGGGGAAGATGGGTTGATTTCAATTCTAAGTACTGAATTCAATAGGTATATGTACAGAAGAATTGTCATTGACTTTTTATCTTTCTTCTTGGCTGAGTGGTATGGCCAATGTCACACAAGTATCCTGGATCAGGGTTCGAAGCATGACCGGACAAATACTATAGTCTTTGAGTGATCTCGTCAGGGGCTCTGATCCCGAGGTTGTTAAGCGAATCCAGACTTTAATGTGTTAATATATATTGCTTATATGAAATATGGAAAACACGTTTAAATTTGCAAAATTTATCATTAATCGAATGCCAAGTCACAAACCTGCCAATTAGCTACGATGGCGAAGATGGGTGTATTTCAATTCCAAGTACTGAAAACTTGAATTCGACAGCTATATGTAGAGAAGAATTGTCCTTAACTTTTTATCTTTCTTCGTGGCTGAGGGGTATGGTCAATGTCATATAAGTATCCTGAACCAAGGTTCGAAACTAGGCCGGATATATAATATAGTCTTTGAGTGATTTCGCCCGGGCCTCTGATCCTGAGGTTGTTATGATAATCCAGAATTTAATGTATTAACATATATGGCTTGTTTGAAATATATATATATATATATATATATATATATATATATATATATATATATATATATATATATATATATATATATATATATATATATATATACAAATATATATATATATATATATATATATATATATATATATATATATATATATACATAATGTCAACTACTAATTTCATTTAGTACTTTCCTTTCAAAAATTTCTTCTTTAAACCCTTTAGCTACCTGGCTTTTCTTCATAATTAAGATTCCAGACAGGACGCTTTATGGAATTAAACGATATCCGTTAATTAAGCTTCGTCTTTATTTCTAAGTGGAACAGTAATTTAATGAGATTGTCTCCACATGCGTATTAATTTCATAATTGCTGACTAAATAACATCTTGGTTTTATTTACCCGTAGCCAGTGTGAACTCGGACAAAGAAATATAATATTAAATTAATTTAAGAAGTATTTTTCAGAAAAATAAAAGAATCATCCGCTTTTCCAACATTAACAAAGTTGCAATTACCAATAAAAGAACTCTTAGTTTGATAATCATCAAAGTCTTATTGGTGACAAGATTTTTATTTTTTTTTTATTATTTTTTTTTTTTAATAGAAAGGCTGGTAGAGACTGTGGCAGTCAAAGATAAAGTCGAATATATAAAGGTACTAATGTTTATGACTTCACCGACCAAATGAGGCCATCCAAATCCTCTACGACTGTTGTGACATCTGTTAAACCCTTCTCGTCATCATCCTCTTCATACTCATCGTTTCATGCTGCCACCTCTAGGCTTCCCTCCCCCTCTTCAGCATGTGTCTGGATTAGCGTTAAGGAAAAAGTAGGGGACCTCATAAACCCTGTCAAACTACAAGGAATCCTTGACTTTCATTCCAATCAAGTAAGTAACCTTTTTGAAATGATATCTATCGTTTAACAAAATAATTATACTCTTTGATATTTAAAAGATATATAAATACCCAATCTGAAATTCTAACATTTCTATTTTTCATTTCATCCTTCAGCTGGAAAAAGCTGTAAACCTCAGTATTCGGGTAGAGAACCCGATAGGTGTGATCAACAAACAAAAAGGTCAAGAGGATTCCAGCGTCAAAGAGTCATTGACGTATGGATTTGACACCTCTTCGCCTGCCTTGGTTGACTCCCTCGATCCTTCTTCAGCGGCTTCTAGAGCTTCCATTTCACTTCCACTACAGGTAAATTACCAGATAATTGAAAAAAAAATTTGAATATCAAGAATGGAAAAAATTCCACTGAACTAGAAGGTATCTGAACCCACTTGTCACGTTTACGCTTTAAATTTCCCAAATACTCATCTTAGGGAATTTAAAAATTTCCTGCCCTCTATATTTAATTATTAAACAGACTATCCAGATAAATATAATGAGAATATCTTGGGCAGACCAGAAAAAAATTACTTTTATCAATTTAGTAAATTGCCTACTGTTATGCATATTTCCTTTAGCTGGACAGTGTGTCCCCTACTTGTAAAATAGTTTATTTCCGGCTTGTAACTTTGCTCCACCCCCCCCCCCCCGCAAAAAAAAGGCTGCACAATAATAAAAAAATAACAATAGGGATTTTTATAAAAAAAAAATTACTAATTTGACATTTTCTGAGAGTATGGTACTTCGACATGATATAAGGAAACATATGAAATATTGCAAGGAGGACACCTTTTTTGATTCCCTTATGGGCTCTCAATCTTTGGTCTAGTAGGCCAAGGAAGGTTGTAGAGGGATTATTTTATCTTCTGAATAATCGGAAATTATTACCTGACCATCCCATGTCCTATCTTTGGTGCAGATGATACATGAATAAGCTCAGTATCTATGCCACTGAGCTTTAGTGCAATAGCTTGTCCCTTGTCTCTGCCGCTCGTGAGAGATCTTTTAACTTGTACCACTATAAGAAACACAATATCTCTCTCTCTCTCTCTCTCTCTCTCTCTCTCTCTCTCTCTCTCTCTCTCTCTCTCTCTCTCTCAGCAACATGTCTCTTATTAATAAATATATTACGATTGTTCCCATTTATCAACATTGTCTATTCTAAGTTTTATTATTGTAAAAATACTCACCATTTTTACACAATTTTGAATTGGATTTAACATCTGCTAAAAACACTCATCCATTTTGAATATTATGAGGAACATATGCAATGGAATAGAATTGGCCTTTATTGTTTCACGATCTCTCATTTTAACTATACGCAGCTTGGAACCTTTTAGAAACAGTGCAATGAATATAAGGGAAAAAATACGGGTTGTTTGTTTGAGCCGGTGGAAACGTCACTCAAAATTACTTGCTCGTCGAGAACATCCTCTGTTCTTACATTAAAATTGTTGAATGTTTATGCAAAGTATGTTCTTTCAGTGATATCAGTACATTATGTATAATTCAGCTCCTAAAGTGTATTTGATTTCTAAAGCGTTTTTTAAATGTTTGCGTGTGGCTAATACCAGACAGCTATTAGTGCAGTACAGACTGACAATTATGTCAGTTCTAAGGTTTCCAGCTTAATTAAAACACACCTTTGCAAATTTACTTTGACAGGAAACAGACAGTGGAAGTTTGTCCATCAGTATAATTCCTGGACGCAAGTTATTTAGTTTAACATCACCTAATCTATACAAGCTTTTCTGAATAAACTGTAGTTTTGAAAGGCTTTGAAAATCATGGTGTGTAACGATACATACTATATATAGTTTTAACGACTGACTTATGAAGATGTCTTTGACATCATAGTATCAAAGCATTCAAAGAACTGCGGCTTCATAATTAAATTATAGCTAGTTTAAGAGCATGATGGTAACCACTGAACAATATGGTTAGGAACTTTTTCAATTTAATGTTTGCCAAGTTACTAACATTAGATATTTTTTTTTTGGTAACAGTAATAAAACGACTAATTGATAATATAGTAATTAAGGATACAACAGGACTGGGTAAATGAACGGATTTTGAGCGAAGCGAAAAATCTATTTTTGGGTGAGATGGCCATATCGTCCTGATGAAAGTTCCTTAAAGTAGCTTACTAAGGGATATATGTACTACAGTGATATTCCCAGAGAATTTTACCTTTAGGTATCCAGAATTCTAACTCCTGGCGCGAATATCCTTAAAATTTCTCCAAAGGATATCTCATAATATCAGCGGACGCATTCTTGACACGCCTCCATAGCAATCTGCACCCCAAACAACGTTTTAGCTTCGAGGAGGATGTGGCAAAAGGGAGCCGTCCAAAGGCTCTCTCCGCTCACGTGATACTATTGGGAATACAACAGCGCCATTCCCACGACGGCGGGCATTCCTTGTAGCATTGAGCGTGGTGTTACAGATACAGTACCACGGGAGGGATACTGTGAAGATCTTTTTTTTTAGAAGAGATAGGTGGGTCCATCAGGACGACATGGCTATCTCACCCAAAAATAGATTTTTCGCTTCACTCAAAATCCGTTTTTTGGGCTCAAGCCATGTCGTCGTGATGGAAGCATACCAGAGCATTAGTGTATCTGTGGATTTTTAATCAGTGCCTCAACCTTATAGCAATCTTTTCTATGGTCATGGGGACCACATGAGAGAAGGGACGTTACCGTTATTCGTCACCATCACTAATCATAACCAATGTTAGTGCTTCCTGCCTCCTACAGGGAAGAGTCATCCTAGACAGTAGAAAAGGGATCTTGAGGTTAACATACATAGTATGACCAAACATAAGTACACACTGTATATACAAATAGTCTCATAGTTGTATATTTGCTAAAATAACAGCAGTGTCTCTTATATCTATTATTTGATGCATACAAATATATGAGGGATACTTACTTTGGTAAGTTGAAGAACTCTGGCATGTATACATACAATTGACTGGCGAAGGTGGACACACTACATTCTAATAGACATTTATTACTAATAAATGACTAAAAGATGTTCAGTAAAATGAATGTAGTATGACAATGGGATTATACCTGTAACAAGTACAGAGACTATATTTCCTTCTTGAAGGAAGAAATGATGAGTGCCACTCTCAGACTGAAGAAAATTATAAAACAATTTCTCTTCATAATTCCTGTACTGGTTACTTCTATCTGCACTGTGTACTTCGTACACCGGCACTATTGATATCTGTATAATTCCACACCTGGGATTTTGAACAGAGCCAGTGTTATCATGGTAACATTTAATTAAAAGAAGTCACACCTAAGAAGGGTGACCTCTTCTCCCTTTAATTGACAGTCCCAGTCAATTAGCTGTTCATCGTAGAATTAGACGGCAGGTTAAATATTCTTTCTGGCGTCACCACATATTGCTTCAGATCATGGATTTTTCTAGCATAGTGTATGTAGAACACTCTGGATGATTCTCATCCGTTACATGTGCGAGGACATGTGAGGTCCCAAACCAAAAACTGTTTACTACAGTAATTAGGGGGCAGGTTTTAATACACTACTTGCCGCCACCACGAAGTGTTTCAGTTCATGCACTTGTTTTGCATATTGTTTGTAAAACTCTCTGGATGATTTCCATCCAGTGCATGAACGAAGGCGTTCAAAGTCCATATACTGAAAGAAGTTCAGTGATGAAGCAATCTTTCTCGGATCATGACCTGTGGGAGTACTGTCCGGATCCGCTCTACGAATAAAGTAGGTGAGCTTTGCCCTTAGTTGTTTTAGGGATAAATTTGATCCAGAAGTTTCTCCTTTAAAGAGCTGTCCTCCCCTGAAGTCTGAAGTTCTACGAAGATAGACCTTTAGACACTCTACAGGACATAGAGAGACATCATCCTTCAGAGGGCAGATTCTCCAGGGACCCCACCTCTTAGTGGGTAGCTCGTTTTTAGCGAGAAAGAATGGATAAGGAAATAGATTCAGTTGTCCCACTTCCGTGAAGTGAATGTGACCGTCATCTCTGGATAGGGCCACTATTTCACTAACTCTAGCCCCAGAGGCGATAGCGAAGAGAAAAATAACCTTTTGGGTTAGATCCTTAAGAGAACAATCTTCATTGTTCACAGATGAGGCATAATGTAAGACCTTGTCCAAAGACCAAGAGATGGGCTTTGGTGGTACCGCGGGCTTAAGCCTAGCACATGCCTTCGGAATCTTATTAAAGATTTCATTCGCCAGATCCACTTGAAAGGCATATAGGAGAGGCCTAGTCAAGGCTGACTTGCACGTGTTTATCGTATTGGCCGCCAGACCTTGGCTATGAAGGTGGACAAAGAAGGACAGACAGAAGTTCATTGAAATTTTTTTCGGTCCTTTTGCTTTGACAAACGCAACCCACTTCTTCTAGTAAGACTCATATTGTCTTCTAGTTGACTTGGCCTTGTATTCTTCTAAGAATTCTATATTGCCTTTTGAGATCCCAAACATTTTTCTAACCGCTAGAGCGAGAAAATCATGAAATGAAAGGTTTGGGTTCTCTGTGATAAAACGAAGGCAGTTAATTTCTGAATCTTTGGAAATATACCTAGGGTCAGAGCTAGGACCAGCCTCATCTAGTCTCTCAGCCCCACTAGAGGATCCTCGTATTGGGCTATATAGCGAGGTAGTTTCTTGAAGACGCTCGTGATGAAGAGGTCGAATTGCAGTTCCGGGACTTGTTCCCATCTGGGAGGGAATATGTCTGCGCCCATTGACCATTCCAACTGTATCGGTTTGTATCGAAATAGAGTATCCACCGTCACATCGTGGATCAGTTGTAAATGAACTGCTGGTAGGTGCCGTCGCATTAAGAGAGGGATGGGTAACTTCACCAAGACTGAATGAGACGTTCGAATGTGACGTCTTTTTATCCCTTCGGTGTCCAAGATCAGTCGTAGGGAGCCTGATCTGTGTGGAAGGGGCTTCCCCACCCATGAAAGGACCAGCAGAGTCTTGGGACTTTCGTGCTCTAATTTCTGTTAGAGAAGCGATTAAAGAGGGACCGATCTCAGTCTTTTTTTTATCTCTTCAAGCGTTTGATGCGTGTTTTCTCCAAGCTCTTAACGCATCTTTCCGGTGTGCCCTTAGCACCAGGTCTGTCACTATAGCGTACTGGGAAGAGTTTAGCGCTTTTTTTCTGTTGGCGTTGTTGGTATTCTGACTGAATACCTGAGTCTCTTGACAGACCTCACGAGCTCCTTTTATATTTCCAAAGGAAAGGAGAGTTGATGTGACTGAGGGCTTCGATGGTTTCTTAAACATTGAAACCCCTGAGCTGGAGAAAGTCGAGACTTCTAGAAGCCTATCTTGCATCCGTGATGTCCCAGGAACCGGGTCATCTCTTTGAATGCACATTGGCCGGACACATCACATGCTGCCCACTCGAGCCTCTTGATCAGGTATTTTAATACCTGAACTATTTCTAGGCTTGAATTTGACGTGACTAAGTTCGTCAATCCTTTGAAGATACCTAGAACTGTGAGTCCGACACGTACCTTCCTTAGGATGAATGTTACTCTCTGTAACATGAATTCTAGATAGGAGGAAGGAGGGTGGTTGACTAGGTTTGACAAGACTACGAACACCCTTAATTAGAACAAGGTCCATATGTTCAGAAGGATTAACATTCAGAACTTACTGTTTTTTTATGAACTTGTTGAGTGGCGACAAGTTCAAAATGGCTTATTGATATCTTGAGTCTTTCTCGTGAACTCGAAGCGGCCTTCCTTGGAACTCGATGAGATAAAGTTTTCTTACTACCTGTATGCTCTATAGCTCTCAGGTATACTCCTCCAGGAAGGTTTTGAACTGTAAGAGAAGGTAAGGAAATAATAAAATAACAATAGGGATTTTTATAAAAAAAATTACTAATTTGACATTTTCTAAGAGTATGGTACTTCGACATGATATAAGGAAACATATGAAATATTGCAAGGAGGACACCTTATTTGATTCCCTTATGGGCTCCCAATCTTTGGTCTAGTAGGCCAAGGAAGGTTGTAGAGGGATTATTTTATCTTCTGAATAATCGGAAATTATTACCTGACCTTCCCATGTCCTATCTTTGGTGCAGATGATACATGAATAAGCTCAGTATCTATGCCACTGAGCTTTAGTGCAATAGCTTGTCCCTTGTCTCTGCCGCTCGTGAGAGATCTTTTAACTTGTACCACTATAAGAAACACAATCTCTCTCTCTCTCTCTCTCTCTCTCTCTCTCTCTCTCTCTCTCTCTCTCTCTCTCTCTCTCTCTCTCTCTCTCTCTCAGCAACATGTCTCTTATCAATAAATATATTACGATTGTTCCCATTTATCAACATTGTCTATTCTAAGTTTTATTATTGTAAAAAGACTCACCTTTTTACAAAATTTTGAATTGGATTTAACATCTGCTAAAAACACTCATCCATTTTGAATAATATGAGGAACATATGCAATGGAATAGAATTGGCCTTTATTGTTTCATGATCTCTCATTTTAACTATACGCAGCTTGGAACCTTTTAGAAACAGTGCAATGAATATAAGGGAAAAAATACGGGTTGTTTGTTTGAGCCGGTGGAAACGTCACTCAAAATTACTTGCTCGTCGAGAACATCCTCTGTTCTTACATTAAAATTGTTGAATGTTTGTGCAAAGTATGTTCTTTCAGTGATATCAGTACATTATGTATAATTCAGCTCCTAAAGTGTATTTGATTTCTAAAGCGTTTTTTAAATGTTTGCGTGTCTAATACCAGACAGCTATTAGTGCAGTACAGACTGACAATTATGTCAGTTCTAAGGTTTCCAGCTTAATTAAAACACACCTTTGCAAATTTACTTTGACAGGAAACAGACAGTGGAAGTTTGTCCATCAGTATAATTCCTGGACGCAAGTTATTTAGTTTAACATCACCTAATCTATACAAGCTTTTCCGAATAAACTGTAGTTTTGAAAGGCTTTGAAAATCATGGTATGTAACGATACATACTATATATAGTTTTAACGACTGACTTATGAAGATGTCTTTGACATCATAGCATCAAAGCATTCAAAGAACTGCGGCTTCATAATTAAATTATAGCTAGTTCAAGAGCATGATGGTAACCACTGAACAATATGGTTAGGAACTTTTTCAATTTAATGTTTGCCAAGTTACTAACATTAGATTTTTTTTTTTGGTAACAGTAATAAAACGACTAATTGATAATATAGTAATTAAGGATACAACAGGACTGGGTAAATGAACGGATTTTGAGCGAAGCGAAAAATCTATTTCTGGGTGAGATGGCCATATCGTCCTGATGAAAGTTCCTTAAAGTAGCTTACTAAGGGATATATGTACTACAGTGATATTCCCAGAGAATTTTACCTTTAGGTATCCAGAATTCTAACTCCTGGCGCGAATATCCTTAAAATTTCTCCAAAGGATATCTCATAATATCAGCGGACGCATTCTTGACACGCCTCCATAGCAATCTACACCCCAAACAACGTTTTAGCTTCGAGGAGGATGTGGCAAAAGGGAGCCGTCCAAAGGCTCTCTCCGCTCACGTGATACTATTGGGAATACAACAGCGCCATTCCCATGACGGCGGGCATTCCTTGTAGCATTGAGCGTGGTGTTACAGATACAGTACCACGGGAGGGATACTGTGAAGATCTTTTTTTTTAGAAGAGATAGGTGGGTCCATCAGGACGACATGGCTATCTCACCCAAAAATAGATTTTTCGCTTCACTCAAAATCCGTTTTTTGGGCTCAAGCCATGTCGTCGTGATGGAAGCATACCAGAGCATTAGTGTATCTGTGGATTTTTAATCAGTGCCTCAACCTTATAGCAATCTTTTCTATGGTCATGGGGACCACATGAGAGAAGGGACGTTACCGTTATTCGTCACCATCACTAATCATAACCAATGTTAGTGCTTCCTGCCTCCTACAGGGAAGAGTCATCCTAGACAGTAGAAAAGGGATCTTGAGGTTAACATACATAGTATGACCAAACATAAGTACACACTGTATATACAAATAGTCTCATAGTTGTATATTTGCTAAAATAACAGCAGTGTCTCTTATATCTATTATTTGATGCATACAAATATATGAGGGATACTTACTTTGGTAAGTTGAAGAACTCTGGCATGTATACATACAATTGACTGGCGAAGGTGGACACACTACATTCTAATAGACATTTATTACTAATAAATGACTAAAAGATGTTCAGTAAAATGAATGTAGTATGACAATGGGATTATACCTGTAACAAGTACAGAGACTATATTTCCTTCTTGAAGGAAGAAATGATGAGTGCCACTCTCAGACTGAAGAAAATTATACAAATAGTCTCATAGTTGTATATTTGCTAAAATAACAGCAGTGTCTCTTATATCTATTATTTGATGCATACAAATATATGAGGGATACTTACTTTGGTAAGTTGAAGAACTCTGGCATGTATACATACAATTGACTGGCGAAGGTGGACACACTACATTCTAATAGACATTTATTACTAATAAATGACTAAAAGATGTTCAGTAAAATGAATGTAGTATGACAATGGGATTATACCTGTAACAAGTACAGAGACTATATTTCCTTCTTGAAGGAAGAAATGATGAGTGCCACTCTCAGACTGAAGAAAATTATAAAACAATTTCTCTTCATAATTCCTGTACTGGTTACTTCTATCTGCACTGTGTACTTCGTACACCGGCACTATTGATATCTGTATAATTCCACACCTGGGATTTTGAACAGAGCCAGTGTTATCATGGTAACATTTAATTAAAAGAAGTCACACCTAAGAAGGGTGACCTCTTCTCCCTTTAATTGACAGTCCCAGTCAATTAGCTGTTCATCGTAGAATTAGACGGCAGGTTAAATATTCTTTCTGGCGTCACCACATATTGCTTCAGATCATGGATTTTTCTAGCATAGTGTATGTAGAACACTCTGGATGATTCTCATCCGTTACATGTGCGAGGACATGTGAGGTCCCAAACCAAAAACTGTTTACTACAGTAATTAGGGGGCAGGTTTTAATACACTACTTGCCGCCACCACGAAGTGTTTCAGTTCATGCACTTGTTTTGCATATTGTTTGTAAAACTCTCTGGATGATTTCCATCCAGTGCATGAACGAAGGCGTTCAAAGTCCATATACTGAAAGAAGTTCAGTGATGAAGCAATCTTTCTCGGATCATGACCTGTGGGAGTACTGTCCGGATCCGCTCTACGAATAAAGTAGGTGAGCTTTGCCCTTAGTTGTTTTAGGGATAAATTTGATCCAGAAGTTTCTCCTTTAAAGAGCTGTCCTCCCCTGAAGTCTGAAGTTCTACGAAGATAGACCTTTAGACACTCTACAGGACATAGAGAGACATCATCCTTCAGAGGGCAGATTCTCCAGGGACCCCACCTCTTAGTGGGTAGCTCGTTTTTAGCGAGAAAGAATGGATAAGGAAATAGATTAAGTTGTCCCACTTCCGTGAAGTGAATGTGACCGTCATCTCTGGATAGGGCCACTATTTCACTAACTCTAGCCCCAGAGGCGATAGCGAAGAGAAAAATAACCTTTTGGGTTAGATCCTTAAGAGAACAATCTTCATTGTTCACAGATGAGGCATAATGTAAGACCTTGTCCAAAGACCAAGAGATGGGCTTTGGTGGTACCGCGGGCTTAAGCCTAGCACATGCCTTCGGAATCTTATTAAAGATTTCATTCGCCAGATCCACTTGAAAGGCATATAGGAGAGGCCTAGTCAAGGCTGACTTGCACGTGTTTATCGTATTGGCCGCCAGACCTTGGCTATGAAGGTGGACAAAGAAGGACAGACAGAAGTTCATTGAAATTTTTTTCGGTCCTTTTGCTTTGACAAACGCAACCCACTTCTTCTAGTAAGACTCATATTGTCTTCTAGTTGACTTGGCCTTGTATTCTTCTAAGAATTCTATATTGCCTTTTGAGATCCCAAACATTTTTCTAACCGCTAGAGCGAGAAAATCATGAAATGAAAGGTTTGGGTTCTCTGTGATAAAACGAAGGCAGTTAATTTCTGAATCTTTGGAAATATACCTAGGGTCAGAGCTAGGACCAGCCTCATCTAGTCTCTCAGCCCCACTAGAGGATCCTCGTATTGGGCTATATAGCGAGGTAGTTTCTTGAAGACGCTCGTGATGAAGAGGTCGAATTGCAGTTCCGGGACTTGTTCCCATCTGGGAGGGAATATGTCTGCGCCCATTGACCATTCCAACTGTATCGGTTTGTATCGAAATAGAGTATCCACCGTCACATCGTGGATCAGTTGTAAATGAACTGCTGGTAGGTGCCGTCGCATTAAGAGAGGGATGGGTAACTTCACCAAGACTGAATGAGACGTTCGAATGTGACGTCTTTTTATCCCTTCGGTGTCCAAGATCAGTCGTAGGGAGCCTGATCTGTGTGGAAGGGGCTTCCCCACCCATGAAAGGACCAGCCAGCAGAGTCTTGGGACTTTCGTGCTCTAATTTCTGTTAGAGAAGCGATTAAAGAAGGACCGATCTCAGTCTTTTTTTTATCTCTTCAAGCGTTTGATGCGTGTTTTCTCCAAGCTCTTAACGCATCTTTCCGGTGTGCCCTTAGCACCAGGTCTGTCACTATAGCGTACTGGGAAGAGTTTAGCGCTTTTTTTCTGTTGGCGTTGTTGGTATTCTGACTGAATACCTGAGTCTCTTGACAGACCTCACGAGCTCCTTTTATATTTCCAAAGGAAAGGAGAGTTGATGTGACTGAGGGCTTCGATGGTTTCTTAAACATTGAAACCCCTGAGCTGGAGAAAGTCGAGACTTCTAGAAGCCTATCTTGCATCCGTGATGTCCCAGGAACCGGGTCATCTCTTTGAATGCACATTGGCCGGACACATCACATGCTGCCCACTCGAGCCTCTTGATCAGGTATTTTAATACCTGAACTATTTCTAGGCTTGAATTTGACGTGACTAAGTTCGTCAATCCTTTGAAGATACCTAGAACTGTGAGTCCGACACGTACCTTCCTTAGGATGAATGTTACTCTCTGTAACATGAATTCTAGATAGGAGGAAGGAGGGTGGTTGACTAGGTTTGACAAGACTACGAACACCCTTAATTAGAACAAGGTCCATATGTTCAGAAGGATTAACATTCAGAACTTACTGTTTTTTTATGAACTTGTTGAGTGGCGACAAGTTCAAAATGGCTTATTGATATCTTGAGTCTTTCTCGTGAACTCGAAGCGGCCTTCCTTGGAACTCGATGAGATAAAGTTTTCTTACTACCTGTATGCTCTATAGCTCTCAGGTATACTCCTCCAGGAAGGTTTTGAACTGTAAGAGAAGGTAAGGAAATAATAAAATAACAATAGGGATTTTTATAAAAAAAAATTACTAATTTGACATTTTCTAAGAGTATGGTACTTCGACATGATATAAGGAAACATATGAAATATTGCAAGGAGGACACCTTATTTGATTCCCTTATGGGCTCCCAATCTTTGGTCTAGTAGGCCAAGGAAGGTTGTAGAGGGATTATTTTATCTTCTGAATAATCGGAAATTATTACCTGACCTTCCCATGTCCTATCTTTGGTGCAGATGATACATGAATAAGCTCAGTATCTATGCCACTGAGCTTTAGTGCAATAGCTTGTCCCTTGTCTCTGCCGCTCGTGAGAGATCTTTTAACTTGTACCACTATAAGAAACACAATCTCTCTCTCTCTCTCTCTCTCTCTCTCTCTCTCTCTCTCTCTCTCTCTCTCTCTCAGCAACATGTCTCTTATCAATAAATATATTACGATTGTTCCCATTTATCAACATTGTCTATTCTAAGTTTTATTATTGTAAAAAGACTCACCTTTTTACAAAATTTTGAATTGGATTTAACATCTGCTAAAAACACTCATCCATTTTGAATATTATGAGGAACATATGCAATGGAATAGAATTGGCCTTTATTGTTTCATGATCTCTCATTTTAACTATACGCAGCTTGGAACCTTTTAGAAACAGTGCAATGAATATAAGGGAAAAAATACGGGTTGTTTGTTTGAGCCGGTGGAAACGTCACTCAAAATTACTTGCTCGTCGAGAACATCCTCTGTTCTTACATTAAAATTGTTGAATGTTTGTGCAAAGTATGTTCTTTCAGTGATATCAGTACATTATGTATAATTCAGCTCCTAAAGTGTATTTGATTTCTAAAGCGTTTTTTAAATGTTTGCGTGTCTAATACCAGACAGCTATTAGTGCAGTACAGACTGACAATTATGTCAGTTCTAAGGTTTCCAGCTTAATTAAAACACACCTTTGCAAATTTACTTTGACAGGAAACAGACAGTGGAAGTTTGTCCATCAGTATAATTCCTGGACGCAAGTTATTTAGTTTAACATCACCTAATCTATACAAGCTTTTCCGAATAAACTGTAGTTTTGAAAGGCTTTGAAAATCATGGTATGTAACGATACATACTATATATAGTTTTAACGACTGACTTATGAAGATGTCTTTGACATCATAGCATCAAAGCATTCAAAGAACTGCGGCTTCATAATTAAATTATAGCTAGTTCAAGAGCATGATGGTAACCACTGAACAATATGGTTAGGAACTTTTTCAATTTAATGTTTGCCAAGTTACTAACATTAGATTTTTTTTTTTTGGTAACAGTAATAAAACGACTAATTGATAATATAGTAATTAAGGATACAACAGGACTGGGTAAATGAACGGATTTTGAGCGAAGCGAAAAATCTATTTCTGGGTGAGATGGCCATATCGTCCTGATGAAAGTTCCTTAAAGTAGCTTACTAAGGGATATATGTACTACAGTGATATTCCCAGAGAATTTTACCTTTAGGTATCCAGAATTCTAACTCCTGGCGCGAATATCCTTAAAATTTCTCCAAAGGATATCTCATAATATCAGCGGACGCATTCTTGACACGCCTCCATAGCAATCTACACCCCAAACAACGTTTTAGCTTCGAGGAGGATGTGGCAAAAGGGAGCCGTCCAAAGGCTCTCTCCGCTCACGTGATACTATTGGGAATACAACAGCGCCATTCCCATGACGGCGGGCATTCCTTGTAGCATTGAGCGTGGTGTTACAGATACAGTACTACGGGAGGGATACTGTGAAGATCTTTTTTTTTAGAAGAGATAGGTGGGTCCATCAGGACGACATGGCTATCTCACCCAAAAATAGATTTTTCGCTTCACTCAAAATCCGTTTTTTGGGCTCAAGCCATGTCGTCGTGATGGAAGCATACCAGAGCATTAGTGTATCTGTGGATTTTTAATCAGTGCCTCAACCTTATAGCAATCTTTTCTATGGTCATGGGGACCACATGAGAGAAGGGACGTTACCGTTATTCGTCACCATCACTAATCATAACCAATGTTAGTGCTTCCTGCCTCCTACAGGGAAGAGTCATCCTAGACAGTAGAAAAGGGATCTTGAGGTTAACATACATAGTATGACCAAACATAAGTACACACTGTATATACAAATAGTCTCATAGTTGTATATTTGCTAAAATAACAGCAGTGTCTCTTATATCTATTATTTGATGCATACAAATATATGAGGGATACTTACTTTGGTAAGTTGAAGAACTCTGGCATGTATACATACAATTGACTGGCGAAGGTGGACACACTACATCCTAATAGACATTTATTACTAATAAATGACTAAAAGATGTTCAGTAAAATGAATGTAGTATGACAATGGGATTATACCTGTAACAAGTACAGAGACTATATTTCCTTCTTGAAGGAAGAAATGATGAGTGCCACTCTCAGACTGAAGAAAATTATAAAACAATTTCTCTTCATAATTCCTGTACTGGTTACTTCTATCTGCACTGTGTACTTCGTACACCGGCACTATTGATATCTGTATAATTCCACACCTGGGATTTTGAACAGAGCCAGTGTTATCATGGTAACATTTAATTAAAAGAAGTCACACCTAAGAAGGGTGACCTCTTCTCCCTTTAATTGACAGTCCCAGTCAATTAGCTGTTCATCGTAGAATTAGACGGTAGGTTAAATATTCTTTCTGGCGTCACCACATATTGCTTCAGATCATGGATTTTTCTAGCATAGTGTATGTAGAACACTCTGGATGATTCTCATCCGTTACATGTGCGAGGACATGTGAGGTCCCAAACCAAAAACTGTTTACTACAGTAATTAGGGGGCAGGTTTTAATACACTACTTGCCGCCACCACGAAGTGTTTCAGTTCATGCACTTGTTTTGAATATTGTTTGTAAAACTCTCTGGATGATTTCCATCCAGTGCATGAACGAAGGCGTTCAAAGTCCATATACTGAAAGAAGTTCAGTGATGAAGCAATCTTTCTCGGATCATGACCTGTGGGAGTACTGTCCGGATCCGCTCTACGAATAAAGTAGGTGAGCTTTGCCCTTAGTTGTTTTAGGGATAAATTTGATCCAGAAGTTTCTCCTTTAAAGAGCTGTCTTCCCCTGAAGTCTGAAGTTCTACGAAGATAGACCTTTAGACACTCTACAGGACATAGAGAGACATCATCCTTCAGAGGGCAGATTCTCCAGGGACCCCACCTCTTAGTGGGTAGCTCGTTTTTAGCGAGAAAGAATGGATAAGGAAATAGATTCAGTTGTCCCACTTCCGTGAAGTGAATGTGACCGTCATCTCTGGATAGGGCCACTATTTCACTAACTCTAGCCCCAGAGGCGATGGCGAAGAGAAAAATAACCTTTTGGGTTAGATCCTTAAGAGAACAATCTTCATTGTTCACAGATGAGGCATAATGTAAGACCTTGTCCAAAGACCAAGAGATGGGCTTTGGTGGTACCGCGGGCTTAAGCCTAGCACATGCCTTCGGAATCTTATTAAAGATTTCATTCGCCAGATCCACTTGAAAGGCATATAGGAGAGGCCTAGTCAAGGCTGACTTGCACGTGTTTATCGTATTGGCCGCCAGACCTTGGCTATGAAGGTGGACAAAGAAGGACAGACAGAAGTTCATTGAAATTTTTTTCGGTCCTTTTGCTTTGACAAACGCAACCCACTTCTTCTAGTAAGACTCATATTGTCTTCTAGTTGACTTGGCCTTGTATTCTTCTAAGAATTCTATATTGCCTTTTGAGATCCCAAAAATTTTTCTAACCGCTAGAGCGAGAAAATCATGAAATGAAAGGTTTGGGTTCTCTGTGATAAAACGAAGGCAGTTAATTTCTGAATCTTTGGAAATATACCTAGGGTCAGAGCTAGGACCAGCCTCATCTAGTCTCTCAGCCCCACTAGAGGATCCTCGTATTGGGCTATATAGCGAGGTAGTTTCTTGAAGACGCTCGTGATGAAGAGGTCGAATTGCAGTTCCGGGACTTGTTCCCATCTGGGAGGGAATATGTCTGCGCCCATTGACCATTCCAACTGTATCGGTTTGTATCGAAATAGAGTATCCACCGTCACATCGTGGATCAGTTGTAAATGAACTGCTGGTAGGTGCCGTCGCATTAAGAGAGGGATGGGTAACTTCACCAAGACTGAATGAGACGTTCGAATGTGACGTCTTTTTATCCCTTCGGTGTCCAAGATCAGTCGTAGGGAGCCTGATCTGTGTGGAAGGGGCTTCCCCACCCATGAAAGGACCAGCAGAGTCTTGGGACTTTCGTGCTCTAATTTCTGTTAGAGAAGCGATTAAAGAGGGACCGATCTCAGTCTTTTTTTTATCTCTTCAAGCGTTTGATGCGTGTTTTCTCCAAGCTCTTAACGCATCTTTCCGGTGTGCCCTTAGCACCAGGTCTGTCACTATAGCGTACTGGGAAGAGTTTAGCGCTTTTTTTCTGTTGGCGTTGTTGGTATTCTGACTGAATACCTGAGTCTCTTGACAGACCTCACGAGCTCCTTTTATATTTCCAAAGGAAAGGAGAGTTGATGTGACTGAGGGCTTCGATGGTTTCTTAAACATCGAAACCCCTGAGCTGGAGAAAGTCGAGACTTCTAGAAGCCTATCTTGCATCCGTGATGTCCCAGGAACCGGGTCATCTCTTTGAATGCACATTGGCCGGACACATCACATGCTGCCCACTCGAGCCTCTTGATCAGGTATTTTAATACCTGAACTATTTCTAGGCTTGAATTTGACGTGACTAAGCTCGTCAATCCTTTGAAGATACCTAGAACTGTGAGTCCGACACGTACCTTCCTTAGGATGAATGTTACTCTCTGTAACATGAATTCTAGATAGGAGGAAGGAGGGTGGTTGACTAGGTTTGACAAGACTACGAACACCCTCAATTAGAACAAGGTCCATATGGATTAACATTCAGAACTTACTGTTTTTTTATGAACTTGTTGAGTGGCGACAAGTTCAAAATGGCTCATTGATATCTTGAGTCTTTCTCGTGAACTCGAAGCGGCCTTCCTTGGAACTCGATGAGATAAAGTTTTCTTACTACCTGTATGCTCTATAGCTCTCAGGTATACTTCTCCAGGAAGGTTTTGAACTGTAAGAGAAGGTAAGGAAATGATGGTAGGGACATTTTTGTTTCCCATCAATGGCTCATCTTGAATAGGCTTTGAACCGAAGGATCAAAGGTCCTGCGATCCTGAGGGAAAGTTCCTCCTAGCCAAAGCGTCTTTATGCTTCGAGTAGTCAGTAGGCTTAGACTTATGACCATCTGCCTGTAGCATCGTGGTCACTGGAATAGTGGGATGTTGTTGAGCTGCTCGGATATTTCCAGCATTTCCAATCTTCTTTTTAGGTTGGGGACCCACAACCACAGAAGATTTTCTCTTTGAAGGAATTCCCAATTTTTGAAGAAGACCTATGTTCTCCATGGTGGCGTTCTTAATTACTTCCTTAGTAACCTCGTGTAGGAAGAGGTCTTTACCTCAGATGTTGGAAGATATTAGTTTCCTGGTTTCGTGTTTTACTGTTGCATCAGCGAACACAAACTCTCTACATGCTCTCCTAGCCTTCATAAAGGCGTAAAGGTCCTTCGCCTAGATAGCCATATGCATTTTGGCTATGACCATGAGCATGTCTGGGGTACTCTCGTAGGTTGAACACAACTCTATGTAGTTTTGTAGAGAAAGGGATGTCGCAAGTCTCTCCTTTGACTCCTGTTCATTACACAAGAGCAACTCAGACAATTTAGGGAGACATACCTTGAATTGTCGACTTGCGACATCCTTGTCTAATTTTCATACTGAAAATGTCAAATGGACTTCCTTCCAATCCTTTTCCTGTCCGGGAAAAGCTGGTGACAAAGGCTTGCACTCATCGAGTGTGGGACATGGCTTACCCGCCTCTACCGCTTTGGCAACAGAAGTAAATGCCTTCCCCATAAAGGGAAATAAGAGTGAAGTAGGAGCAAGAAAGGAAGGGTGTCCATTATTCAGTGAGAATACCTTCGACTCTGAATAACCCGCCTTTCTTAGACTACCTGAAAGGATAGTCTGTGCCTTATCATGGTCGAGACTCTAGCCCTTCTTTGGTTCCGTTCCTTTTCTTGACTTTGGTTCGTACTTCAGTCGAACCCAACAATTAGGGAAAGCGTCATAGCTTGGCCAAAATTGAATTTTGTCCAAGGGAACAGCACCTATTTTCTCTGAGATGTAAAGATTGCCATTTGAAATCGGCATATGCTCCGCTAAACCTCCAGGGATTGGTTATGGAGCATGTTGTTAGGTCTTGATTCATGGGTCGTTTGACTGACCCCTGGGAAACGACAAGAGAAACTTTACGAGGATCTATCTTGCGTTTTATTTCCTGCTTTTCGTTTTGTCTACGGAAGCTCTTTATTTGATTCTTCAGTTGGATACATAATTGTACCACATTATCCAAATTAGGGGTAGAAGACGAAGATGTCGACATCGATGGCTCTAAAGCCGGCACAGGCGGAGGAAATTCCGACGCAACATTTTCCTCTTTTACCTTGGGGGATTTCTTGCCCTTAATCCCAAAGGTTTTCTGGCGGTCAGGGGATGTAGTTAGCTCCTGAGGCACTACTGTTTCCTCACTTGCTTCCGGAAATAGTAGCTTACGCATCCCATCATTAGGTAGGAAAGGTCCCGGAGAGATCTTTTGAAAGCCTCTCACCCAGTTGCGTAATTCATATTTAGCTGTATCCCTAGTCTCTGTAGACTTGTGATTTTCAAAACCTTCGGACATTAATGTCCGACATATATTGGAAACCTGTGGGTTCCAATAATGTAGGGATCCGGAAGTAATATTGCAGGGGGCATGAAATCTGCAAGTATTATGACCATAAAAATAATTGCTCCTGGCCTTGCAGAGGACTGCAGCACAAGGTATCTGGTGTTCCTCCTGTAAAGAAAGGAAAACCAAATGAGTATACAATGGATCATTTCCTTGACAATCAACATGCAAATGTCCTTTACAACAGAGTAGCTTAGGATAGTAAGCTATAAAGGGATAGTAGGAGATACATCCTTGTGTACCCCTGTGAGCAAATGCTGTTGCCTGCACTCAGTATTAACTACATGGAGATTTCTCTATAGAGTAACCCCAAGTAGAAGGACTCTTACCCCTAAGGGTAGAGAAGTATCAAATCACTGTCCCAAAATAATGTTAATACTGTGGGGTCAGGATGACTGATTCTCGATCAGAATATTGAAGAAAACTATCCATTCAATATATGAACGGTACCAGCAGAATGCTCGTACAAGGGTACCCAAGGTATGTCAGAAATACTACTGTATCATGGTACTGTAGTTTTCTAATTGCAGTAAGTCTATATTGCAATTTACTGGCTACTGTACATCATGTATTGTAGTCTAGTCATTATGCTGCCTTCATAGTAGCATATGACAGTATGGTCCATCTAGCATGAAGACAGCTGGACTAGGAAAATAAAGACACATATTTGTATATCCCACTCAGCCTATTTGCTGTAGTCTTCCTACCATTTTGAAATATAGAGGGAGACTCAAGGAAAAAGGCTCCACCCTTTAACGGTTAGGAGTGTATTACTCCTGCCTTGAAGTGTTTAATATTGTATGGTAATCCTAATACTGATTTCTAATCAGGATATTGAAGAAATCATATTCATTCAATATAGGATTGGGCTCAGCAAATGCCTCTTTTCGGATATCCAAAATATATTGGAAATAACTACTAGTATGAGGTATATTGTAGTTTTCTATCTGCAGTATATTCTATACTGCAGATATACTGGCTACCTGTATAATATATACTGTAGTTTGGCCGGCATGTAGCCGGCATAGCTAGGTTTTCGGCATACCCGGCATGCTAGCTAGAGAGAGAGAGATAGCATGGAAAAAAGGCTACTCCTTACTGTGAATGTATACAGTAATTAAGGATGTAAAAGTCTAATTTGACTGCCTTTCTCCAGAAAGAAGGTTTTAATAGAAGTGGAGAATGTACCATTCCGGCTTCCATGCAGCTACAGTACTATTGCCGACAAGGTACCGCCGATACACTGCCGGCCGGCAAGTCATGCAGTACCAGTACATTCGGCGTGCTGCCAACTGAGTCAGCACTATCTGTGCCGTCCTGGCCGGCAGTACCCCGGCAACAGGACCTGTAGCAGCAGTCCAAGGGAGGATTGAAGAACCTTGGGAACAAAAGGGACTTCCCTCTCACAGCTATCATGGTCGTCGGCAGTTGCCGACAGATGATGTGGTTGGCGGCAGTATGCTCTGCCGTCAGGCAAAGACATGCCTAGAGAGGGAGTCTGGCTGACTCCGGCAACCTACCAGCAAAGGTAGGTTGCAAGATGCCGGCCTAAAGAAAGACAATGGCTCAGTCATCAAAAGTGAACAGAGGGGTAGGGAACAGGGTCTTATAACGAGTGTGAAAGGAACTGGCAAAATTTGTCTGTCCTACCACCTGTAAAAGAAACTCTGTTTCGGTATCGGCAGAATCCCAGGGAACAGGAGAGACTCAGTTCTCCATCCCAAAGATTGCCAACACAGTTAAGGTGACGGCGGCACTGCCGCCTCCTCTCAACAAAGAAGAAACAGAGTTCCAGTGCCAAGTATCCTAAGCTAAAGAAAATTACTCTTCAGCCCAGAGAACTATGGCATAGGAATAGTATTTTAGTCGCAAGGAGAAGATGGTATCTTACCATAACTTCAAGTGCGGCTAATGAGGGCTAACCTCCATTGCCGGCCACTTAGCCGGCAGGGGAATGATGGTATCCTACAACCCATTTGCCCTGCCAGCAGGTCGCCAACATAAGACTAAATACTCTCAGATTCTGACTAAATCCCAAAACCTGATGGTATACCACAACCAACGGTTAAGGGAAGAGGCAGGAAAAACCCTAAGTTAGCCATGCTGAACAAAATTCAAGGCACGGCTATTAGGGTTGTAGCCTGAGGCTACACTCAGAGGGAAAGAGATTACCCTTAAGTCTCCGAAGAGACGTGTAATGTTTCATAACATTCTAGGAGGTATCAGTCTCCACTGAATGAAAACAATACACGAGAGTAACCAGGGAAAGTCTGAACGTATAGTAAAACGTCTAGGTAAGGTTATCTAGGCTATACAAGATCTCGGTTACCTAAATCACCGAAACTCTAACTATATATACGATCGACAGAGAAAAGGGGGAAACAAATATTATGCACATTATCGAAACTTTACAAGAATAATTGCCTAAATAGCAAAATAATTAAAATAATTAAATAAAGCTATTAAAAACTGGAAGTCGTTCTGCTATCTAAATAACACATGCCTAACGAGCGACGGTGCCATGGCACCTCCAGTAACTGGCCTATCTCTTAAACACAATAAAATACTCTAATTTCATTGTGAAACAGGAGCTAAATTATACTCATAGTAAAGACCCGATACTCAACTTTCCAGAGGCGGAAGAAGATGGAGAAAGCATAATAATACTACTGTAAAACGATCGAAAAGTTAGATCACCAGGAAATATCACCGAGCGAGATCGCTACAAAAAAAGGAATGCCCGCCGTCGTGGGAATGGCGCTTTTGTATTCCCAATAGTATTACGAGAGCGGGGAGAGCTTTTGGACGGCTCCCTTTTGCCACATCTTCCTCGAAGCCAAAATGCTGTTTGGAGTGCAGATTGCTATGGAGGCATGTCAAGAATGCGTCCGCTGATATTATGCGATATCCTTTGGGGAAATTTTAAGGATATTCGCGCCAGGAGTTAGAATTCTGGATACCTAAAGGTAAAATTCTCTGGGATTATCATTGTAGTACATATATCCCTTAGGAAGCTACTTTAAGGAACTTCCATCTCGACGACATGGCTTGAGGCCCCCCCCCAAAAAAAAAAAACATTTGTATGAATTTTAAACAGGTAATTGACATTTTACATTTAAGAAATGATTAGGTACCTTCAATTGAAGAGTACTTTACACACACTTTATTAATATATATATATATATATATATATATATATATGTATATATATATATATATATATATGATGATTTTTTGACTTATATATATATATATATATATATATATATATATATATATATATATATATATATATATATGATGATTTTTTGACTTATATATATATATATATATATATATATATATATATATATATATATATATATATATATATATATATATATATGATGATTTTTTGACTTATATATATATATATATATATATATATATATATATATATATATATATATATATATATATATATATATATGTATATATATATATATATATATATATATATATATATATATATGTATATATATATTTAATTTTATTTTCTCAATTCCTTCTTCCTTAAAC
The DNA here is from genome assembly GCF_036898095.1 of Palaemon carinicauda. Lineage (NCBI taxonomy): Eukaryota > Metazoa > Arthropoda > Malacostraca > Decapoda > Palaemonidae > Palaemon > Palaemon carinicauda. The sequence goes on from NC_090728.1 coordinate 134,802,950, forward strand.
GAATCGTTTCCTATTATACATACCTAGCTTTACAGTACTGAGCTGCACATTGAAGATTATTAATGTAAGTATCTGGGTTTCATAAAATAATAGGAGTTATTAAGTACCATTAATTTTAATGTTACAAAAATTTTCAAAGTGACTTTTATAGAGTTAAAATCCTACCTACCTATAGAAAAAAGAAATACTTACTGAATTACTATTGAAATCAACCATGTAGGGCGGTGTATTCCTGTATATAATGTTTATACGTATGTATGTTAGGGCATTTATCATTATTTTTATTATTGTTATCATTTTATTTTTGTTATCATTATCATCATTATTATTGTTGTGGTTATATTCGTTGTCATAAGCCTAGCTCTATCTATCGTTGGATGAGCAGACTCCTAGAAGCCTTGGAACCCTGATTTTGAAAGCAATCTTTTATAGCAAATCCTCTTAGAAACGGAGGAATAAAAAAAAACAACAAATACCTAAATCATAAGAATATGGTTATGAATACTGTATACCATTATAATTATCACTACATTAGCTACAACCCTAGCTGGAAAAGAAGGATGCTACAAGCCCTAGGGCTCCAACAGGGAAAGTAGCCCACTCAAGAAAGGAGATAAGGAAATATATAACCTGTATATGAAAGTAATGAATAGAAAATATAATTTTCTAAAGATCAATTATAACGTTGAAATAGATCTACAATGTATAAAATATGTAGACATGCATATGACAATCTGTTCATCACATAAACATTTACAGCAAGTTTGATTTTCTTAAGCTCCATAACTTTGATGGTCATGGTTTTTGGAATAAAGATGTTTAAGGATTAGACAAACTAACGATGAGTCACCTGACATTCATACCCTTTTATTAAGCGTTCTCAACGCACTACTTTTCATAAAGCTGGGGAAAAGCAATTTGACAGTTAATGATCTTTTCTTGCCTTCAAGCAAGATAATTCTATCCATAAAAGTGGAAGGTCGTGATACAGTTCCCTTATTGTCAGGAACCTCACCGTCCTTGTGAGATAAGGATGGGGGTTTTGGGGAGCCTATATGCCTACCTGCTGAGTCATCAGCACTCATTGCCTGGCCCTTCCTGGTCCTAGCTTGAGTGGAGGTGGGGGTTGGGCGCTGATCATTTGTATATATGGTCAGTCTTTAGGGCATTGTTCTACTTTCTAGGGCAATGTCACCGTCCCTTGCTTCTGGCATTTATCGGGGAACTTTAAATCACAGCTGAAGAGTCTCCTGTATCCTAACCGTGTGAAAAAAAATAGTGACCGACCAGTTACTTTATCTATCCAATCAAGTAAAAGGACCAATGCTTTATGTGAAGAAAGAGATTGTTTAAACCTATTCACTATATATGTAGATAAAAGAAAGCCGTAACTCGAATATTTTACCTTATAATGATATGGGAGAAAATATCATTCAGGTACCATGAGACCATAAATTTCAGTGGCCCAATTTATTTCTTTAAGGCAGCGTTAACTTGTATTTTTTAAAATAAGGATTGTATGTATCAAGCGTTACCATACAGTGCATACACAATCATCCATGTTGATTAAGAATTACTTTTTTAGTTTTAAGTATCGTTCACTAACACCATGTGATATATTGTAGCTTCGGTCAATGAAACGAAAATGATTTAACGCCTGCTCCTTAAAACTCTACCATTGACGATCTTATACTGCATACATCAAGTAAATAAAGTTATTTATTGATGCCCTAAAAAAGAATTAAATTTACAAGAACTCATCTGAATGGTAAGTGACGCCGTATTCTTCAAGCACACAGTAAATTGGCTCATAAATAATATGAAAATTGGAGACGGTTATGGAAATCAAGTCCTATTTGCTATTTAATCTATTTTTTTCAATTCCTAGAAAATCGGTAAATCCAATGCATTCAATAGAGAAAATATTCATACATTCATCGTTATTTCATCGAAGTTTCATAATATAAAAGTTTTAACTTTAACGTTTAGAACCAAATATTTCAAATCCATTTATTTAAAACAAAAATTAATCGGATGATATCAAAAGATTTATATTGGGAAATGAGTTAAGAATTGGATAGATGATTTATAAAATAGAGTAAATGTGTAAAGAAAGGTTGTTTGTAGGTTATATATGACAGAAAAGATCCATTACCTGAAGTAAAGAGCCTAACTTTTCAAGCTGAAGATAAAGGTAAGCAGGCAGTTATTAAAATGGATAAGATAACAATT